>NC_057808.1:443781154-444084989 GCF_018294505.1 Triticum aestivum | reverse complement strand
GCGTTGTTGGGAACTGCTGCCGCAGCTGAGCCAGATCCTCCCATGTGGACAAGGACGCAGGGAGCTCCCCCCATTGCACCAGCACACGTTGATGCTCGACGCCATGCTTGGAAATCTTCTTCTGGTCCAGGATACGCTTCGGCACCTGCTCCGCCTGTAACACTGCATTAGTGGGAGGAAGATCAGCATTTACCGGAACCTCAGCGCCCATCGCACGCTTGAGCAGGGACACATGCACCACCGGATGGATTCTACTGTCGTCGGGTAACTTCAGGCGATACGCCGCTGCTCCGACCTTTGCCAGCACCTCATACGGACCATAGTAACGGAAGGCAAGTTTCTGAAATGGGCGGCGAGCCACCGACGTTTGGATGAATGGCTGCAGCTTGAGCAATACCATGTCCCCTACTTCAAATGATCTGTCCGTGCGATGCCGATCCGCTTGAGCCTTCATTCTATCCTGGGCCTTCTTCAGTTGCTGCTGTAGGTGTTCAATGAGCACTTCTCTTTCTTTCAGCCAGGCAGCTAGATCAGGTACTGTACTGCTGTCCACCGAGGCGATGCCAAATTCCCTAGGCAAATGTCCATATATCACCTCAAATGGAGTGCGACCCAAAGCCGAGTGGAAGCAAGTGTTATACCAATACTCGGCGAGTGCCAGCCATTTGGCCCAATTCCCAGGACATGAATGCACCGAGCATCGCAAATACGTTTCCAAGCACTGGTTGACCCGCTCTGTTTGCCCGTCCGTCTGCGGGTGGTACGAGGAGCTCATGTTCATCTCTGTGCGACACAGTTTGAACAATTCCTGCCACACTTGGCTGGTGAAGATGCGGTATCAGATATGATGCCCAGCGGCAGGCCATGCAACTTAAAGATCTCCTGCATGAACACTTTGGCCACGTCGAGAGCTGTAAAAGGGTGTGTCAGTGGGATAAAATGGGCGTATTTGGAAAACTTATCGACCACCACCAAAATTGCATTGTAGCCTCCGGACTTGGGTAATCCTTCGATAAAATCCAGAGATATCACCGCCCATGGCCGTTGTGGAATGGGGAGTGGCTGTAGCAACCCAGCTGGTGAGCTGCGCTCTGTTTTTGCTCGCTGGCATACTAGGCACTGTTGGACAAAAGTCTTCAGTTGTTGTTTAGAACCCTTCCAAGCAAACAGTCTCTTGACCCTGTTGTAGGTGGCATGGAACCCAGAGTGCCCCCCAGCAGCACTAGCGTGTAGTGCTCGGATAATCTGGAGTTGCGTTTCCTCATGGCTCCCTACCCACACTCTGCCTTTGAAACGCAGAATGCCTCCTTGCAACTGATAGTCAGGCTCACTGGTGGGATCGACGGCTAGTTGTGTCATTAAGGTCTTGGCCGATAGATCCTCGTGGTAGCTACTGCTGATAGCCTCCAACCACACTGGTTTGCAAACCGACAATGCCATAGCCGACACCTCGTCAGGATGATCACGACGAGATAGTGCATCCGCAGCTCTGTTTAACTGCCCCGCGTTGTACTGAATTGAGTACTGGAGCCCGATTAACTTTGTGAATGCACGCTGCTGGATTGGTGTGTTGAGCCTTTGATCGGTAAGGTGCAGCAAACTTTTCTGGTCAGTGCGGATGACGAACTCTGCATGCTGCAAATACGGACGCCAATGGTCGATTGCCAGCAATAAAGCCAAACATTCTTTCTCGTATGCGGAGAGCCCCAAGTTCTTCGGTGCCAAGGCCTTACTCAGGTACGCGATGGGATGGAACTCCTGCATCAATACGGCGCTAATGCCTGTAGCGCTCGCATCCGTCTCGACAATGAATTGTTTTGCAAAATCAGGTAGTGCTAGCACCGGCGCTACAATCAGAGCTTGTTTTAGGGCACAGAATGCCTCATTAGCTGTTGGTGTCCACACGAACACCACTCCTTTGCGTAGCAGATCTGTCAATGGCTTGCTAAGAACCCCAAAGTTTCTCACAAACTTCCTGTAATATCCCGCAAGGCCTAAGAATCCTCGCAATTTCTTGACGGAGTCTGGCACTGGCCAATCTCTGACGGCCTCCACCTTACTGTCATCTGTTGCCACCCCTTGCTGGCTGATCACATGACCAAGATAATGGATTTTTTGTTGTGCGAAGGTGCATTTGGATCGTTTGGCAAACAGTTCATTCTCCTTGAGTAATTGTAGCACTTGCGTCAACAAAATCTCGTGCTCGTCTAGGGTGGCGGAATGAATGAGGATGTCGTCCATAAACACCAACACACCGTGGCGCAATAATGGGGACAACACTATATTGATAACTCCTTGGAATGTAGGTGGTCCGCTTGTCACACCATAGGGCAACACTCGGAACTGAAACTGCCCTTGGTGAGTCTTGAAGGCTGTCTTGTACTCGTCCTCGGGGCGGAGACGGATCTGATGGTAACCAGCGCGTAGATCTAGCTTGGAGAACCAACGCGAGCCGGCAAGCTCATCCAATAGCTCATCTATCACCGGCATGGGGTAGCGCGCCTTGATAGTAATGGCATTCAAATGCCTGAAGTCGACACAGAAGCGCCAGGTTAGATCCTTCTTTTTGACTAGCAGAACAGGCGACGCGAAGGGACTGGCACTTGGCGTAATGAGCCCTTTTTTTAGCATTTCCTTCACTTGGGCTTCGATTTCATCTTTCTGCTCCGGAGTATATCGATATGGGCGGATGTTTACTGGCTTTGTGCCTGCCATGAGGGGAATCGCATGATCCCATGGTTTCTGCTTCGGAAGCTCTGAAGGCTCATCAAACACTGCTTGAAACCTGTCCAAAACTTGTTGCAGTCGAGCTGGAATCGGTGGCTGGTCATTTTGTTGCTCCGCTGTATAGAGCAGAACTACGTGTACGATAGAGTTGGTCATTTCTAGATCATCCAACTGTGCTGCTGAAATTTGTGCCATCTGCTGAATGTCCGGACACAACCCTTGCAACTGAACGTCGCACCCATCCTGTTGGAATTTCAATGTTTTCTTTGTCCAGTCCACGAGCATAGGCCCACAACTCTCTAGCCAGTCCATGCCGATGACCATGTCGTAACACCCGAGTGACAATACCCGCAGGTCCGTGACAAACTCATGCCCCTAAGTGCTCCATTGGCACTGCTTGATGTAACCTGAGCACGACAACAGTCCACCATCCGCCACCTTAACTGAAACTGGAGTCATCTTACTGATTCTGTTGGCAAATCTGTCCGCTACCGCCTCGCTGATGAAGCTGTGAGAGCTTCTAGAATCAACCAGAATTAGCACTTCCTGGTCATCAATCAGCCCCAGCAAACGAACTGTTCGCGGAGTCGTCTGCCCCGTCGTTGCCAGTTTTGAAATGGACATAATCTGCTCCTCTTCTTCTGCCACTTGCTCTTGCACTTGCTGATCTCTGTCATCGGCTTGCAATAGGTCGAGTAGTTCCTCCACAATATGCAGCTGTACCGTGGCAGCGCACTGGTGGCCTTGCCCCCAGCGCTCCCCACATTTAAAGCAAAGCCCTCGCGCACGGCGATAGTTACGCAGCGCCGCAATTCGGTCATTGCCACACCCTTGGTCTTGTCGGTGGTCGCCAGCGCGAGCCGCGTCGAGGCCGCGACGATCCTCCGCCGCAGCTTGTGGAACGGGCAGTGGAACGCGCGCGGGTGGCACGACATTAGCCAGCAGTGGGCGCGTCGGAGCTCGCCCGGGAGCACCCTCCAGACGCCGGTACTCGCGATGTGGCAATGCCTCCAAAATCTCCTCCTGCAACAGAGCCAAGGAAAAGGCAGTATCCAATTCTTGTGGTCGATGCAGTACTACCCCAGCACGAATTTCAGCACGCAGGCCATCTAGGAATTTAGTGGTAAAGTAAAGGGGATCAAATCCCGCATTGTGTGCAAGCAATTGGTGCATCATCTCTTCAAAATGATTCATATATTCTGTGACTGACCCAGTTTGGCAGAGTGCGGCAAACTGACGAAGCTGCGCCTGATATTGGTCGCGTCCGAACTTACTGCAAAGAGACTCACATAATTTTTCCCAAGTAAATGATCTAGTGCTCAGATCATGCAGCTGCAGCCAACGCGCGGCGTTGCTGGTGAAGTGCAGTGTGGCGACATGAACCCACAATTCTGGATGGACTCCATATACATCGAAATACTTCTCACACTTGATCCGCCAAAATTGTGGATTATCCCCATCGAATTGGGGGAAATCCAATTTAGGCAGAACCCAGTGGCTGTGCTGTGCGCCATGTGGTGATGAGTGTTCAGCGACAGCACCCAACGCCAACTCTCTAGATGTAGAAGCAACAGGGGAATGAAACGCACCCGTGACCGGAGGCGGTTCCAGGGTGGTGACCACCCCGTGTACCGAGCCTCCGGAGTCGTGGATCTCGCCGTGGCCAGCGGGCCCATGGTGGCCGATGCCAGCGCTAGGTTGAGGCGCCGCCCGTCGCGCCGCGGACGATGACGCCGCCGTCGTGTCTGGATCCGCGAGCGCTGGATGCAGGGCGATTTTGCCGACCTGAGATCGAAGCTCATCTAGCTGATGTTGCGGGTTGGAGACCGCCGGTCGCCACAGCTTGATAGACTGCTGGATCGCCTCCAACTTGGCGTCGCTGGCGGCGCGCCCCTCGTTGACGGACTGGATCAGCGCCGCAAGCTGTTCCTCCATCGCCGCTGTCTTCTGGGCTTGTTTGGTGGTGTACCGCGGCCGGGGGTAGGCTGTTTCCAGGATGGCTGACCTCTGATACCACTTGTAACGTACCCGATCAGGATCTAGGAGGAAGAGAGAAGGAGTAGTAGGTGGATCAGGGAAGGAGAGGGTGCCGAAGGAAGGAGAAGATCAGCTTCTCTTCTAGATCTGTTTGGATACAATAATTGATAATCCCCTTGCGGCATACAGGCCACGCCATATAACCACGCCTCACCGGCACGCATGCCAGCTCACACACACACACACCCAACTGGTCCACTTGTAAGCGTTCACCTTTCCTCGTTGCTCGTCTTTTCCCTGTCCTGCGGGCCCGGTGCAGCTGCAGACGTGTCGTGGGTGGAGCCCATGGTGTCAGTCGTGACAGCGTCCAGCTGAGAAACCCGAAGCCGATTGGTGCTGCGGCGGATCCAGCAATCTTGCTAGTACCATGAGAAAGAAAGTGTACCCGCCGGTACGTACCGCGCTATCCGTGCCATTCACTCTGCAGCAGGCTGCACGTACGGTCCTTATCCGTTACTGCCTGGAGGAGCGTCCATTTTGAGCTCTTGTTCAGCGCCGTCGAGTAGTAATGGGCCGGCCCAGCATCAATCGCCTCCAGCAGTAATATGAACACTATTAATCTATCGATTTTTGTATTTTCCAAACGTTCTTGATTTGACAACAGATCTGAACGATCTCGTAGCCGTCCGATCTGCATCTATCGTCCCGACTCGATATCATCGTTGCATCGCAGCGTCGCTCGCGCGAGGGAGTTAGCCCGCGCCTCTTTCTCCCTCTGGCAAGTGGCCCCGCCCGCCGCGGCTTCCTCCAATCGGCATTTCTCTCGCCCATGATCCCCTCTCTTCTTCTCCTGAACTGCAACGGCTCTCGCTCCACTCCGCCCTACTCCTCCCACTTCGCCATTACTTCTCCTCTTCCTCTTCCTCCGAGCGATTCGACTCCAAATCGCTCGACTTTCTGTTCCTTCAGGGCAGATATCACGCGGACGGGCGCTGGTTGCTTCCACGGCGGTCGGCGGCGACTTGTTCCGGTGAGATTTCCTCCCCCCGTTGTGTTTCCGTCGTTGGGTAAAGCCGGGGGTTCCGCAGGTGAGAGCGTCGTAGTTGATTTCGATGTTGCAATGACCTGATTCGTTGATTTGTTTTGACCGAGTTCCGAGTGCATATGTGAGTTAATCCGTTTCCATTCTAGGTCGTACGGGGGGATAAGTTGTGGATTAGGTGTAGATGGTGATGAAATAGGAGGTTGAAGACCGATTTTGACGACGGGTGGGTTGTATGAGTTTGATCCGCGCGTGGTTCCTTCCAGTTTTGGTGAATTTTTGGAATGTGGATGTGAACTCTGTAGCCAATCCCCTCATTGCTGTGTTTCAGATGCATATCCGTGATGTTGTATTTGCGCGAGGTGTGACTTGTTTAGATTCATATTGCAACTATAAATTGTGGTCGGCGCACATCTATCAGGACTCGTTCACTAAAGTTACCACCATAATTGTTATGTGTTACCACGAAATTCATGCTAGGTCACATGCTTCAGATACAACTTATTGCGCAATGTTTTTTCCAAGTCCTCTTTTGCTTGTCATTACCACTGATTTTGTTAGCGGTTACCCTGCAATCCCTCTGTGGTTCACTTGTTTTATATCTAGCATACTGTTTGATTTTTGCCATGTCTTATTACTTCAAACTAGCACTTGAATTGTTTAGTTGTTGCCATTTTAATTATTCTAGCTGTATTTTCAAATCACCCAGATGTCTCAGTAACTATTTTTAATGACATTTAACAAAGTTATCATGGCTGGTAAGTTCTGGCTATCAGTCTCATTCATACAAGTTACCAAACTTTTTGTTTCGTTATCTCATTGGTTGCTGTGTCTTCCAATTCACCTTCTGCAACTCCTTAATTGTCAGTACTTAATATTACTTTGTTTCTCAGGGGCACAATGCCAAGGAAGCGCAAAGGATTTGGTGATGGCCATGAGGGTGTTCGTTCAAAAAAGCCGAAGCGCCCTCCACCTCGGAATATGGCTTCACCTAACTCACTTCTGGCCGCGTGTAAAGATTTGTCTGATGGTAGGAAAAATGCTATCAATGAAATGGACTTGAAAAGCCTTCGAGAGATCAAGTGCGACCACCTCTTCAGTTTTCTTAGTGAATGGCTTGCTGGGTTATACGAGTCAAACACTCGTGGAGTGGTTGTTCCTGGGCGTGGGAGGATCCCCGTTAACGAAGAGTCGGTTCATCGTGTGATGGGTGTGCCCCGTGGTGGGGATGATGTCCCTTACAGTCTGCCCATAGAAGCTGATATTGAGTTAGGGATTGAGATGTTTGGTGAGCTTGGCCACACACCAAAAATGACTGATGTCCTTGATCTCATAACAAGTTCTGTCAATTATGATGAGAAGTTCAAGCGGATGTGGCTTATGCTTGCCGGCAATACCGTCATTGCGCCTACTACATCCAACAAGATCAGCCCTATATGGTATGGTGTGCTAGTAAGTACTTCCATATTTGACCATTTTGTATATGCTGGTAACTTATGTCACGTGGCTGATAACTTGCATCATGTTTATATGATAACTGTATTGCTTTATATCATGTAGATTTTTTGTTCATTTACTTCCTTGTTTTTTCAGCAAAACATTAATAGAGTCAAGGACTTGAACTGGCCCAAGTTCATTGCTGATGAGCTCCATAAGGCATTATTGAAGGGGAGGCCTACAAAGGGGTGTCTTCTTTTCTACAATGTAAGTGCTGCTGCTTTTTTTTTCTTCCCTACTATTTGGTTATGTATTTCTGACAGCAATGACTCTTTTTTCCAGCTTTTGTACATTGATGCTATCGATCTTACTGGTCTTGGTATCTCATTGCCCGATGGTGCGTTTGCTATCAATGTTTGGACAAAAGAGAAGATATCTGAATTGCTTAGTATGGATGTCCAAGCGGACGGAATTCTTATGGGAAACTACCGGTAACTTTGTTTTTCTTTTCCTTCTAATCAGTTCATGTACTTACTGCAAATGCATTTGTTTTTTATACTTTTCTTTACTCATTTTCATTCTCAATAAATCACCAGTTGAAACCCCAGTTTAGCGTCGATTTCTGCTTGTTTGGCGGTTTACAAGGTCTTGGGAAGTTCATGCGTGTGCATGTCCCACCAAACTACAGTGAAGAGGTATGCTTTTTTTGTTTAGATGTATTCTGGTAATTTGTAGCCCTTTTCTTTGCTTTTGATGCATTTGTGATGGTAGCTAATGAATATGCAACCTGATAAGTATTTTTGTATTACACATCTGAAATATTTTTCATTGCTATTTTTATGTTGTGTTTTATGATGGTAACTTTTGTTGCATACACATGGTAATTTGTGTCTGTTCTACCTGATAACTCATGTTTTACCAATCTAATTTTTTTAACTGCTGATAACTTGTGTTGTACTTGGTTGATACTTTCTGTTGCACTCACATGGTAACTTGAGTATGGACAACCTGTCTATTCTTTATTTTTCTTATGATCTCTTGTTTTGTCTGTTTTTGTGTATTCTTGTTTGCATATAAAAATAATGTCTGGTAACTAAAAGTGTTCCTTTTTGTTTTTTGTTTGTTATTAATGAGTAGAAACTTGCAAAGGCTTCTGAGCTCGTGGGTCGGTTTTCATCTGGCTTGGTTGGCCTGCTTGGCGATCTTGTGCAAGGGTTCGTCTCACTTGATGATGAAGGTTGCTCACATGTGTCTCATCGACTAGACACGGATCTTAGGGCGATTTCTTCTGCTACCCGGAATATGGCAAAGCCCTCTCCTGCACGCCGTACCCATCAATCAGAGAGCCCTGGCAAGAATAATATGGATGAGTCTGATATTGACCGTGATACGGATGAAAATGACGGGGATGAATCTGATGATGATGATGATGATGACTTTACGGTTTTGTATCATGGTTCTTCTTCCCACGGCGGGGCAGAGAACGTGGCCTCTGGCAGCGGGGCAGCAGATGTGGATACAACTCACTTAGGTGATGCACACACTGAAGTGCGTGACAATGTAGCAGAAAATGTTGAAGGCATACCTGATAGTGTAGTAGGAAATGTGGACCCAACTCAATCAGGTGATGCAAACGCTGAAGCGCGTGACAATGTAGCAGGAAATGTCGAAGGCATACCTGACCGTGCGGGCGATGAACCTGTTATTGAGTCCCAGATCATGCTCACCGGTACTTCTAACACGGTGTCAAGCAGCTTAGGTGATGGCGTGCTCAGCCAGCATGATATGATAGACACACAATTTGATTTGGCCACTGAATCTTCTGTTAAAAGATGCGGTGCTCAGCTTGCCAATAATTTGTCTTACATGTGGAGGCGCAAGAAGTTGAAGCTACCATCTCCACCCCGTCCTGCTCCGCCACCTGAGCCTGCCCAGCTGTCAGAAAGGGACATTCATTTATCTGTCATGAAAGTGGTTGTACAAGAGCTTGGGATCCGTGTGGCTGACAAGGGCACCGGTGAGGTCATTCCACCCTCAACTGGTACTAAACAGGTTCCACGCAGGTGAAATATCCTTTTGTATTTTTCTGCTTCTTGTATTTCTTCAGTTCTAACACTGCATGGTAGCTTCAACTGATTGTATGTGATAACTTCAGTATGACTCCTCTGATAACTTGCACCTTTTTGTCTTATACACATCTTCGCTTGTTTGGTTCTAAACTACTAGTCCAACCTCTTTGTTCACTACTTCAGTTTATTTTTTCAGGGCACCCTGCAAACAAGTTGGTACACTTGAGGCGTCATCCAGTATCCCAAAATCTAGGTAATCTGTTGGACCAATTGGTCTTTCTTTTTTTTTGTCTTTTTTTATTCATTTCGTGTTGCATAATATATCAAGAATTTTAGTTTCTTTTCTTTAGATTTCATACTTGCTACTTCTTATAATTAGCTGCCCTTTTGTACAGTATATACATCCGTGTAGTATATTTTTAGCTGGTTCATTATTCGTCGTGATTATCTTTTGTTAAAAATATGTTGTTAACTTTCATTATTATTTTGCATGGTAGTTCTGAACCGTTTGTCTGGTAATTTTAGTAGTATTACACTGATAACATGTAACTGTCTCCTTGTTTCTATGCATCTACACTTCTTTTAGATGGTAACTTTTTTTTTAGGATTCACACCTGCTACTTCTTATAAATAGTTAATTGTGTCTGTTCATTTTGACACTGCCTCTCACAACTTACCTTTTTTTTGCAGCAAGTCACGTAGAATTAATGCTACTAAAAAGGTGCGGTTTACCAAGACTAGGTCTTCTCCTCGACTAAGAGCAGCATCTTCACAGCCGATAGAGGTTGTGGATCTTGAAGATCAGCCCACGGTGACGTCTTCTATTGTTGTTTCACAACCTATTGTAATGGGCTCTTCGCCAGCCTCCGTCGAAGCAGCAGCTGCCCCCGAAGTTGCATCTGATGCTGCTGAATCTGTAGAACAACTAGCTACAGTGGCCACCGTCACTGTCGTTGTTGAAGAGCTCGCCACTGCAGCTGTTAATGATGAAATTCATGCTGATGAAACTCCTATCACGGACACTGGTATGCATGAATGATCACTACCCTGATGTTAAATATACATAGCTAGTTTGTTCACTGTGATAACTTTTTTTGTCCTCTCATTTGATGCAGCTCAACATGTTACTGAACCCGTCGCCGAAGCTGCCCAAGTGTCCGTGCCCCCTGAAGCCGGAGTGGCTATTGTAGTAACTAGTGTTGATGCAGGAAAAACAGCTCCAGGTATGCACTGTTCTGATGGTAACTATATCACTTTTCTGGTGGTAACACTTACTTTTTTATGATGGTAACTATAGTATATTCTGATGGTAAGTGTACCTGGATACTGCAGTCCCAGCTGTCAATTCTGATGCTCAAGATGAAACTGTTGAACTTCAAGTTGATGGTGATTCCCAGAATGTCCAATTGCATCATCAAGTTCAAGCTGAAGACGTTGTTGTCACTCCAGAAGCTGTAAGTGATGATGTTGTAGTTAGAGTTGATGGTGATTTCACCCCACCAAGATGCTCTCTCGGACTTGGCTCCATTTTTGGTGTGACGCCTGAAGATCCACCAACACCAGTGGCTCCACCAGTGGCAGCTGCAGTTTAGAGTATTCCCGAATCACCTCTTGCACCACAAACAGCAGCAGGAGCACCACAAGCAACAGAAGTACTAGAATCAGTAGCCCACCGCAAGCAGCAGAAGTACCACATGCAGCAGCAACAACATTAGCTGATTCAGAAGCAATCCTAGCGCCTGCTTCTACTGCCGCGGAGAATGTTGAGGGCATTGACGTTGAACCGGTTGCTTGGGCGCTGCCTGCCAACTCCAGTAAGTGAAGACCTTTTTGTGTCTTCACTTCACAGCAAAGAGTGAATGATGGAGGCACTTAATCGAAGACCTTTTTAACTGTTTTTATGTGCTTTCTTCCGTATTTAAGTCCGTTTTTTCCTTTTCCCTATGTGTGTGTGCATGTGTGGATGAATGTAATATGACTCTTTATGCTTTTGTGTTATGTGAAATGAACCATTTGTGATTCTCGTTCACCATAATTTATGTGTTGTGCTTTTGTATTTATTTTCTGTATGTGTGGCCACCTGTATGTGATTACTGATTACAATGTATTATTTTTACCTCCCCTGACAACATGACTGTGTGTTGTTTTCATAATATAACATCCCCTTCTCCCACCTGGTAACATACTTTCTAACTACCTGGTAACTTGATTTGCTATACGATGATAACATCTCTCGTTACTCTGACCACATGCTCCACTACCCTGTCTTGGACCATATGTTCTATGGTGATCTAAGCTAACCAGTTTTTTGCATGACATCTTCTGCATTTTCTTCTGGTCACGGTCAATAACAATTTTTTGAACATGATAAATGTAATTGTTTTGGCATGATAACTTTGACTCTAACCACATATTATCTTACCCAACAAGGTTTTCACAACAATCCTTTTGTTGTGTTGATAATTCATCTTGTTTTTGCATGAAAGAATGATGTCATGATAAATGTCATTGTTTTGGCATGATAAATTTGACTCTAACCACATATTATCTTACCCAATAAGGTTTTTTCACAACACTCCTTTTTGTTGTGTTGTTAATTCACTCATTACTTTTTGCTGGTAACATCCTTTTGTCTGTACTGGTAACTATCACTGTATCCCAACGTTATCTTGCCCAATACATATTTTGGCAGCACCCCCTTGTTTTTTAGTGTCCTGACATGTCATTATTATTATGCTTCTAAATTTAAATGTTATATCTTGATAACTTTTATTATATCGTAATTTTTAGTTCTCCCACTAAGGCATTGACAACACCCCCTCCCTTGTTGTTTGGATGGTACTTATCCATGAAGTTCACGAGTGTTATTACTGTATATGCATTTTTTGGATTGTTTATCATTAATATCCCTTTTCTCATGCCCCTAATCTTACCTTTTTTATGTTCATGAAAAGACCATCGTGTACGGGTGTACGATGTCGAACTTGACGATGATGAAGTACTTATGTGGTGGGAAGAATTTGAACATAACAACCCATCAGCCAAAGGAAAAGCTGTTGTTCAAGGAGGTAATCAATTTTTGTTAGTTTGAGAATGCCAAAGTTGTGACATACTATATCAATGTCTGCTGATAACTTCTGCCCAAACTGCTGATAAATTATTCACAAACAGACTGATAACTTCTGATCTACCACTTTTGGTTGAAACCCTTTAGATTGTTTAACCTCTTTTATCATCACCAATCCTTTTTTTGTAGAGCATTGTCAAAGCCCCACATTTGCTACACCACACTTACCCCAACCCAAAGAGTGTATGCAGCCCAGTGCCACACCTAGATCACTAATTCGAAAAGTTAGGGTTACCCGCCCGTCACAATACCTGATGCCGCCATATTCGGACCTCATCCCCAGCGAAGATGATGAGGCTGTTTACGCTGAAGTTATCAAGCACACAACTGATTCAAACTTCAAGATTAAGGAGTAATAAACGACCTTTTCTTAGTTTTTCATGCATTTTTTGCCATTCCATTTGTTTTTTAGATGCTTTCCCCCTGGTATTGCAGCGTCAGGGTAATCAACATTGATGGGAGGTGGGTCACACTCGGCGAGCTTGCTAATTGTGTGAGAGAAACATGGCAGGTTTCAACCAGTATTGCTGAGTTGCATGTTCGTGTTCTTCAATATTTGGAAATGCCAAACAAGATTATCTTCCCTTGGCTGCTGTTCGTTTATCTTCTTATTGGAGACTTCAAATGCAAATCTGTACTTCATCATTTCCGACAGGACCAGCACTACATTCTGAGCCATCAAAATGAGGTACTTTCTGGTTTTTCTTGCCACTCTACACTTTTAATATCCATTGTCTACACTTTTTTTATTTTTACAGTGCCTTTTTTTCATGATAACTTCAGTATACATAGTCTGGTATGATAATTTATTTATTTTTGCTGGTAAATTGAGCATCCAATGCCTGATTTTTTGTGTGTTTTAATGTTAGCTCCAGCATCCATATTCTTTGTATTTTTTTTAAATTTAGTTTATGTGGCATGACAACTTAGATTGTTTTGCATGGTAACTTTAGCACTCAGTTTCTGGTAACTTGTGTCTTCTGCCATGATAACTTTTTCTCGTGTTCCCTGTATTTAAATATGGCTTCCTCTTTTTGCTACTGCTATGATTATTGTTGCTTCTATTCCCTGCTCTACAAAAGTTGGGACCGGGACCAGATGACGGTCATTGGTATGTACTGTCGCTGAATCTTAAGGCGAAACGATTTGAGGTGCTGGATTCGTTGCGTGAAGAAGATAGTCCATCTTTAATTGAGCATGCAACAAGGTATATGAATGCTGTAAAGAAGGCTTGGTTGATTTCATACAAGGACTCGCACAAGCAAATTCAAGATTATGAACTCGTGTATATTGATGTTTTTAAACAAGAGAACGGGTTAGTTGTTTATTTGTGTTCCCTATTTTAGATGTAGCCCCATTTGTTTGACATCATGTTTTATGTACGCACACACACACTCTGTTTTCATCATTGATTGTGGCTACTTCGCTTTCATGTCTTTGGAGCTGTGGAATGGGAAAATTATTCCTGCCTTCACCCATGAGCAAGTACCGGCACTTAGAAATTTTTTGACATCGAGGTGGCTAAATCACACTCAAAACAGATGCAAAGAGTGGCGCTATCATTTGTTTGGCAACAGTTCGTGAGGTATCAACTGTCATCATCTTCTTTTTTTCGTTTGTGAGAGCAATTTTCAGTGCTGGTCTTAAATTGATGTTAAATACACGAAAGAAGTAGTTTAGCATTTCTTTGTTGGCACAATGCTTGTTTTTAGTGTCTTGTCATCACACATAGAAGAAATTCAGGACCAGATGATAACTTATACCTTACGTGGCTGCTACTTTCTCATATAAATAGTCTGATAACTAGTTGTTTTCTCATTTTATTTTGGTCATGAAATAATGTGATCACAATTTATATGGTAACTTGAATTGTGTGTTGCTGATAACTAGTATGAATACAAGCTGATAGGTTCCAAAAAAAATAGGTGGAATAAATTTTTTTAATTGCAGATAGTGTTGAAAACTCATTGTAGAGACATGTAAAACATATAGAAAACTGAGGATAGCCCACAAATAACTTACACAATATGTTTACGATAACTTTCACCACAAAATACTTAAAACTTCAGCCCACACAATGTGCTGACAACTTACATAAATATAGGTGCTATAATTCGGATTACATTTTTGCACTGATAACAATCAGCAAAACAAATGAAGATAAGTTTCTTGTCCATTCATTTGTAGCGACGATCTTGTTTTCTCTTTCATTCATCTTGCTAGAGGTGATGTGCACCTGCGCTTGTCATGGTGCATGCTGCCGCAAACACTGCACTTTCTTTGTTTTGCTGGTTTTGCAATGTCAAAGGGATGCTAATGCTTCTTTGTTCTCGGCCGCCCTTTCGTGACAGTCTTCGGAGGGTCTAGTATCATTTTTGTGTTCGAGGAATGGGATGCAGCGGCTGGCATGTTGGCGCTAGCTTGTATTGTCACAGGGATGCTTGTTTGTCCCGTTTTTGGGTTGTCCATGTTAGATATGCTTGTTTGCTTGAAGGCATGGACAGCTTCACTCGTTGTGACCACTAGAATAGAACATGGATCTTGTTGTGATTGGAACGATCCTCTAGCTTCTTCCTTGTCCTTTCTGGCCTTCTTACGTTGGCTTTTTGTTAGCGTGTACATTTCTTCCTTGAAAGCATATAGGTGCTTCTTGGCCACCCTGGCCCCATCATTTGTGAGGCAAGCGTCCTTGGCTATTGCCTTGAACTCCCTTAGCATTGATGTATATCGCATGACGCTTTTTCCCTCCTCTGGCATGCTCTTACTAACTGTTGGTTGTTCAAAATCAGGTTTGATTAGATCTTCCTTCTGATCCCAAGTCCACCTCTTTAGAATATACTTCTCAGGTATCTCGTACACCCCGATTTGGTCCATCACTCGTAACACATGTGCGCAGAGTATACCATCTCGCTCAAACTTGCAGCAAGTGCATGAATATGTCCCTTCATCCTTGTTTGCTTGCACATGGTAGTCCCTATCCCCATATTTTGGTATGATTCCTCTGACTGAGCCAATCTTGAATGACCCATCTTGCAACGTGTCACATCTGTAGCCACTTTTTACCTTCATAATTTGGAGAAAAGATTATGTGTGTAGAGGCCCTGCACCTGTAACTCGAGTGGGTTGTAGGAGTATGTTTCCACCTCTTTGTACACTGTTTCCAGGTGCTCTTTTGACACGCTCACCATCACCTTCTCCTGTATTGCAGTGTACTATTTTGCAAATTCTACTAGCGAGTTATTTGGGTTGACGTACTTCTTCAACACAACGTTGAATCCCTCGCTCCTTGCCGTTGTCTGCAAGAATGGGAAGAAGTCGTGCATGTAGTACACCGGGACCCAGCATTCCCTGTTTTCCCACAGCCAGTGGAAATGTTCGTTGTCCGTTTGCCCATGATCATCCAGCATCTTCCACCATTTTTCCTCAAACTCCTCAACTGCGTTCAAAAATCAAGGAGATGGTAATTTCAGTGCACACCTCATGGTAATTCTAATACACTTAACATGATAACTTGATTCAGGGGACAGTATGTGGTTCTGGTTCATGCAGAATGGGGAACTCCCCCAATGCACATAGTTATGCTATATTTAACAAACATATATTTGTGACCCAATCTCATATAACTCTTCCACTCCATGCAAAAATGAAAGAGATGGTAACTCAACTACACATATCATGATAACTTTTTGATGCACTTAACATGATAACTTCCTTCATGCAACACTAGGTGGTTGTAGTCGATGCAGAATTGGGAACTATAACTACATAGCAAACATGCTAAAGTGGTCACGGTCACTTAAGAACATGAGTACTAATAACTCTTTCACAACAGTCCAGTTTTTCACATGAAACCTTATTTTTTATCAATGTGGGAAAAATGTGTAATGTTGGTGGTAATTTATTATAATTCAGCATGGTAACTTTGGATATCTCGGCACAATTATGTAGTTTGCGGCAATATGAGTGGAGTGTGTTGTGTGAAAATACAATACCATTCAAGCTGTTGGCAACACAATCTTTGAATGCTTTGTTCAGTGGTTGATCATCGGCCATTAACCTCCCAAGCATCTCCTGTGCTTTCTTCATAATGTGCCATCTGCAATTTCTGTGTACTATCCCGATGAACACCTCACTACTAGAAAAACGGCTATAGCTAATATGGACATTAATGGCGCACCATGTATGTGGTGCGCCACTGCTATATAGCAGTGGCGCACCAGATATAGGCATGCCATTATTGGCCAGATTACTAATGGCGCACCTGGTGTGTGGTGCGCCATTACTAGTTTTGAAAAATAAAATAATAAAAAATTGTTAGCAGTGGCGCACCACACACCAGGTGCGCCATTAGTAACCCTGGTTACCAATGGCGCATTCTTAGGAGGTGCGCCATTGGTAACCTGGGAGCAGCTAGATATTTTTGACAGCAACCTACCACACTCACTTTCCCCACTTCATTATCTCCACCTCTACCAAGCTTGGTCTCGGCTGCCTCCTCCTCCTCACCTCATTTGCATCATAGATTCACCCAAATTAAGTGGTTAAATTTCCTTTTTTGATAGGTAAGTAAGGGGAAAGCTTTCTTTATGTTCTAGATCTACTTTTTTCTCCCTCCAACAATGTACACACTTTTTATGGCCTAGAACTACGTATGTTTGTGGTGTTGCATATGTTTGTGTTTGCAGGTACCGGTATTTGAAATGCGATAGTTGCCAATATTTTGCCGGAATGTTGATTCATTTCCGTTTCGGCGAGAATTTGGCACTATGCATTCTTTTTTGTCCTATTTTTAGGCAAAGTCATGCCAATTTTTTTTTGGTTCTAAAATATCGTTTTGCTCTACCCCGCAGGCAACCATGGTCTGCACGATGACCGAAGGCATCGTGAATAGGTTTTTGAGCTCCGCGAAGGCCGAGATGCTTCAAAAGAACGAGACGGAGATAAGATATCCGTGTCGAAGATGCAAGCTGAAGAGCCTTATGGACCCGGATTTCGGACAGGTGCGGGACCACCTGCTCTTGCGTGGTTTCATGGATGGCTATCGGTGGCAAGGTGATGAAGATGATTATGAAGTCGTCCATGGGGGCCGAGCAAGAAATAAGGAAGGGCAGCAAGACAACCGCGGCGAGGGCGGGCGAGAAGACGAAGAATCTCTAGGACATGATCACGAAGTAGATGCAGGACACAGTCATCATGTAGAAGATGCCGGACATGATGATGAGGAAGATCAAGATGAAGGGCATGATCATGAAGATGAAGATGCCGGAGCAGACGACGATGGACCATTGATGGGCTGGGTGCAGGACCCTCATATTCAAGAGCTGCTTCTCAAGCAGACGGGTAACGCAAGAGCTGCCCCCGAGAGAAGGCCAAGCTAGATCAACTGGAGATAGACGCGGTTACTCCATTGTATGAAGGATGCAGGACCGAGGATCCCCGCCTGAAAGTAACGCTCATGGCTCTGGAGATGAAGGTAAAACACAAAATGACCGAAGCATGCTTTGACGAGAACATGTCATTCTGGCACGAATGTCTTCCCAAGGGGAACAAGTGCCCGACCAGTTTCGAGGAGGCGAAGAAAATCATGTGTCCTCTGGATTTACCGCACGTGAAATACCATGTGTGCATGAACGATTGCATCATTTATCGGGACGAGCACGCGGAGTCTACCATATGTCCGGTGTGCGGCGTCACTCGATACAAGAAGAGGAAGAAAGCTCCTCGAAAAGTGGTGCGGTACTTTCCGATGACTCCTCGTCTGCAGCGGTATTTCGCGGACCCTAAGCTAGCAAAGCTCCTGCGTTGGCATGCGGATAGGGAGGAGAAGAAGCGAGAAGATGACGAAAATGATCCAGAGATAAATAAAAAAGACAAGATGCTGAGTCACCCTAAGGATGCGATCCAGTGGCAAGCGTGTAACTTCGAACACCCAGAATTTGGGGAAGATCCAAGGAACATCGTGCTGGGCGCGAGCACCGATGGAGTCAATCCGTTAGGCAGCCAGAGAGGCACACATAGCACCTGGCCTGTGTTTTTGTGGATGTACAACCTTCCCCCCTGGTTGTGCATGAAGAGGAAGTACACTCACATGAGTATGCTAATTGAAGGGTGGTGTCTACTACACAACCTTCTTCTTATAGACGTTGTTGGGCGTCCAAGTGCAGAGGTTTGTAGGACAGTAGCAAATTTCCCTCAAGTGGATGACCTAAGGTTTATCAATCCGTGGGAGGCGTAGGATGAAGATGGTCTCTCTCAAACAACCCTGCAACTAAATAACAAAGAGTCTCTTGTGTCCCCAACACACCCAATACAATGGTAAATTGTATAGGTGCACTAGTTCAGCGAAGAGATGGTGATACAAGTGCAATATGGATGGTAGATATAGGTTTTTGTAATCTGAAAATATAAAAACAGCAAGGTAACTAATGATAAAAGTAAGCACAAACGGTATTGCAATGCTAGGAAACAAGGCCTAGGGTTCATACTTTCCCTAGTGCAAGTTCTCTCAACAATAATAACATAATTGGATCATATAACTATCCCTCAACATGCAACAAAGAGTCACTCCAAAGTCACTAATAGCGGAGAACAAATGAAGAGATTATGGTAGGGTACGAAACCACCTCAAAGTTATTCTTTCCGATCAATCCATTGGGCTATTCCTATAAGTTTCACAAACAGCCCTAGAGTTCGTAGTAAAATAACACCTTAAGACACACATCAACCAAAACCCTAATGTCACCTAGATACTCCAATGTCACCTCAAGTATCCGTGGGTATGATTATACGATATGCATCACACAATCTCAGATTCATCTATTCAACCAACACATAGAACCTCAAAGAGTGCCCCAAATTTCTACCGGAGAGTCAAGACGAAAACGTGTGCCAACCCCTATGCATAGGTTCATGGGCGGAACCCGCAAGTTGATCACCAAAACATACATCAAGTGAATCAATAGAATAACCCATTGTCACCATGGTTATCCCACGCACGACATACATCAAGTGTTCTCAAATCATTAAAAGACTCAATCCGATAAGATAACTTCAAAGGGGAAACTCAATCCATTACAAGAGAGTAGAGGGGGAGAAACATCATAAGATCCAACTATAATAGCAAGGCTCGCAATACATCAAGATCGTGCCGAATCAAGAACACAAGAGAGAGATCAAACACATAGCTACTGGTACATACCCTCAGCCCCAAGGATGAACTACTCCCTCCTCGTTATGGAGAGCGCCGGGATGATGAAGATGGCCACCGGTGAAGGTTCCCCCCTCCGGCAGGGTGCCGGAACAGGGTCCCGATTGGGTTTTGGTGGCTACAGAGGCTTGCGGCGGCGGAACTCCCGATCTCTTCTGTTCTTCAAAGGTTATATATAGGCGAAAGAAGTCGGTAAGGGGAGCCATGAGGGGCCCACGAGGGTGAAGGGCGTGCCCCCCTGCCTCGTGCTTTCCTCGTTGATCCCCTGACGTGCACTCCAAGTCTCCCGTATTGCTTTCTTTCCAAAAATAACTTTTCCAAAGGTTTCATTCCGTTTGGACTCCATTTGATATTCCTTTTCTGGGAAACACTGAAACAAGGTAAAAAACAAGAACTGGCACTGGGCTCTGGGTTAATAGGTTAGTCCCAAAAATAATATAAAAGTGCATAATAAAGCCCATTAAACATCCAAGATGGATAATATAATAGCATGAATACTTCATAAATTATAGATACGTTGGAGACGTATCAAAGGGCTGAAACAACCAGGGAACAACATCAATCTGTATCTAGGGCTGCTGAAAGAGGAGCTAGACACGCTGTGGAAAACGCCAGCCAATACGTGGGACGCCGCAGAGAAAGAATATTTCCCTATGAGAGCCGCACTGCTCACGACGGTGCACAACTATCTCGGTTACGGATATGTCGCGGGGCAGGTGGTCCACGGATTTTGTGCATGCGTCAGGTGCATGGATGACAGAATGTATCGCCAGCTAGATAGAGATCCCGGGTCTTCGAAAACCATGTTCATGGGACATCGAAGGTGGCTTCGCGACGATGAATCATGGAGAAAACGCAAGGATCTGTTCGATGGTGAAACCGAACCCTGAAGACGCTCGCGTACGAGGAGCGGCGAGGAAATAGACGAGCTGTTGAAAAATTGAAAAGAGCGCCCACCGCCGGGAAAGAAGCGAAAGGCGCCAGAGCCGTTGCTGAAGGTATGGAAAACGAGGTCTGTTTTCTGGGACTTGCCGTACTGGAAGATCCTCCGTGTGCCTCACAGCCTTGATATCATGCATATCACGAAGAACGTGTGCGAGAGTCTGCTTGGTACCCTGCTCAACATCCCAGAGAGGACCAAAGATGGGCCGAAAGCAAGGGCAGACTTGAAATCAATGGGCATCAGGGAGGAGCTGCATGCTAATGATGATGAGGCGAAGGACACGGAAATTCGTCGCAAAAGCAAAAAGGCCAAGAAGATCGGAAATGACTGCCCTCCCGCGTGCTTCACTCTAAGTCAGGAGGAGATCGAGCAGTTTTTCACCTACCTCGTAGGAGTAAAACTTCCTTACGGTTACGTGGGGAAGATAAGCAGATACCCAGACTCAGCGAAGCAGAAGTTCAGCGGGATGAAGTCTCACGACTGTCACGTGCTGATGACGCAGATACTTCCAGTTGCAATCCGTGGGATCATGGATGCGCACGTCCGTGAAACGCTATTTGGCCTATGCAACTTTTTCGACGTCATCTCTCGGAAGTCGGTTGGCGTGAGGCAACTCAGAAGGCTACAGGAAGAGATCGTGGTGATACTATGCGAGCTTGAGATCTACTTCCTGATGAGGACATAGACCTGGGGTAGGGCAATAGGCCTGACCTATACCTCCTACCTAAGGTCCTTGTCCTAGAAGCAAAGAGGTTCAAGAGTAAATAGAGGGGACCCAACAAAGGTGTCGAGTGTAATCCACTTGACCTACCATTCACTCGGAGACCCCCCTTTGTTCCTGTCACTCGACCACTAAACCACTCGACGTGCAGAAGACCTAAAGCCACTCCGCGCAGCAACGGTCGGGCATTTACTCTTAGACTTAATAGTCATTTATATTACTTTACTACAGACGTTACCTGTAACGCTCCTGCTTTATGAACATTGAACTCCTTGTAACGTGGGCTGGCCGGGGTCCTGACGCACTCTATATAAGCCACCCCCTCCACTGGCACAAGGGTTCGCACCTCTGTAACACACACGCATATAATCCAGTCGACCGCCTCCGGGCTCCGAGACATAGGGCTGTTACTTCCTCCGAGAAGGGCCTGAACTCGTAAAACTCGTGCGTATAGCTTCTCCATAGCTAGGACCTTGCCTTTACATCCCTACCCCCATTCTACTGTCAAACTTAGAACCACGACAGTTGGCGCCCACCTTGGGGCAGGTGTTTTAGCGACTTGTTGGAGAAGTTGCAATTTTTTCCGATCCCCATCAGCATGGTTCCAGGCGGAGGATTGACCGAGGGCCGCGAGATCCGTCTCGGCGCGCTCGTGTTCGTCGCAAACGACTCCGCCTGGCTCCATGAGGCTCCACTCGACGTCGAGGCGCTCCCCGTCCGTGGGGCAACGCACTTTCGCGCGTGCGTCCGCGGCGTCCTCCTGCGGCAGCCGTCGACCCAGTATCGGTCGGCTCCTGTGGCGTCTTCACTCCCTGCAGCCCGCCGGCACAAGCGTTCCGGTCGGTCGAGGCTCCAGCGGTGGGTGAGGCACGCGGTGGCTCGCCAGTCGGCCACCCCTCAAGTCGCGGCAATCGAGCCCGACGAAACTCTCTACGGCCTGTTCGACTGGCTCCGTTGAGACCGCATCCGAGTGCGACAGCAGTGACCCTGCGGCGGAAGTCCTGATGGTCAACGGACCGCGCAGTCCTCCTGGCTTCCCCCGCGTCGACGGTGGTGATGGCGGAGGCGATCCGTCGCGTGCCCACGAGGAGTACCGCCCCGAGCCCCTCTCTTCGCAGCAGAGGGAAGAGCTTTGCCGCCGTAACATGGATGCACTTCACACTCCTATCGTTGGAGAAACCCCCGAGGCCCGGGCCTTGGAGGAGGTGCGCCTGGCCAACTTGGCTGAGCGCACTCGACTGGAGAATCTCCAGCACGCACTCGACGAGCGTGCTTGGCAGCGAGTTCCTGAATCCAGTCGACGTCAACTCTTTCCGCCTCCAACCCAGGTATATCGAACTCCGATCCAGAATCTCACAGCTGCTGCCCGAATAGCAGAGTCGATTCAGCCTTCCCAGTCGGAGGCTGGTAGGGGTTTGATGCAGATCCGGGCTTTGCTCCGGGCGGCGGGGGAGCAGAACACAGCTGTGTCACAGTCTCGGAATAGGATTCATAGTAGGTCTGTGATGGCAGATACAGTTCAGTCGGCTCACAGCCCGAGATCGCCTCCAAGGCGTGAGGGACGTGGAGATCGACAGGATCAGTACAGGAACCGTGAGCAGTACGATCGTCGTCGAGTACCCACGCCTCCCCCAAGGAGTGGGTCATACGCGCCTCGGCAACACGATGACAGACGCCCTCACAGTGGTGGGCGAAGGATTCCAGTCGACCCCCGGGAGCCGGGCTTTGACGCGAGATCCATTCTCGTTCAAGGTCTGGTTGACAGGAACAGAGCACACAGAGATGGCCACGATAGAGATTACCCGACCGGCAGCAGGGTGCATGTTTCAGGTCCCGAGTGTTTCAGCAGAGCCATCAGAGCAGCAGTGATTCCTCCCAACTTCAGGTTGGCGACTGGAGTCAGCAAGTTCACTGGTGAATCCAAGCCTGACACTTGGCTTGAGGACTACCGAGTGGCTGTGCAGATTGGTGGTGGTAATGATGAAGTGGCCATGAAGCACCTTCCTCTGATGTTAGAGGGCTCGGCCAGAGCGTGGTTGAATCAGCTAGCACCTGGCAGTATTTATAGCTGGGAAGAGCTTGCCCGAGTATTTGTCAGAACATTTGAAGGTACATGCAAACGGCCAGCAGGGCTGACAGAGCTACAGTCTTGTGTGCAGAAGTCGAATGAAACTTTGAGAGATTATATCTAGAGATGGATCATGTTGCACCACACGGTGGAGAATGTGTCTGATCACCAAGCAGTTTGTGCCTTCAAGGAAGGCGTCAAGTATCGGGAATTGAATCTGAAGTTCGGTCGCACCGGAGATATGTCTCTGAGTCGAATGATGGAAATTGCCACCAAGTATGCTAATGGTGAAGAGGAGGATCGGCTCCGGAGTGGCAAGCACAAAACAGTCGCCCACGAAACCGAGGGAGGGAACTCCAGTCGGAAGCAGAAGCGCAAAGCCAAGCCAGCTGCTCCCGGAGAAGCCTTAGCCGTGACTCAAGGAAAGTTCAAGGGGAAGCACAAAGGGCCATGGAACCCCAAGAAGATAAAAGATCAAGATGGAAATGATGTGTTGGATTTACCGTGCCACATTCACATCAAAAAAGATGAGGAGGGTAATCTCATTTACCCGAAACATACCACTCGACAATGTCGGCTCCGAATCCAGCAATTCCGAGAGAAACATCCCAAAGAGAAGGAGAAAGAATCAGACAAGGTTGAGGATAAGGAAGAGGACGATGATGGTTACCCCCACGCCAATTCAACTCTGATGATTTTTGCTGATGTTGAGAGCAAAAGTCGACTGAAAGTCATCAATAGAGAAGTGAACATGGTTGCCCCAACGACGCCTAGTTATTTGAAGTGGTCTCAGACTGCCATTACATTCGACCAGTCTGATCACCCAACACACATAGCCACCCCTGGGAGGCAAGAGTTGGTGGTCGACCCAGTCGTCGAAGGCACTCGGTTGACTAAGGTTCTGATGGATGGTGGCAGTGGCCTGAATATACTGTATGCAGAGACCTTGAAAGGAATGGGCATTCCGATGTCCAGACTCAGTGAAAGCAATATGAGTTTCCATGGAGTTATTCCTGGCAAGAAGGCTGAATCACTCGGGCAGATCGCCCTTGATGTGGTTTTCGGTGATTCCAAGAATTACCGCAAAGAAAAGTTGACGTTTGAAGTCGTCGATTTCCAGAGTGCTTATCATGCTATTCTGGGCAGGCCGGCTTATGCACGTTTTATGGCTCGACCATGCTACGTGTACCTCAAATTGAAGATGCCTGGTCCCAAAGGAGTGATCACTATCACTGGCAATCGGAAGAAGGCAGAAGAGTGCTTCCAGAAGGGCTCAAAGATCGCCGATGCACAAATGGCAGTAGTGGAATTGCAAGAGTATCAAAAGAATGCAGATCCGAGTGATTTGTTGCGAGCAAAGAAGCCTGCCACGGATTCAGCATTTCAGTCGTCTGGTGAAACGAAGCCGATTCATATTCACCCGACCGATCCCAATGCTGCTCCGACTCACATTTCGACAACGCTCGACTCCAAATAGGAAGAAGCGCTCATCCAGTTCCTCCGTGAGAACTGGGACATCTTTGCATGGAAACCTTCTGACATGCCGGGTGTTCCCAGGGGGCTGGCTGAGCACCGTTTGCGAGTCGACCCAAAAGTGAAACCAGTCAAAGAACATCTTCGACGGTCCGCCGTACAGAAGAGAAAAGCGATCGGTGAAGAAGTAGCTCGGCTCCTAGCAGCTGAGTTTATCCGAGAGATTTACCACTCCGAGTGGCTAGCCAATGTTGTCATGGTCCCCAAGAAGGACGACTCACTTCGCATGTGCATTGACTTCAAGCATATCAATCGGGCCTGCCCGAAAGATCACTTTCCTCTACCCCGCATCGATCAAATAGTCGACTCGACTGCAGGGTGTGAGCGCTTGTCCTTTTTGGACGCTTATTCCGGGTATCATCAGATCCGACTGTATGGACCCGATGAGATAAAAACAGCTTTCATCACTCCATTTGGGTGCTTCTGTTATGTCACCATGCCATTCGGCCTGAAGAATGCTGGAGCCACATTCATGAGGATGATTCAGAAGTGTTTACTCACTCAAATCAGTCGGAATGTGGAAGCATACATGGATGACATTGTGGTCAAGTCACGTAAAGGTTCCGACCTGCTGGCTGACCTTGCTGAAACTTTTGCCAACCTCAGAAGGTATGATATCAAGCTTAATCCATCAAAGTGCACATTCGGAGTTCCGGGCGGAAAATTACTCGGTTTTCTCGTTTCCGAACGAGGGATCGACGCTAACCCAGAGAAAGTTGGTGCCATTCTCCGAATGAAACGCCCTGTGCGTGTGCACGATGTTCAGAAGCTTACAGGTTGTTTGGCCGCCTTAAGTCGATTCATTTCTCGCCTCGGTGAAAAGGCATTGCCTCTTTACCGACTGATGAAGAAGTCTGATAAGTTCGAGTGGACTCCTGAAGCTGATGCAGCATTTGCAGAGCTCAAAGCCCTGCTTTCCACCCAGCCGGTGCTTGCTGCCCCAATCAGCAAAGAGCCTTTACTGCTTTACATTGCAGCCACTGGACAAGTCGTCAGTACAGTACTTACGGTCGAGCGGGAAGAAGAAGGAAAAGCCTATAAAGTTCAGCGCCCAGTATATTATGTTTCTGAAGTTTTGACTCCATCAAAGCAAAGATATCCACATTATCAGAAGCTTGTTTATGGGATTTATATGACCACGAAGAAGGTTGCACATTATTTCTCTGACCACTCCATTACAGTCGTCAGCGACGCTCCATTATCAGAGATTCTGAACAACAGAGATGCAACTGGTCGAGTGGCAAAGTGGGCGATTGAACTTCTTCCCTTGGATATCAAGTTTGAGGCAAAGAAAGCTATCAAGTCCCAAGCAATAGCAGATTTCCTCGCCGAGTGGATCGAACAGCAACTGCCGACTCAAGTCCACTCGGAGCACTGGACCATGTTCTTTGATGGTTCCAAGATGCTGAATGGTTCCGGTGCTGGGGTGGTACTGGTATCTCCCCGAGGAGACAAGCTCAGATATGTTCTCCAGATTCACTTTGATTCCTCCAATAACGAAGCAGAATATGAAGCACTCTTATATGGGTTACGTATGGCCATCTCACTCGGCGTCCGTCGCCTCATGGTCTACGGGACTCAGATTTGGTAGTCAATCAAGTGATGAAGGAGTGGGACGTCAGAAGCCCAGCTATGACTGGTTACTGCAATGCGGTGAGGAAGTTGGAAAAGAAATTTGAGGGGTTAGAGCTCCATCATATACCCCGACTGAAAAATCAAGCAGCCGATGATTTAGCAAAGATAGGTTCCAAGAGGGAAGCCATTCCCAGCAACGTGTTTTTGGAACACATTCATACACCTTCAGTTCAAGAAGATCCTTTCACTGAAGAGCCCCCGCAGCCTAAGAGCGCCACAGATCCGACTGAAGTCGAAGTCCCAGCCGTGGTCGACCTGATCATGGAGGTTTTGGTCATCACTCCCGACTGGACAGTGCCATACATTGCGTATATCCTTAGGAAAGAACTCCCAGAGGATGAAGAAGAGGCTCGACAGATCGTCCGTCGATCCAAAGCCTTTACCGTGATAAAAGGACAACTGTTTAGGGAAAGTGTAACTGGAGTCAGCCAGAAATGCATCACACCAGAAGAAGGTCGAGTGATCCTCAACGACATCCACTCGGGGACCTGTGGTCACCATGCGTCCTCTCGGACCATTGTGGCCAAAGCATACCGAGCCGGATTTTATTGGCCACGAGCAAATGAAATGGCGAAAGATATAGTCGACAAATGTGAAGGCTGCCAGTTTTACTCCAATATGTCCCACAAGCCTGCGTCAGCCCTGAAGACTATTCCACTCGTCTGGCCCTTTGTCGTTTGGGATTGGATATGGTTGGACCCCTGAGGACTGGTAGGAGCGGCTTCACTCATGTGCTTGTAGCAGTCGACAAGTTTACCAAGTGGATTGAAGCCAAGCCTATCAAGAATCTTGAAGCCAGTACTGCCGTCAGCTTCATCAGAGAATTGACATTCAGATATGGAGTTCCGCACAGCATCATCACTGACAACGGGTCGAACTTCGATTCTGATGAGTTCAGAGCCTTCTGTGCTTCCCAAGGCACGCGAGTCGACTATGCTTCAGTCGCCCACCCCCAGTCGAATGGACAAGCAGAAAGAGCAAATGGCTTGATTCTCAAAGGACTGAAACCCCGACTGATGCGTGATCTCAAGCACGCAGCAGGCGCCTGGGTCGATGAACTTCCATCAGTTCTTTGGGGATTGAGGACAACTCCCAATCGGTCGACTGGCCGAACTCCATTCTTCTTGGTTTATGGAGCTGAAGCTGTTCTACCGAGTGACTTGCTTCACAATGCACCCCGAGTCGAGCTCTTCTCTGAAGATGAAGCAGAACAGGCCCGGCAGGACGCAGTCGATCTCCTAGAGGAGGAAAGAGAGATGGCCTTAATCCGGTCGACCATTTATCAGCAAGACTTGCGTCGATTCCACGCCAGAAACGTGAGGGGCCGAGCCTTTCAAGAGGGAGACTTGGTTCTTCGAGTGGATCAGCAGAAACCACACAAGCTCGCCCCTGCTTGGGAAGGTCCCTTCATTGTCACCAGAGTTCTCCACAATGGAGCATACCATCTTTACAATGTCGAGCATCAGAAAGACGAGCCACGGGCTTGGAACGCGGAGCTGCTCCGCCCCTTTTATACTTAAGTACTCATTCGGATGAGATGTAATAAGAAGTACCTTTGTAGTTTGTTTATCAAAGACAAGAGCTTTACAGTCTTCCTAAATTGTTGTTGTTACTTTTGTTTACTCTGAAATCCCCCAGTGGGTGACTTTGCCACGAATCCGTTTCGCCTAAGTTTGAAAAATCCTACCGAGTGGTGAGCAAGCCTCTCACTCGGGGACTTAGCCACGAATCCGTTTCGCCTAAGTTTGTAAAATCCTACCGAGTGGTGAGCAACCCTCCCACTCGGGGGCTTAGCTGCAGTCCAGTACTCGCCTAAGTTTGAAAAATCCCACCGAGTGATGAGCAAGCCTCTCACTCGGGGGCTTAGCTGCAGTCCAGTACTCGCCTAAGTTTGAAAAATCCCACCGAGTGATGAGCAAGCCTCTCACTCGGGGGCTTAGCTGCAGTCCAGTACTCGCCTAAGTTTGAAAAATCCTACCGAGTCATGAGCAAGCCTCTCACTCGGGGGCTTAGCTGCAGTCCAGTACTCGCCTAAGTTTGAAAAATCCCACCGAGTGATGAGCAAGCCTCTCACTCGGGGGCTTAGCTGCAGTCCAGTACTCGCCTAAGTTTGAAAAATCCTACCGAGTGGTGAGCAACCCTCCCACTCGGGGGCTTAGCTGAAGTCAAGTACTCGCCTAAGTTTGAAAAATCCCACCGAGTGATGAGCAAGCCTCTCACTCGGGGGCTTAGCTGCAGTCCAGTACTCGCCTAAGTTTGAAAAATCCCACCGAGTGATGAGCAAGCCTCTCACCCGGGGGCTTAGCTGCAGTCCAGTACTCGCCTAAGTTTGAAAAATCCCACCGAGTGATGAGCAAGCCTCTCACTCGGGGGCTTAGCTGCAGTCCAGTACTCGCCTAAGTTTGAAAAATCCTACCGAGTGATGAGCAAGCCTCTCACTCGGGGGCTTAGCTGCAGTCCAGTACTCGCCTAAGTTCGAAAAATCCCACCGAGTGATGAGCAAGCCTCTCACTCGGGGGCTTAGCTGCAGTCCAGAACTCGCCGAAGTTTGAAAAATCCTACCGAGTGGTGAGCAACCCTCCCACTCGGGGGCTTAGCTGCAGTCCAGTACTCGCCTAAGTTTGAAAAATCCTACCGAGTAGTAAGCAACCCTCCCACTCGGGAGCTTAGCTGCAGTCCAGTACTCGCCTAAGTTTGTAAAACCCTACCGAGTGGTGAGCAACCCTCCCACTCGGGGGCTTAGCTGCAGTCTAGTACTCGCCTAAGTTCGAAGTCCATCCCTATCCGCAGGGACGACGAGGTGCAGGTCGACTGCAACCTTCTCCTTCAGAGCTACGCCACAAGTACAATGTGCGCTCCATCCCTATCCGCAAGGACGACGAGGTGCAGGTCGACTGCAACCTTCGGAGCATGATGCCGTTCGAAAGGATGAATGGTGTCATCAAAGGATACGTTCGCAACATGCCACGTCGAGATGGAAGCATAGCCAAGGGCTTTCTGACCGAAGAGTGCATCTCATATTACACAAATTATCTAGGCATCGAGAACCCCGTTGGTCTGCCCGTCAACATGCACCTCGGCAGGCTCGCTGGATGGGGTCACCGCGAGGGTCGCCGCGAAATGCATGTCGACTTCAAGGGTCGACTCGCCGACTTTGAAAGAGCAAACCTAGTCGCGCTACAACACATAGACGTGGTCGATCTTGGGTGGTAGAGCACAAAACCTTTATTGAGAAGACGTACAATGACCGAGGCCAACAGAGGACGAATGGAGATATAATCAAAGAGCACAACTCATGTTTCACGCGTTGGTTCAAGGAGAAGCTTCTGTCGTACCCTTTACATGAGGATTCTTCGCGGAAGAAAAACTCATATTCGCCTTGTCACAGGGCGCCGAGCACAACCTGATGACCTATGCGGCGTACGATATCAACGGCTACACATTCTACATCGAGGAAAAGGACATGAAGAGCGATGATTATCAGAACTCTGGGGTAACGATGGAATCCTACACCGGTAACGACAAGGACAGATACTACGGAAGGATCGAGGAGATTTGGGAGCTGAGCTACGCTGGAGAGAAGGTCCCGATGTTTCGTGTCAGATGGGCCAAGAGCGTCCTAAAAGAAGACCGGTATTTCACCACCATGGTTATACCCGAAGCCAAATCCAAGACCGCGGGCGCAAACGTCACCACGAAAAATGAGCCATGGGTACTGGTTTCCCAAGTGGACCAATGCTTCTTCATTACCGACCCGTCAAAGCCCAGTCGTGTTGTCGTGAGGAGAGGCAAAAGGAAGATCATCGGAATGGATGGAGTCGCCAATGAGCAAGACTTCGACAAGTACGGCGGCCCGAAGATGGAAGATGACGACGACGATGAAGTACCATACTATTGGGGAACGTAGTAATTTCAAAAAAATTCCTACGCTCACGCAAGATCATGGTGATGCATAGCAACGAGAGGGGAGAGTGTTGTCCACGTACCCTCGTAGACCGAAAGCGGAAGCGTTATCACAACGCGGTTGATGTAGTCGTACGTCTTCATGATCCGACCGATCAAGTACCGAACGCACGGCACCTCCGAGTTCAGCACACGTTCAGCTCGATGACGTCCCTCGAACTCCGATCCAGCCGAGTGTTGAGGGAGAGTTTCGTCAGCACGACGGCGTGGTGACGATGATGATGTTCTACCGACGCAGAGCTTCGCCTAAGCTCCGCAACGATATTATCGAGGTGTAATATGGTGGAGGGGGACACCGCACACGGCTAAAATATCGTATATCCAATTGTGTGTATAGGTGCCCCCTGCCCCCGTATATAAAGGAGCAAGGGGCAGGCCGGCTGCCTTGGGCGCGCCAAGGAGAGGGGGGAGTCCTCCTCCTAGTAGGAGTAGGACTCCCCTTTCCTAGTCCAACTAGGAAGAGAGGGGGGAAGGAAAGAGGGGGAGAGGGACAGGGAAAGAGGGGCTGCGCCCCCCTCCCCTAGTTCAATTAGGACTCCTCATGGGAGGGGGCGCGCCACCTCCTGGCTGCTGCCCTCTCTCTCCCCTCAAGGCCCACTAAGGCCCAATACTTCCCCGGGGGGTTCCGGTAACCCCTCGGCACTCCGGTTTTATCCGAAACTTCTTCGGAACACTTCCGGTGCCCGAATATAGTCGTCCAATATATCAATCTTTATGTCTCGACCATTTCGAGACTCCTCGTCATGTCCGTGATCACATCTGGGACTCCAAACAACCTTCGGTACATCAAAACATATAAACTCATAATATAATTGTCATCGTAACGTTAAGCGTGCGGACCCTACGGGTTCGAGAACTATGTAGACATGACCGAGACACCTCTCCGGTAAATAACCAATAGCGGAACCTGGATGCTCATATTGGTTCCTACATATTCTACGAAGATCTTTATCGGTCAGACCGCATAACAACATACGTTGTTCCCTTTGTCATTGGTATGTTACTTGCCCGAGATTCGATCGTCGGTATCTCGATACCTAGTTCAATCTCGTTATCGGCAAGTCTCTTTACTCGTTCCGTAATACATCATCCCGCAACTAACTCATTAGTCACAATGCTTGCAAGGCTTATAGTGATGTGCATTACCGAGTGGGCCCAGAGATACCTCTCCGACAATCGGAGTGACAAATCCTAATCTCGAAATACGCCAACCCAACAAGTACCTTTGGAGACACCTGTAGAGCACCTTTATAATCACCCATTTACGTTGTGACGTTTGGTAGCACACAAAGTGTTCCTCCGGTAATCGGGAGTTGCATAATCTCATAGTCATAGGAACATGTATAAGTCATGAAGAAAGCAATAGCAACATACTAAACGATCGGGTGCTAAGCTAACGGAATGGGTCAAGTCAATCACGTCATTCTCCTAATGAGGTGATCCCGTTAATCAAATGACAACTCATGTCTATGGCTAGGAAACATAACCATCTTTGATTAACGAGCTAGTCAAGTAGAGGCATACTAGTGACACACTGTTTGTCTATGTATTCACACATGTATTATGTTTCTGGTTAATACAATTCTAGCATGAATAATAAACATTTATCATGATATAAGGAAATAAATAATACTTTATTATTGCCTCTAGGGCATATTTCCTTCAGTCTCCCAGTTGCACTAGAGTCAATAATCTAGATTACACAGTAATGATTCTTACACCCATGGAGTCTTGGTGCTGATCATGTTTTGCTCATGGAAGAGGCTTAGTCAACGGGTCTGCAACATTCAGATCCGTATGTATCTTGCAAATTTCTATGTCTCCCACCTGAACTAAATCCCGGATGGAATTGAAGCGTCTTTTGATGTGCTTGGTTCTCTTGTGAAATCTAGATTCCTTTGCTAAGGCAATTGCACCAGTATTGTCACAAAAGATTTTCATTGGTCCCGATGCACTAGGTATGACACCTAGATCGGATATGAACTCCTTCATCTAGACTCCTTCATTTGCTGCTTCCGAAGTAGCTATGTACTCCGCTTCACACGTAGATCCCGCCACGACACTTTGCTTAGAACTATACCAACTGACAGCTCCACCGTTCAATGTAAATACGTATCCGGTTTGCAATTTAGAATCGTCGGGATCAGTGTCAAAGCTTGCATCAACGTAACCACTTACGATGAGCTCTTTGTCACCTCCTTAAACGAGAAACATACCCTTAGTCCTTTTCAGGTATTTCAGGATGTTCTTGACCGCTGTCGAATGATCCACTCCTGGATTACTTTGGTACCTCCCTGCTAAACTTATAGTAAGGCACACATCAGGTCTGGTACACAACATTGCATACATGATAGAGCCTATGGCTGAAGCATAGGGAACATCTTTCATCTTCTCTCTATCTTCTGCAGTGATTGGGCATTGAGTCTTACTCAATCTCACACCTTGTAGTACAGGCAAGAACCCTTTCTTTGCTTGATCCATTTTGAACTTCTTCAAAACTTTGTCAAGGTATGTGCTTTGTGAAAGTCCAATTAAGCGTCTTGATCTATCTCTATAGATCTTAATGCCTAATATATATGCAGCTTCACCGAGGTCTTTCATTTAAAAACTCTTATTCAAGTATCCCTTTATGCTATCCAGAAATTCTATATCATTTCCAATCAGCAATATGTCATCCACATATAATATCAGAAATGCTACTGAGCTCCCACTCACTTTCTTGTAAATACAGGCTTCTCCAAAAGTTTGTATAAAACCAAATGCTTTGATCACACTATCAAAGCGTTTATTCCAACTCCGAGAGGCTTGCACCAGTTCATAAATGGATCGCTGGAGCTTGCACACTTTGTTAGCTCCCTTTGGATCGACAAAACCTTCCGGTTGCATCATATACAACTCTTCTTCCAGAAATCCATTTAGGAATGCAGTTTTGACATCCATTTGCCAAATTTCATAATCATAAAATGCGGCAATTGCTAACATGATTCGGACAGACTTAAGCATCGCTACGGGTGAGAAGGTCTCATCGTAGTCAATCCCTTGAACTTGTCGAAAACCTTTCGCAACAAGTCGAGCTTTATAGACAGTAACATTACCATCAGTGTCAGTCTTCTTCTTGAAGATCCATTTATTTTCAATGGCTTGCCGACCATCGGGCAAGTCAACCAAAGTCCATACTTTGTTCTCATACATGGATCCCATCTCGGATTTCATGGCTTCAAGCCATTTTGCGAAATCTGGGCTCACCATCGCTTCTTCATAGTTCGTAGGTTCGTCATGGTCTAGTAACATAACCTCCAGAACAGGATTACCGTACCACTCTGGTGCGGATCTTGATCTAGTTGACCTACGAGGTTCAGTAATAACTTGATCTGAAGTTTCATGATCGTTATCATTAACTTGCCCACTAATTGGTGTAGGTGTCGCAGAAACTGGTTTCTGTGATGATCTACTTTCCAATAAGGGAGCAGGTATAGTTACCTCATCAAGTTCTACTTTCCTCCCACTCACTTCTTTCGAGAGAAACTCCTTCTCTAGAAAGGATCCATTATTAGCAACGAATGTCTTGCCTTCAGATCTGTGATAGAAGGTGTACCCAACAGTCTCCTTTGGGTATCCTATGAAGACACATTTCTCCAATTTAGGTTCGAGCTTATCAGGTTGAAGTTTCTTCACATAAGCATCGCAACCCCAAACTTTAAGATACGACAACTTTGGTTTCTTGCCAAACCATAGTTCATATGGTGTCGTTTCAACGGATTTTGATGGTGCCCTATTTAGAGTGAATGCAGCCGTCTAAAGCATAACCCCAAAACGATAGCGGTAAATCAGTAAGAGACATCATAGATCGCACCATATCTAGTAAAGTACGATTACGACGTTCGGACACACCATTATGCTGTGGTGTTCCGGGTGGCGTGAGTTGCGAAACTATTCCGCATTGTTTCAAATGTAGGCCAAACTCGTAACTCAAATATTCTCCTCCACGATCTGATCGTAGAAACTTTATTTTCTTGTTACGATGATTTTCAACTTCGCTCTGAAATTCTTTGAACTTTTCAAATGTTTCAGACTTATGTTTCATTAAGTAGATATACCCATATCTGCTTAAATCATCTGTGAAGGTGAGAAAATAACGATATCCGCCACGAGCTTCAATATTCATCGGACCACATACATCTGTATGTATGATTTCCAATAAATCTGTTGCTCTCTCCATAGTTCCGGAGAACGGTGTTTTAGTCATCTTGCCCATGAGGCACGGTTCGCAAGTACCAAATGATTCATAATCAAGTGATTCCAAAAGTCCATCAGTATGGAGTTTCTTCATGCGCTTTACACCGATATGACCTAAACGGCAGTGCCACAAATAAGTTGCACTGTCATTATCAACTCTGCATCTTTTGGCTTCGACATTATGAATATGTGTGTCACTACTATCGAGATTCATTAAAAATAGACCACTCTTCAAGGGTGCATGACCATAAAAGATATTATTCACATAAATAGAACAACCATTATTCTCTGATTTAAATGAATAACCGTCTCGCATTAAACAAGATCCAGATATAATGTTCATGCTCAACGCTGGCACCAAATAACAATTATTTAGGTCTAATACTAATCCGAAGGTAGATGTAGAGGTAGCGTGCCGACCGCGATCACATCGACTTTGGAACCATTTCCCACGCGCATCGTCACCTCGTCCTTAGCCAATCTTTGCTTAATCCGTAGCCCCTGTTTCGAGTTGCAAATATTAGCAACAGAACCAGTATCAAATACCCAGGTGCTACTGCGAGCATTAGTAAGGTACACATCAATAACATGTATATCACATATACCTTTGTTAACCTTGCCATCCTTCTTATCCGCCAAATACTTGGGGCAGTTCCGCTTCCAGTGACCAGTCTGCTTGCAGTAGAAGCACTCAGTTTCAGGCTTAGGTCCAGACTTGGGTTTCTTCTTCTGAACAGCAACTTGCTTGCTGTTCTTCTTGAAGTTCCCCTTCTTCTTCCCTTTGCCCTTTTTCTTGAAACTAGTGGTTTTACTGGCCATCAACACTTGATGCTCCTTTTTGATTTCTACCTCCGCTGCCTTTAGCATTGCGAAGAGCTCCGGAATTGTCTTATTCATCCCTTGCATGTTATAGTTCATCACGAAGCTCTTGTAGCTTGGTGGCAGTGATTGAAGAATTCTGTCAATGACGCTATCATCCGGAAGATTAACTCCCAGTTGAATCAAGTGATTATTATACCCAGACATTTTGAGTATATGCTCACTGACAGAACTATTCTCTTCCATCTTGCAGCTATAGAACTTATTGGAGACTTCATATCTCTCAATCCGGGCATTTGCTTGAAATATTAACTTCAACTCCTGGAACATCTCATAAGCTCCATGACGTTCAAAACGTCGTTGAAGACCCGGTTCTAAGCCGTAAAGCATGGCACACTGAACTATTGAGTAGTCATCAGCTTTGCTCTACCAGACGTTCATAACTTCTGGCGTTGCTCTTGTAGGAGGCCTGACACCTAGCGGTGCTTCTAGGACGTAATTCTTCTGTGCAGCAATGATGATAATCCTCAAGTTACGGACCCAGCCCGTGTAATTGCTACCATCATCTTTCAACTTTGCTTTCTCAAGGAACGCATTAAAATTCAACGGAACAACAGCACGGGCCATTTATCTACAATTAACATAGACAAGCAAGATACTATCAGGTACTAAGTTCATGATAAATTCAAGTTCAATTAATCATATTACTTAAGAACTCCCACTTAGATAGACATCCCTCTAATCATCTAAGTAATTACGTGATCCAAATCAACTAAACCATGTCCGATCATCACGTGAGATGGAGTAGTTTCAATGGTGAACATCACTATGTTGATCATATCTACTATATGATTCACGCTCGACCTTTCGGTCTCTGTGTTCCGAGGCCATATCTGCATATGCTAGGCTCGTCAAGTTTAACCCGAGTATTCCGCGTGTGCAACTGTTTTGCACCCGTTGTATTTGAACGTAGAGCCTATCACACCCGATCATCACGTGGTGTCTCAGCACGAAGAACTTTCGCAACGGTGCATACTCAGGGAGAACACTTTTATCTTGAAATTTTAGTGAGAGATCATCTTATAATGCTACCGTCAATCAAAGCAAGATAAGATGCATAAAAGATTAACATCACATGCAATCAATATAAGTGATATGATATGGCCATCATCATCTTGTGCTTGTGATCTCCATCTCCGAAGCACCGTGCTCGTGATCTCCATCTCCGAAGCACCGTGCTCGTGATCTCCATCTCCGAAGCACCGTCATGATCACCTTCGTCACCGGCGCGACACCTTGATCTCCATCGTAGTATCGTTGTCGTCTCGCCAACTTATTGCTTTTACGACTATCGCTACCGCTTAGTGATAAAGTAAAACAATTACATGGCGATTGCATTGCATACAATAAAGCGACAACCATATGGCTCCTGCCAGTTGCCGATAACTCGGTTACAAAACATGATCATCTCATACAACAAATTATATCACATCATGTCTTGACCATATCACATCACAACATGCCCTGCAAAAACAAGTTAGACATCCTCTACTTTGTTGTTGCAAGTTTTACGTGGCTGCTACGGGCTTACCAAGAACCGTTCTTACCTACGCACCAAAAACCACAACGATAGTTTGTCAAGTTGGTGTTGTTTTAACCTTCGCAAGGACCGGGCGTAGCCACACTCGGTTCAACTAAAGTGAGAGAGACAGACACCCGCCAGTCACCTTTAAGCAACGAGTGCTCGCAACGGTGAAACCAGTCTCGCGTAAGCGTACGCGTAATGTCGGTCCGGGCCGCTTCATCTCACAATACCGCTGAACCAAAGTATGACATGCTGGTAAGCAGTATGACTTATATCGCCCACAACTCACTTGTGTTCTACTCGTGCATAGCATCAACGCATAAAACCAGGCTCGGATGCCACTGTTGGGGAACATAGTAATTTCAAAAAATTTCCTACGCTCACGCAAGATCATGGTGATGCATAGCACCGAGAGGGGAGAGTGTTGTCCACGTACCCTCGTAGACCGAAAGCAGAAGCGTTATCACAACGCGGTTGATGTAGTCGTACGTCTTCACGATCCGACCGATCAAGTACCGAACGCACGGCACCTCCGAGTTTAGCACACGTTCAGCTCGATGACGTCCCTCGAACTCCGATCCAGCCGAGTGTTGAGGGAGAGTTTCGTCAGCACGATGGCGTGGTGACGATGATGATGTTCTACCGACGCAGAGCTTCGCCTAAGCTCCGCAACGATATTATCGAGGTGTAATATGGTGGAGGGGGGGACCGCACACGGCTAAAATATCGTATATCCAATTGTGTGTATAGGTGCCCCCCTGCCCCCATATATAAAGGAGCAAGGGGGAGGCCGGCTGCCTTGGGCGCGCCAAAGAGAGGGGGGAGTCCTCCTCCTAGTAGGAATAGGACTCCCCTGTCCTAGTCCAACTAGGAAGAGAGGGGGGGAGGAAAGAGAGGGAGAGGGAGAGGGAAAGAGGGGCTGCGCCCCCTCCCCTAGTCCAATTAGGACTCCTCATGGGAGGGGGCGCGCCACCTCCTGCCTGCTGCCCTCTCTCTCCCCTCAAGGCCCACTAAGGCCCAATACTTCCCCGGGGGGTTTCGGTAACCCCTCGGCACTCCGGTTTTACCCGAAACTTCTCCGGAACACTTCCGGTGCCCGAATATAGTCGTCCAATATATCAATCTTTATGTCTCGACCATTTCGAGACTCCTCGTCATGTCCGTGATCATATCCGGGACTCCAAACAACCTTCGGTACATCAAAACATATAAACTCATAATATAACTGTCATCGTAACGTTAAGCGTGCGGACCCTACGGGTTCGAGAACTATGTAGACATGACCGGGACACCTCTCCGGTCAATAACCAATAGCGGAACCTGGATGCTCATATTGGTTCCTACATATTCTACGAAGATCTTTATCGGTCAGACCGCATAACAACATACGTTGTTCCCTTTGTCATCGGTATGTTACTTGCCCGAGATTCGATCGTCGGTATCTCGATACCTAGTTCAATCTCGTTACCGGCAAGTCTCTTTACTCGTTCCGTAATACATCATCCCGCAACTAAATCATTAGTCACAATGCTTGCAAGGCTTATAGTGATGTGCATTACCGAGTGGGCCCAGAGATACCTCTCCGACAATCGGAGTGACAAATCCTAATCTCGAAATACACCAACCCAACAAGTACCTTTGGAGACACCTGTAGAGCACCTTTATAATCACCCATTTACGTTGTGACGTTTGGTAGCACACAAAGTGTTCCTCCGGTAAACGGGAGTTGCATAATCTCATAGTCATAGGAACATGTATAAGTCATGAAGTAAGCAATAGCAACATACTAAACGATCGGGTGCTAAGCTAACGGAATGGGTCAAGTCAATCACGTCATTCTCCTAATGAGGTGATCCTGTTAATCAAATGACAACTCATGTCTATGGCTAGGAAACATAACCATCTTTGATTAACGAGCTAGTCAACTAGAGGCATACTAGTGACACACTGTTTGTCTATGTATTCGCACATGTATTATGTTTCCGGTTAATACAATTCTAGCATGAACAATAAACATTTATCATGATATAAGGAAATAAATAATACTTTATTATTGCCTCTAGGGCATATTTCCTTCACATACACCACAAGAAGAAGCAGGACCACCCTACCTAAAGGACGTTCGTTCAAGAGAAGAACTCCATTTGCGAAAAAGAAGGGCAAGGAGATTGTGAAAAGATAGCTAAGATTGAATCACGACGTGTCGGCCGCGCGTGTGTGTGTGTCAGTGGCAAACTCAATTATTACATGCAACTAAATTATTACATGTATCACTTGATTTCAACCATGTCATCTAATTCTAAATCTTTGCACAATGGTTTAAATTGTAGTCTTCATTTCTTGATTGTATTTTGACATATGGAAATGGCATTTCTTCTGTTCTAGTCCTCTATCCAATAACCTCTTTTGTTCAAAACTGTGGGGATTAATGTTTTCTTCTGCTATTTTAATTGTTTTTATTTATGTTTATTCTGGTAAAATAAAAAAAATGTTAGTAATGGCGCTCCAGGAGAAGGTGCGCCATTGCTATCACGGTGTTTATGGCGCACCCCTAAAAGGTGCGCCATTGCTAACCCTCTCCCCACTAAAATCACCCAGCCGGTCGGTCGTCTCCCCCCTATCTGCCTCCCTTCCTCTCCCCTCCCCAACGACCAGACCAGAGCCAGAGACCTGCGCCGCCGCCCCGACCCACTGCACCGCCGCCCAGACCCACTGCGCCGCCGCCCCGACCCACTGCGCCGCCGCGCAGACCCACTGCGCCGCCCCTAGCTTCCCTCCACCCTCAATCGCCCTCTCGGCCTCCCTTCCTCCTCCAGATCCGCCTCCCCGAGCGCGGCCGCCGCGCATCACCGCGGCCACCGACCGCCCCGTGCTCTGTCGTCGTGCCTAGGAGCTGCGCCAAGCTCCGCTACGCCGTCTTGGAGGATCCGTTCGAGCTGGAGATCCCCCGTCCCCGCCGACCTCGCGCTCTCCTCCCTCCCGGTCCGCATACCCCAGCTTGCGTCGCTTCATGCTAATGGTGCCTGGTTCGATTTGATGACTCGCTATGCTGTGTGTGCAGGTGTGCGACGCGAGGCACTCGGAGCTGATCCCGTGCCTGGATTGGGGCTTCCACCACCAGCCGGCCCCCTCCCCACCGCCTCAACTGCCTCATCCCCCTGGCCGCTGGCAACCTGGTGAGACGCGACGACGATCGATGAACCCCCCTTCATTTGTTTTTTGTTGCTGTAGATTGTTGCTCTATTCTGTACTGTTACTGTCAGTAGCTTCACTTCTGATGAGAAAGTCAATAGGCAGGTGATAATCTTGGCAGATTTAAAGTATTGTTACTGTCAGTAGCTTGTGTTAATTTTGGAGTAGTAGCTTGAGTAGCTTACTCCAGTACCGTTAATGGAATAATGAGGCTGCTGATGATTGTTAAGTTGAATATTCTTAGTTGCTGTTGATGATTGTTGCTGCTGATGGAGTACTCCAGCACAATGAACTGAAGTAATTTTTTTCAACTTCGTGAGGTGTTATAGATCATAGGCAGCAGTATGTTGCATTACCTATAGCAGTATGTGATCTTTTCAACTTCGTGAGGTGTTGTAGATCATAGGAAGAGGAGTGTTTTTTTGTGATCTTTGCTACCTATATCTTATAAATGATATAGTCCTTCATTTGTATATAGCTGTAGCTCTCTTATTGATCAACATATACCAATTCTGGCAGCTTCTGATTCATTGGAATCTGGCAGCTTCTGATGTCAAATGACCCCTTTCTCCTGAAATGTTGATTAATTTCCGTTTCAGTTGAGAATGGGGCACTCCTAGGTCAAGAAAATTAGCAAAGGTCATGCCCAATTTTCTTGACCTAGAAGGCGCCCGATTCTCAACCGAAACAAAAATTAGTCAACATTTATAGTTTGACCTAGAAGATGCCCAATTTGTTAACTCTAGTAGTGTACTCCTATTAAATGCAGTCTAGTTACTCCTCTTGTTCAGATTCACGATGTAAGCTCATACTTTAAATGTTTGTTTAATAAGTAGATGCCACAAGAAACAGTTGTCCCTGAAAAAGAATAAGTAGAAGAATACCTATAGGAGTAGATGGAAGATCATGGAGACATAACATAGATGGCATAACTAAGTTACCATGGAGACATAACCAGGAAAGAGAATACCTTTGCGATGGAAGATCAATCCCTTTTAAGACATCAACAATTTTACTCCTTGGCAGGAAAGGGGTTTTATCGGTATTATCATAAAAGTTAATCCTAACAAAACTCCCATCATTAGAGCTAATAAGGGGACCTCCAATACCAACCTAGTACACCAAAAATATAAGACTGAGTTAGGTTACAGGGAGAAGTACAGGGAGAAGTTGCGCAATGCCAAAGACATAGCTGTTTACAGTATGCGCTTTAATATAGGAGTAGTAAATTAAGGAGAAATTTAAGATTGTTTTTTTAGAATACCAAGTTCAGATAGATAGATTCTGATGCAAGCATCTATATAAATGCAAGAAAATAACAATCACAAGTGTACCTTCTTGATTTTGCAAGTGGACAACTGAAGGTCTCCACAGTCAAGTTCAGTAGGCTCCTCGCGAGGCTCGTCAGTCACTTCACCCATTGTGGCCAACAATAATCCCTCACCAGCATCACGCCCTATAGCCACTACTTCTTTAAATGGCTTTTGTACCGTAGAGAAAATATTTTCTGGATGAGCAGAAAGGAAATGCTTGTCAATGCTAGTAGCCTTTATTCTAAATTATACTGCAGGTATTCAGTTAACAAACTAGACTGCATTTAAGAAATAACTCTAGTAGCCTTTTTCCTATTTAGAGCAAACATGGCCAACAGCGATGAGGCCGGCGGTTCGGGCAAGGCATTCTGGGAGCTGTCCCAGGAGATGGAGGAAGAACCTCACCACTATGAGGACGCCGCGGAAGACACCGATCCCGACTACACAACCCCTAGTGGCGTCGGGGATGACACCACTGATGGTGCCGTCGGGGATGCCACCACTGATGATGGCAGTGCACGCACAGATGGCAGCCAACCGAAGAGGCAACGGAAGGACCGGCGCCCGAACGTGCTCGGCACCATCAAGGAGGAATTTACTGAAGTGCCCTCCAGTGGGCATCCAACGGCGCCCAAAGAATTAGTTAGTGGGTACGCGGGACAACTCGGGTGCATTCACCGGAGCACCGTCTCGATCAACACCGAGAACCTAAGGCATCATGACTGAAGGAATTTGCGCAATCTCCTCTTCACGAAGCTGCACAAATGATACAAGTTCCCCGGTGACTTCGCAAACACACGCCTCTCAGGGAATAAAGTGAACAGTGCCACCCTCACGAAGATGAGCACGGCCCTGGCTACTTGGAGAGCCGCGGTGAAGAGAAGGAGGAGTGTCGGAGACAGGTTCACCGTTTCAGCGGTAACAGTTACAAAGGGTACACCACTAGGGTGGAGGCGGAAGCTAGATATGCGCGCTATCTAGCGGGAGAGAGGAGGGAGCGGAGGAGGAACCGGATGAAGACCAGTTTCATCGCGATGATGCTCATCGTGACCGCAGCTCTATTCTATGTGATGGTAGTTTAGATGATCGATATCGACTTTGTAATGTGACGACAAACTCGGCTAATATATATGATGAACTTTGCTAATGTCTCGAGACCTAAACTTGGCTAATGTTTGAACTTTGTTCGCTATTTCGAATTTGGAGACTAATATGATGAATTCTATTGTGTGATGTTTATATTCTGTGTTGTGTAACGTATTTCGTAACCTGTGCAAATACCAGATATTTTGTAACCTGTGCAAATACCAGAAAAGCAAATAATAATAATTCCTAATATTCATAGTAGTGGCGCACCAAGGCTAAATACCAGTGGCACATTATGGGGCATAGTAATGGCGCACTTGGGGGCATACGTGAAGGTAAATATGGCCCCCTAGGAGGCATAGTAATGGCGCACTATGTGGTGCGCCACTATTATGTGGGATACTAATGGCGCACCAGAGGTGCGCCATTACTATTTGTTACTAGTGGCGTGTTAATAGTGGCGCACCTATAGTGCGCCATTAATAACAAAAACCGGTGCGCCACTAACAGCTTTTTTTCTAGTAGTGCCTCGTCAATAGCATTCCTCATGGCAAAGTCCTGACCTGTGATTATGTTCTTTGGTGCAACCCCACCCATCGCATGCAAGAATGTGTTAAACAGCCACACAAAGTTGTCAGTCAGTTTGTTTCTGATTAAACCACAACCGAATTGGATTGATTGCCCGTGGTCGTTAATGCCAATGAAGGGGGCACACGACATCTTGTACATATTAGTCATGTACGTTGTGTCGAACGACACAATGTCGTTGTATTTTGTGTATGCCCTACGTGACGCGCCATCTATCCAAAACACGTTTTCCACCCTGTCTTCATCATCAAGTTTCATTCTCCAATAGAAATCTGGATCCTTTGCCATGGGCTCCTCAAAGTATGCAATTGTGCTCCCCACGTCTGTGATGTCTACTACACAACCTTCTTCTTGTAGACGTTGTTAGGCCTCCAAGTGTAGAGGTTTGTAGGACAGTAGCAAATTTCCCTCAAGTGGATGACCTAAGGTTTATCAATCCGTGGGAGGCGTAGGATGAAGATGGTCTCTCTCAAACAACCCTACAACCAAATAACAAAGAGTCTCTTGTGTCCCCAACACACCCAATACAATGGTAAATTGTATAGGTGCACTAGTTCGGCGAAGAGATGGTGATACAAGTGCAATATGGATGGTAGATATAGGTTTTTGTAATTTGAAAATATAAAAACAACAAGGTAACTAATGATAAAAGTAAGCACAAACAGTATTGCAATGCTAGGAAACAAGGCCTAGGGTTCATACTTTCACTAGTGCAAGTTCTCTCAACAATAATAACATAATTGGATAATATAACTATCCCTCAACATGCAACAAAGAGTCACTCCAAAGTCACTAATACCGGAGAACAAACGAAGAGATTATGGTAGGGTACGAAACCACCTCAAAGTTATTCTTTCGGATCAATCCATTGGTCTATTCCTATAAGTGTCACAAACAGCACTAGAGTTCGTAGTAAAATAACACCTTAAGACACACATCAACCAAAACCCTAATGTCACCTAGATACTCCAATGTCACCTCAAGTATCCGTGGGTATGATTATACGATATGCATCACACAGTGTCAGATTCATCTATTCAACCAACACATAGAACCTCAAAGAGTGCCCCAAAGTTTCTACCGGAGAGTCAAGACGAAAACATGTGCCAACCCCTATGCATAGGTTCATGGGCGGAACCCACAAGTTGATCACCAAAACATACATCAAGTGAATCAATAGAATAACCCATTGTCACCACGGTTATCCCACGCAAGACATACATCAAGTGTTCTCAAATCATTAAAAGACTCAATCCGATAAGATAACTTCAAAGGGGAAACTCAATCCATTACAAGAGAGTAGAGGGGGAGAAACATCATAAGATCCAACTATAATAGCAAAGCTCGCGGTACATCAAGATCGTGCCGAATCAAGAACACGAGAGAGAGAGAGATCAAACACATAGCTACTGGTACATACCCTCAGCCCCGAGGGTGAACTACTCCCTCCTCGTCATGGAGAGCGCCGGGATGATGAAGATGGCCACTGGTGAGGGATCCCCCCTCCGGCAGGGTGCCGGAACAGGGTCCCGATTGATTTTTGGTGGCTACAGAGGCTCGCGGCGGCGGAACTCCCGATCTATTCTGTTTTCTGGAGGTTTCAGTATTTATAGGAATTTTTGGCGTAGGTCTCACGTCAAGGAGGTTCCCGGGTTGTCCATGAGGCAGGGGCCCACGCCCAGGGGGGTGGGTGCGCCCCCCACCCTTGTGGGCAGCCCGGGACTCTTCTGGCCCAACTCTTTCACCCCGGGGGCTTCTTTTGGTCCATAAAAAATCATCAAAAATTGGCACGTCAATTGGACTCCGTTTGGTATTCCTTTTCTGTAAAACTCAAAAACAAGGAAAAAACAGAAACTGGCACTGGGCTCTTGGTTAATAGGTTAGTCCCAAAAATCATATAAAATAGCATATAAATGCATATAAAACATCCTAGAAGGATAATATAATAACATGAATACTTCATAAATTATAGATACGTTGGAGACGTATCAGCATCCCCAAGCTTAATACCTGCTTGTCCTCGAGTAGGTAAATGATAAAAGAAATAATTTATGAAGTGTGAATGCTAGCAGGTGCACAAGTTTGATCAATGATAATTTCAATCACCTTTTCTAGCATCATCATATGTCATAACAGTAGCTCAACTTATAGAACTTTTCATGATCAAGTAACAATCTATTCACATGTTAAAGTATAGATCATAAGCTTTCTTGAAAACTAACAAACCGTGTTATTAGTCATCAAACAATTACAATTCATCTTATTTTCAGGAAGAGTCTATGTCAGAGCTTTGATTCAGCAAACTTCACATACTCAACTATCATTTAGTCTTCCATGATTGGTGATGGGGAACGTAGTAATTTCAAAAAATTTCCTACGCACACGCAAGATCATGGTGATGCATAGCAACGAGAGGGGAGAGTGTTGTCTACGTACCCTCGTAGACCGTAAGCGGAAGCGTTATATCAACGCGGTTGATGTAGTCGTACGTCTTCATGATCCGACCAATCCAAGTACCGAAAGCACGGCACCTCCGAGTTCTGCACACGTTCGGCTCGGTGATGTCCTCGCCTTCTTGATCCAGCAAGACGGGCGAAGTAGTAGATGAGTTCCGGCAGCACGACGGCGTGGTGACGGTGTTGGTGAAGAACAATCTCCGCAGGGCTTCGCCTAAGCACTACGAAAACTATGACGGAGGATAAAATAGAGGGGACGGGGTTGCCGGCACACGGCTTGGTGTTTCTTGATGTGTGTTGGGTGCTAGCCCTACCCCTCTATTTATATGTTGAGCCTTGGGGTCGAAACTTGGAGTAAAAGCCTCCACAAAGTCGGTTTCACCCGAAAGGCAAGAGTCCTTCTCGGACTCCAGGGCCAGACGCCAGGGTTCCCAGCGTCTGGACCCAGACGCCAGAGACCCTGGCGTCTGGCCCCTGGACTCCGCAAAACTTCCTTTTGCGCTTTCCAAAAACCTCGTGGGCTTTCCCCTTTGGCCCAGATAAAGTGTTCTCGTGCCCAAACATTTCGGGAAACATCTGGAACCCCTTCCGGTGAATTCCGGAACCCTTCCGGAGATCAAACACTACTATCCACATATCAATCTTTACTTCCGGATCATTCCGGAGTTCCTCGTCATATCCGTGATCTCATCCGAAACTTCGAACAACATTCGGTCACCAACATACATAACTCATAGTACTATATCGTCAACGAACGTTTAAGCGTGCGGACCCTACGGGTTCGAGAACTATGTAGACATGACCGAGACACCTCTCTGGTCAATAACCAATAGTGGAACCTGGATGCCCATATTGGCTCCTACATATTCTACGAAAATCTTTATCGGTCAAACCGCATAACAACATATGTTGTTCCCTTTGTCATCGGTATGTTACTTGCCCGAGCTTCGATCGTCGGTATCTCAATACCTAGTTCAATCTCGTTACCGGCAAGTCTCTTTACTCGTTCCGTAATACATCATCCTGCAACTAACTCATTAGTTACAATGCTTGCAAGGCTTATAGTGATGTGCATTACTGAGTGGGCCCAGAGATACCTCTCCGACAATCGGAGTGACAAATCCTAATCTCGAAATACGCCAACCCAACAAGTACCTTCGGAGACACCTGTAGAGCACCTTTATAATCACCCAGTTACGTTGTGACGTTTGGTAGCACACAAAGTGTTCCTCCGGTAAACGGGAGTTGCATAATCTCATAGTCATAGGAACATGTATAAGTCATGAAGAAAGCAATAGCAACATACTAAACGATCAAGTGCTAAGCTAACGGAATGGGTCAAGTCAATCACATCATTCTCCTGATGTGATCCCGTTAATCAAATGATAACTCATGTCCATGCTAGGAAACATAACCATCTTTGATCAACGAGCTAGTCAAGTAGAGGCATACTAGTGACACTCTGTTTGTCTATGTATTCGCACATGTATCATGTTTCCGGTTGATACAATTCTAGCATGAATAATAAACATTTATCATGATAAGGAAATAAATAATAACTTTATTATTGCCTCTAGGGCATATTTCCTTCAATCTCCCACTTGCACTAGAGTCAATAATCTAGCTCACATCGCCATGTGATTTAACACCAATAGTTCACATCACTATGTGATTAACACCCATAGTTCACATCGCCATGTGACCAACACTCAAAGGGTTTACTAGAGTCAGTAATCTAGTTCACATCGCTATGTGATTAACACCCAAAGAGTACTAAGGTGTGATCATGTTTTGCTTGTGAGAGAAGTTTAGTCAACGGGTCTGCCAAAATTCAGATCCGTATGTATTTTGCAAATTTCTATGTCTACAATGCTCTGCACAGAGCTACTTTAGCTAATTGCTCCCACTTTCAATATGTATCCAAATTGAGACTTAGAGTCATCTGAATCAGTGTCAAAACTTGTATCGACGTAACCCTTTACGACGAATCTTTTGTCACCTCCATAATCGAGAAACATATCCTTTTTCCACTAAGGATAATTTTGACCGCTGTCCAGTGATCTACTCCTAGATCACTATTGTACTCCCTTGCCAAACTCAGTGTAGGGTATACAATAGATCTGGTACACAGCATGACATACTTTATAGAACCTATGGCTGAGGCATAGGGAATGACTTTCATTCTCTTTCTATCTTCTGCCGTGGTCGGGCTGTGAGTCTTACTCAATTTCACACCTTGTAACACAGGCAAGAACTCTTTCTTTGACTGTTCCATTTTGAACTACTTCAAAATCTTGTCAAGGTATGTACTCATTGAAAAAAAAACTTATCAAGCGTCTTGATCTATCTCTATAGATCTTGATGCTCAATATGTAAGCAGCTTCACTGAGGTCTTTCTTTGAAAAACTCCTTTCAAACACTCCTTTATGCTTTGCAGAATAATTCTACATTATTTTCGATCAACAATATGCCATTCACATATACTTATCAGAAATGTTGTAGTGCTCCCACTCACTTTCTTGTAAATACAGGCTTCACCGCAAGTCTGTATAAAACTATATGCTTTGATCAACTTATCAAAGCGTATATTCCAACTCCGAGATGCTTGCACCAATCCATAGATGGATCGCTGGAGCTTGCATATTTTGTTAGCACCTTTAGGATTGACAAAACCTTCTGGTTGCATCATATACAACTCTTCTTTAATAAATCCATTAAGGAATGCAGTTTTGTTTATCCATTTGCCAGATTTCATAAAATGCGGCAATTGCTAACATGATTCGGACAGACTTAAGCATAGATACGAGTGAGAAAATCTCATCATAGTCAACACCTTGAACTTTGTCAAAAACCTTTTTCAACAAGTCTAGCTTTGTAGATAGTAACACTACTATCAGCGTCCGTCTTCCTCTTAAAGATCCATTTATTTTCTATGTCTTGCCGATCATCGGGCAAGTCAACCAAAGTCCACACTTTGTTCTCATACATGGATCTCATCTCAGATTTCATGGCCTCAAGCCATTTCGCGGAATCTGGGCTCATCATCGCTTCCTCATAGTTCGTAGGTTCGTATGGTCAAGTAACATGACCTCCAGAATAGGATTACCGTACCACTCTGGTGCGGATCTCACTCTGGTTTACCTACGAGGTTCGGTAGTAACTTGATCTGAAGTTACATGATCATCATCATTAGCTTCCTCACTAATTGGTGTACTAGTCACAGGAACAGATTTCTGTCATGAACTACTTTCCAATAAGGGAGCGGGTACAGTTACCTCATCAAGTTCTACTTTCCTCCCACTCACTTCTTTCGAGAGAAACTCCTTCTCTAGAAAGGATCCATTCTTAGCAACAAAGATCTTGCCTTCGGATCTGTGATAGAAGGTGTACCCAACATTTTGGGTATCCTATGAAGACGCACTTCTCCAATTTGGGTTCAAGCTTATCATGTTGAAACTTTTTCACATAAGCATTGCAACCCCAAACTTTAAGAAACGACAACTTTGGTTTCTTGCCAAACCATAGTTCATACGGTGTCATCTCAACGGATTTAGATGGTGCCCTATTTAACATGAATGTAGCTGTCTCTAATGCATAACCCCAAAACAATAGTGGTAGATCGGTAAGAGACATCATAGATCGCACAATATCTAATAAAGTACGGTTACGACGTTCGGACACACCATTACACTGTGGTGTTCCAGGTGGCGTGAGTAGTGAAACTATTTCACATTGTTTTAACTGAAGGCCAAACTCGTAACTCAAATATTTTACCTCTGCGATCATATCGTAGAAACTTTTATTTTCTTGTTACGATGATTCTCCACTTCACTCTGAAATTCTTTGAACTTTTCAAATGTTTCAGACTTGTGTTTCATCAAGTAGATATACCCATATCTGCTCAAATCATCTGTGAAGGTCAGAAAATAACGATACTTGCCGCGAGCCTTAACACTCATCAGACCGCATACATCAGTATGTATTATTTCCAATAAGTCAGTTGCTCGCTCCATTGTTCCGGAGAACGGAGTCTTAGTCATCTTGCCCATGAGGCATGGTTCGCAAGCATAAAGTGATTCCAAAAGTCCATCAGCATGGAGTTTCTTCATGTGCTTTACACCAATATGACCTAAACGGCAGTGCCACAAATAAGTTGCACTATCATTATTAACTTTGCATCTTTTGGCTTCAATATTATGAAAAATGTGTATCACCACGATCGAGATCCAACAAACCATTTTCATTGGGTGTATGACCATAGAAGGTTTTATTCATGTAAACAGAACAACAATTATTCTCTAACTTACATGAATAACCGTATTGCAATAAACATGATCCAATCATATTCATGCTCAACGCAAACATCAAATAACATTTATTTAGGTTCAACACTAATCCCGAAAGTATAGGTAGTGTGCGATGATGATCATATCAATCTTGGAACCACTTCCAACACACATCGTCACTTCACCCTTGACTAGTCTCTGTTCATTCTGCAACTCCCGTTTCGAGTTACTACTTTTAGCAACTGAACCAGTATCAAATACCGAGGGGGTGCTATAAACACTAGTAAAGCACACATCAATAACATGTATATCAAATATACCTTTGTTCACTTTGCCATCCTTCTTATCCGCCAAATACTTGGGGTAGTTCCGCTTCCAGTGACCAGTCCTTTGCAGTAGAAGCACTTAGTCTCAGGCTTAGGTCCAGAATTGGGCTTCTTCACTTGAGCAACAACTTGCTTGCCGTTCTTCTTGAAGTTCCCCTTCTTCCTTTTGCCCTTTTCTTGAAACTAGTGGTCTTGTTAAGCATCAACACTTGATGCTCTTTCTTGATTTCTACCTTCATCGATTTCATCATCATGAAAAGCTCGGGAATCATTTTTGTCATCCCTTGCATACTATAGTTCATCACGAAGTTCTACTAACTTGGTGATGGTGACTAGAGAATTCTGTCAATCACTATCTTATCTGGAAGATTACCTCCCACTTGATTCAAGTGATTGTAGTACCCAGACAATCTGAGCACATGCTCACTGCTTGAGCTATTCTCCTCCATCTTTTAGCTATAGAACTTGTTGGAGACTTCATATCTCTCAACTCAGGTATTTGCTTGAAATATTAACTTCTACTCTTGGAACATCTCATATGGTCCATGACGTTCAAAACGTCTTTGAAGTCCCGATTCTAACCCGTTAAGCATGGTGCACTAAACTATCAAGTAGTCATCATATTGAGCTAGCCAAACGTTCATAACGTCTGCATCTGCTCCTACAATAGGTTTGTCACCTAGCGGTGCATCAAGGACATAATTCTTCTGTGCAGCAATGAGGATAATCCTCAGATCATGGATCCAATCTGCATCATTGCTACTAACATCTTTCAACTTAGTTTTCACTAGGAACATATCAAATATAAAACAGGGGAGCTAAACCCGAGCTATTGATCTACAACATAGATATGCTAATACTACCAGGACTAAGTTCATGATAAATTAAAGTTCAATTAATCATATTACTTAAGAACTCCCACCTAGATAGACATCCCTCTAATCATCTAAGTGATCACGTGATCCATATCAACTAAACCATGTCCGATCATCACGTGAGATGGAGTAGTTTTCAATGGTGAACAGCACTATGTTGATCATATCATCTATATGATTCACGCTCGACCTTTCGGTCTCCAGTGTTCCGAGGCCATATCTGCATATGCTAGGCTCGTCAAGTTTAACCTGAGTATTCTGTGTGTGCAAAACTGGCTTGTACCGTTGTAGATGGACGTAGAGCTTATCACACCCGATCATCACGTGGTGTCTGGGCACGACGAACTTTGGCAACGGTGAATACTCAGGGAGAACACTTTTATCTTGAAATTTAGTGAGAGATCATCTTATAATGCTACCGTCAATCCAAGAAAAATAAGATGCATAAAAGATAAACATCACATGCAATCAATATAAGTGATATGATATGACCATCATCATCTTGTGCTTGTGATCTCCATCTCCGAAGCACCGTGATGATCACCATCGTCACCAGCGCGACACCTTGATCTCCATCGTAGCATCGTTGTCGTCTCGCCAACTATTGCTTCTACGACTATCGCTACCGCTTAGTGATAAAGTAAAGCAATTACAGGGCGATTGCATTGCATACAATAAAGAGACAACCATATGGCTCCTGCCAGTTGCCGATAACTCGGTTACAAAACATGATCATCTCATACAATAAAATATAGCATCATGCCTTGACCATATCACATCACAACATGCCCTGCAAAAATAAGTTAGACGTCCTCTACTTTGTTGTTGCAAGTTTTACGTGGCTGCTACGGGCTGAGCAAGAACAGTTCTTACCTACGCATCAAAACCACAACGATAGTTTGTCAAGTTAGTGTTGTTTTAACCTTCTCAAGGACCGGGCGTAGCCACACTCGGTTCAACTAAAGTTGGAGAAACTGACACCCGCCAGCCACGTGTGTGCAAAGCACGTAGGTACAACCAGTCTCGCGTAAGCGTACGCGTAATGTCGGTCCGGGGCGCTTCATCCAACAATACCGCCAAACCAAAGTGTGACATGCTGGTAAGCAGTATGACTTGTATCGCCCACAACTCACTTGTGTTCTACTCGTGCATATAACATCAACGCATAAAACCAGGCTCGGATGCCACTGATGGGGAACGTAGTAATTTCAAAAAAAATCCTACGCACACGCAAGATCATGGTGATGCATAGCAACGAGAGGGGAGAGTGTTGTCTACGTACCCTCGTAGACCGTAAGCGGAAGCGTTATATCAACGCGGTTGATGTAGTCGTACATCTTCATGATCCGACCGATCCAAGTACCAAAAGCACGGCACCTCCGAGTTCTGCACACGTTCGGCTCGGTGACGTCCTCGCCTTCTTGATCCAGCAAGACGGGCGAAGTAGTAGATGAGTTTCGGCAGCACGACGGCGTGGTGATGGTGTTGGTGAAGAACAATCTCCGCAGGGCTTCGCCTAAGCACTACGAAAACTATGACGGAGAATAAACTAGAGGGGACGGGGTTGCCGGCACACGGCTTGGTGTTTCTTGATGTGTGTTGGGTGCTAGCCCTGCCCCTCTATTTATATGTTGAGCCTTGGGGTCGAAACTTGGAGTAAAAGCCTCCACAAAGTCGGTTTTCACCCGAAAGGCAAGAGTCCTTCTTGGACTCCAGGGCCAGACGACAGGGTTCCCGGCGTCTAGACCCAGACGCTAGAGACCCTGGCGTCTGGCCCCTGGACTCCGCAAAACTTCCTTTTGCGCTTTCCAAAAACCTCGTGGGCTTTCCCCTTTGGCCCAGATAAAGTGTTCTCGTGCCCAAACATTTCGGGAAACATCTGGAACCCCTTCCGGTGAATTCCGGAACCCTTCCGGAGATCAAACACTACTATCCACATATCAATCTTTACTTCCGGACCATTCCGGAGTTCCTCGTCATATCCGTGATCTCATCCGAAACTCCGAACAACATTCGGTCACCAACATACATAACTCATAGTACTATATCGTCAACGAACGTTTAAGCGTGCGGACCCTACGGGTTCGAGAACTATGTAGACATGACGGAGACACCTCTCTGGTCAATAACCAATAGTAGAACCTGGATGCCCATATTGGCTCCTACATATTCTACGAAAATCTTTATCGGTCAAACCGCATAACAACATACGTTGTTCCCTTTGTCATCGGTATGTTACTTGCCCGAGATTCGATCGTCGGTATCTCAATACCTAGTTCAATCTCGTTACCGGCAAGTCTCTTTACTCGTTCCGTAATACATCATCCTGCAACTAACTCATTAGTTACAATGCTTGCAAGGCTTATAGTGATGTGCATTACCGAGTGGGCCCAGAGATATCTCTCCGACAATCGGAGTGACAAATCCTAATCTCGAAATACGCCAACCCAACAAGTACCTTCGGAGACACCTGCAGAGCACCTTTATAATCACCAAGTTACGTTGTGACGTTTGGTAGCACAGAAAGTGTTCCTCCGATAAACGGGAGTTGCATAATCTCAGTCATAAGAACATGTATAAGTCATGAAGAAAGCAATAGCAACATACTAAACGATCAAGTGCTAAGCTAACAGAATGGGTCAAGTCAATCACATCATTCTCCTAATGATGTGATCCCATTAATCAAATGATAACTCATGTCCATGGCTAGGAAACATAACCATCTTTGATCAACGAGCTAGTCAAGTAGAGGCATACTAGTGACACTCTGTTTGTTTTTGATCTTTTGATCATAGGACTGGGCATCCCAGTTACCAGCCATTTTCTCGTGAATGATGAGCGGAGTCCACTCATCGTGAGAATAGCCCACCTAGCATGGAAGATATTGACAGCCCCTAGTCGCTGCATGAGCGATTCGGGCATACAAAACATATTATTATTTGAAGGTTTAGAGTTTGGCACATGCAAATTTACTTGGAACGGCAGGTAAATACCACATATAGGTAGATATGGTGGACACTCATGGAAGAAACTTGGTCAAGGAATTTGGATGCACAAGCAGTATTCCCGCTTAGTACAGATATCTTGGCTAGCAAAGGATTCTAAATAGCAAGCACCACATGTTAGAGGATCCATAACAATATAACTTCTATACAAATATACCCAAGCATAACTCATTATGTTGTCTTCCTTGTCCAACTTCAACTAATTTGCTCAGGTTTGAAAATAATCAATGGGGCTCACAATCATAGAAGATGTCCAAGATAGTATATTTATATGTGAAATCTCTCTTCCTTCAATATTCTTTCATGAATTGTTCAAGTGACCAATACAACGTTTGCTAACCTTCAATAAATTTACCACCTCTACTTCTTATATGTAAAGTCATTGCTCCCCATGGGATAAGCATATGAAACATATATAAATTCTGATTTATGATGTTCAAATCATTCAACCATTTACTCATAGGATATAAGTGAAGCACACGAGTAAATGACAAACTACTCCAAAAAGATATAAGTGAAGATCAATGAGTAGTTAAATAACTACGCAGCTATGTGAAGACTCTCTCTCATTTAAGAATTTCAGATCTTGGTATTTTATTCAAACAGCAAGCAAAGATAAAGAAAATAAAATGACGTCCAAGCAAAATACATATCATGTGGTGAATAAAAATATAGCTCCAAGTAAAGTTACCGATGAACGAAGACGAAAGAGGGGATGCCATCCGGGGCATCCCCAAGCTTAGGCTCTTGGTTGTCCTTGAATATTACCTTGGGGTGCCTTGGGCATCCCCAAGCTTAGGCTCTTGCCACTCCTTATTCCATAGCCCATCGAATCTTTACCCAAAACTTGAAAACTTCACAATACAAAACTCAACAGAAAACTCGTAAGCTCCGTTAGTATAAGAAAATAAATCACCACTTTTGGTACTGTAATGAACTCATTCTAAATTCATATTGGTGTAATATCTACTGTATTCCAACTTATCTATGGTTCATACCCTCCGATACTACTCATAGATTCATCAAAATAAGCAACAAACACATAGAAAACAGAATCTGTCAAAAGCAGAACAGTCTGTAGTAATCTATATCAAACGTATACTTATAGAACTCCAAATATTCTAAAATAAATTGGTGGACCTGAGGAATTTGTCTAGTAATCATCTGCAAAACGAATCAACTAAATAGCACTCTCCAGTAAAAAGTTTTAGCTAATCTCGTGAGCGCTAAAGTTTCTGTTTTTTTTTACAGCATGATCATAAAGACTTCACCCAAGTCTTCTCAAAGGTTCTACTTGGCACAAACACTAATTAAAACATAAAACCACATCTAAACAGAAGATAGATGGATTATTTATTACTAAACAGAACCAAAAAGCAAGAAACTAAAATAAAATTGGGTTGCCTCCCAACAAGCGCTAACGTTTAACGCCCCTAGCTAGGCATGACGATTTCAATGATGCTCACATAAAAGATAAGAATTGAAACATAAAGAGACCATCATGAAGAACATGACTAGCACATTTAAGTCTAACCCACTTCCTATGCATAGAGATTTTGTGAGCAAACAACTTATGGGAACAATAATCAACTTGCATAGGAAGGCAAAACAAGCATAACTTCAAAACCTTAAGCACATAGAGAGGAAACTTGATATTATTGCAATTCCTACAAGCATAAATTCCTCCCTCATAACAATTTTCAGTAGCATCATGAATGAATTCAATAATATAACCAGCACCTAAAGCATTCTTTTCATGATCTACTTGCATAGAAAATTTACTACTCTCCACATAAGCAAAATTCTTCTCATTCGGAATAGTGGGAGTATCATAAAAGACTTGAATACTATAAATTGTTTCCACAATAAAAGAGTAATGTTCAGAAAAAGGGTAATCACAATCATGACAAGTTTCATAAATATAATCATCACTACTTTTTATAGCATAAGTTTCATCACAATAATCATCATAAGTAGCAACTTTGTTCTCATCATAATCAATTGAAACCTCTTCTGAAATAGTGGATACATCACTAAATAAAGTCATGACCTCTCCAAATCCACTTTCATAAATATTATAAGATTCAACATCCTCCAAAATAGTGAGATCATTACTTCCTAAAGTTGACACTCTTCCAAACCCACTTTCATCAATATAATCATCATAAGTAGGAGGCATGCTATCATCATTATAAATTTGCATATCGAAACTTGAGAGGCTAAAAATATCATCTTCATTAGAAATAGCATCCCCAAGCTTGGGACAAACATTAACTGCAGCAAATATATTCTCAAAAACATCATGTTCTTCAAACATAGCATCCCCAAGCTTGGGCCTTTTCATATCATAAGCATAATCACTCTCATCATTAATAGTATGGATAGCACCAATAGTATAGCGATTGTCATATTCCAAGCAAGTGCCAAAAAGATTTTCAAGTTCATAAGAAGTATCATTATCTTCCCAATCATAATCATCACAACAAGCAATAGGCATAACTAGATCATCATCAAGTGCATCATCTTCCACAATTATTTTTTATTCATTTTCATGAGGCACAACAATAATAGGAGCAACATTATTTGGGAGGGATACCTTTTTACCTTTGCTTCTCCGGTTTTTCTTTTTCTTCTTCACATCATGTGCGGGTTTATCCCTCCTTTTTGAGCTCCTTATTGATGAGATTGGTTGAATAGAAAGCTCCTCCTCATTACCTGATTCATCATAAGAAATAATAGGAGGATATTGGGAAGTCTCTTCCCTTTCATTAGTGTTCTCTTCATCTTCTATTTGCTTTCTTTTCTTTATGTAATTGGCAATATAAGGATTTTCAATGCAATTCACTGCACAATACATATAAATTTCCTCTAGATCAAAATTAAGAAGTTTATAACGGGCAAATTCTGGGAGATAGTTAGTTATACGTTTCATTTCTTCATAGCCCATAAGAAAACTAAGTTCATTATAATGTGCAAGGGAAATCAAGTCATCACAATTTTTGGACACGATTAGATCATGAAACAATTTGCATCGGATAGTTAAATGACCCCGTTCATTGCAAAGTTCACAAGTACGGCTAAGAAAATTTAAATTTTCAGCACAAACATCTAGCCTTTCTTGCAACAATTTAGTTTCTAAATGCTTATGCCTCTTGCAATATCTATCTTCCCTATTTGGTGTGTACTTGCAAACCCAATGCACTCCGCAAAAATTGACATGTTTATAGGAGACATTTTCATCATAACTAGTGCAATCATCATTAGTACCATGGATATTCAAGGAGTTCATACTAACAACATTGCAATCATGCTCATCATTCAAAGATTTAGTGCCAAACATTTTAAAGCATTCTTTTTCTAACACTTTGGCACAATTTTCCTTTCCATCATACTCACGAAAGATATTAAAAAGATGAAGCGTATGAGGCAAACCCAATTCCTTTTTTAGTTTTCTTTTATAAACTAAACCAGTGATAAAACAAGAAACTAAAAGTTTCGATTGCAAGATCTAAAGATATACCTTCAAGCACTCACCTCCCCGGCAACGGCGCCAGAAAAGAGCTTAGTTGACTCGATGTGAGTGCCGCTTACCTAGCCTCCCCGGCAACGGCGCCAGAAAAGAGCTTGATGTCTACTACACAACCTTCTTCTTGTAGACGTTGTTGGGCCTCCAAGTGCAGAGGTTTGTAGGACAGTAGCAAATTTCCCTCAAGTGGATGACCTAAGGTTTATCAATCCGTGGGAGGCGTAGGATGAAGATGGTCTCTCTCAAACAACCCTTCAACCAAATAACAAAGAGTCTCTTGTGTCCCCAACACACCCAATACAATGGTAAATTGTATAGGTGCACTAGTTCGGCGAAGAGATGGTGATATAAGTGCAATATGGATGGTAGATATAGGTTTTTGTAATCTGAAAATATAAAAACAGCAAGGTAACTAATGATAAAAGTAAACACAAACGGTATTGCAATGCAAGGAAACAAGGCCTAGGGTGCATACTTTCACTAGTGCAAGTTCTCTCAACAATAATAACATAATTGGATCATATAACTATCCCTCAACATGCAACAAAGAGTCACTCCAAAGTCACTAATAGCGGAGAACAAACGAAGAGATTATGGTAGGGTATGATACCACCTCAAAGTTATTCTTTCCGATCAATCCATTGGGCTATTCCTATAAGTGTCACAAAGAGCCCTAGAGTTCGTAGTAAAATAACACCTTAAGACACACATCAACCAAAACCCTAATGTCACCTAGATACTCCAATGTCACCTCAAGTATCCGTGGGTATGATTATACGATATGCATCATACAGTCTCAGATTCATCTATTCAACCAACACATAGAACCTCAAAGAGTGCCCCAAAGTTTCTTCCGGAGAGTCAAGACGAAAACGTGTGCCAACCCCTATGCATAGGTTCATGGGCAGAACCCGTAAGTTGATCACCAAAACATACATCAAGTGAATCAATAGAATAACCCATTGTCACCACGGTTATCCCACGCAAGACATACATTAAGTGTTCTCAAATCATTAAAAGACTCAATCCGATAAGATAACTTCAAAGGGGAAACTCAATCCATTACAAGAGAGTAGAGGGGGAGAAACATCATAAGATCCAACTATAATAGCAAAGCTCGCGGTACATCAAGATCGTGCCGAATCAAGAACACGAGAGAGAGAGAGAGAGAGAGAGAGAGAGAGATCAAACACATAGCTACTGGTACATACCCTCAGCCCCGAGGGTGAACTACTCCCTCCTCGTCATGGAGAGCGCCGGGATGATGAAGATGGCCACCAGTGAGGGATCCCCCCTCCGGCAGGGTGCCGGAATAGGGTCCCGATTGGTTTTTGGTGGCTACAGAGGCTTGCGGCGGCGGAACTCCCGATCTATTCTGTTTTCTGGAGGTTTCAGTATTTATAGGAATTTTTGGCGTAGGTCTCACGTCAAGGAGGTTCCCGGGTTGTCCACGAGGCAGGGGCCCACGCCCAGGGGGGTGGGCGCGCCCCCCACCCTCGTGGGCAGCCCGGGACTCTTCTGGCCCAACTCTTTCACCCCGGGGGCTTCTTTTGGTCCATAAAAAATCATCAAAAATTGGCACGTCAATTGGACTCCGTTTGGTATTCCTTTTCTGTAAAACTCAAAAACAAGAAAAAAACAGAAACTGGCACTGGGCTCTAGGTTAATAGGTTAGTCCCAAAAATCATATAAAATAGCATATAAATGCATATAAAACATCCTAGAAGGATAATATAATAGCATGAATACTTCATAAATTATAGATACGTTGGAGACGTATCAGTCTGCATTACGGTACTCCTTGCGAAATTTGGCTCGCTGATTTGCAAGGTCCTGTGTTGTGTATGGTACATTCTCAGCATCACCATAGAACCATGAAATTAGTTGCATTTGCCTTGCGGTGTCTATGTTGCATTCATGTAGAATCCGTAAGAAATCTTGCTCGTCTTTGGGAATGTTCTGATGTGAGGCTATAAATTTTGTCAGAGATGGCTTTCTTATCAGTGGATGGTTGTGGTTGTCATCAAAGCGTTCGACTCTCCACCACGCATCCTTGTGCGTAAGATAAAGGTGGGCTGGACACTCAGTCCTCACAATCTTACGCCTTTTTCTCTTCTTCACGATGCCTTCTGGGTTCAGTACATCCTGTACCTCCTCCTTCTTCTTTGGCTTGCCGCCTTTCCCACACACCAGGAGTGCTCTGCTCGCTGTGTTGTCCTTTAGTGTTCTTGTGTACTCTATCCTTGTCCCAAATCCATTTCGGAGTGCATATAGCTCGTAGTGAGCAACAGCCTCCTCAAAAGTTTCAAACTTCATTGTTTTATCAGGAGCCTTAGGTGTGGAGTATGCCTCTCCTCCTTGATCAGCGTTGAGCGCTCCTGTTTCTGGACTTGCTGGCTCGCTAACCAACACATCAAAGAACCTTTCTTCTCCGCCAATGCTAGAACTTGCTTCCTTGCTTGGCTCATGGATCCTCTGGTTAGATGTAGGTGGAGCACCTGCATGTTTTTCACAAGAAATGGTTTGTCATAACATGATTTATCATTGTTTGGTGGTAACTTGTATTGAACATGTGTGGTAACTTGTAGTATGCTGTGATGATAACATTCTGCTTCCAAGATAAACATGTAGTGTGACACTTTTGTAAGTGAGTTGTTATTTACCCAAACCAAAGCTAATCGTACGTGCATCATCATCATGTTGTTTCTCTCGTCCAGCACTATCTGTGGCATTTGTGTTATATCCATGGTTTTCCGACATGTTATTGAAGCACCTGCTTACACATGTTAATAGCATATGTGAGACAACTGAAAATAACACTACTGTTTACATACATCAATCACATTTTGCACATGGTGCATGCTATCTTCTTGTACTTTTGTTGTGATTCTTTTTGAGTTGACATGGATATTATCATTTTTTCTGCAGGTAACAATTTGTTACTCATTTCGGACTCTATTCTACTCGGCACACCATTCCCTGCTTCAAAAATTAGTTCAAGTTTTTTTATGGTAACTTTTGCATAGATGCACCATGATGGCATGGTAACAGATGGCAATGCTGATGATAACTTTGTATGAAAAAATGTGGTAGCTTTCTCTACACAATAATTGTAACAAGTACGGATTCTGTTATGGTGTTGTGACTTCCTTTTTTACATACAATAAGTGTTTTTTGTAGCATAATTTCACTATTTTTGCGCAATAAGTTGAAAAGGAGTTGTCTTTTTTCAAGAAAAAATATTGCATATGTCCTGATAACTCATGTATTCTACACATTGTTACTTCCTATGGTAAAACATTTCTATCATGCTGGTAGCTTCTATGCACACAGTATGATAAATTAGGAAAAAATGGCACTTTTTTCTTCCTTTTTCATGGGGCCTTTTGGGTTGAACTGAAATGGAATTCAGATACAGTAGGGAGTGCTTAGATGTACCTGATCCACATGGATTCTTGCTGGATTCTGGACGCTTGGTAAGTTCTGATGTCCCTGGTGATAGATCATGTCGAGATCTGCTGGTAACTTGGGCCCCCCAAGCGTTTCTGCATGATTTTGTGAAGCAATTGCTGGATTCTGGACGCTTGGTAAGTTCTGGTGTCCCCGGTGGTAGATCAAGTCGAGATCCGGTGGTAACTTCAGTTTCCTCAAGTGTATTGCATGTTTTGTGAAGCAATTGCTGGGTCAAATCGGGGTTGGGGTGGGGGGTAGGGGACGGAGATGAATGGTTGAGTTCATCGCCAGGGAGAGAGAAAAAGGAAGAGGAGGGTCGATGGAGAGTGCTTGTTGCCTTTTCTTGCTGTGGAGGTAAGAAAGTTGGGGTTTAGGGGGAGGAGGTGGTCCGTGATGGTTGTGGGCCAGGGTCACGTGAGGGGCGCTGAGATGGGCCTCGCGATTGCCTCCGGTCGACGGCTCGGCCTTGCGCGCTACGCGCACTCGGCCTCGTGAAGGTGGGGATCGTTCGGACCTATGAAATAGGCACGAACGTTTGGTATATATCACAGTCCTTAATCTATTATTCTGCAAAAAGAGTGGCGTTCGAACTAGAGTGCCATCGCGACCACACATAACGCATTAACCACTGCACCACGACGACTTTGATGTTATACTGTATATCGGAAGACAGGGTTATTTGACCCTTTTTCAATCCTATCAGTATTATTTGACAAAAGAAAACCTATTTATGAAAAATAATTTCACAAAATTTTAAAGAGTTCATCCATTTTGAAAAATCAATTCATGCATTTAAAAAACTTGTTCACGAAATCAAAAAAGTTCATGAATTTGAAAAACGTTCACCAGATTAAAAAAAAAGTTCACAAAACCAAAAAACGTTCATCAATTTTAAAAATTGTGGAAAATTTTGAAAAAAAGTTCACTGGATTTTGAAAAAAGTTCATGGGAATCTGAAAAAAAATCATCGATTCTGAAAATAGTTCATCGATTTTGAAAAAAGTTCATGATTTTGAAAAACTTTCATAGATTTTGAAAAAGATCATCGATCTCAACTAAAAGTTCATTGATTTTGAAAAAATATCACGAATTTGAAGAAAAAGTTCATGCATTCAGATAAAAGAAAAAAAAGAACAAAACCGTTCCAAGAAAAATGAAAAAAATAAAAAGAATAAGTTACGCGAATTGAGGGATAAAAGGGTAAAAAATAAGTAAGTTAGACCAAATGAAACGAGGTGGTGTAGTGGCTTTGTAGCTGGCTTGGCTATGTTGATCATAGCCGAGAAGTCTTGGTCCTCGTGCCTCTAAGGACCAGCACGCATGAGTCATAACGAAACTGTTGTGTAGAGCAGACGATGCATACCATGCACGACAGCTGCATGATACAAATCTAGCTGTCTGCTCCCTTTTGACGATATGCATGGACGACCTGATATGGGTTGTCGTCTATAAATCATCCATACAATGTCGTCTGCGTAGTATCGCTCAAGTCATAATCATCGTCATTAAACCCTTGAATTGATCTGAAGCACTTGACACCAGATCTCGTCGTCACAGACGCGTTGTCAAAAACCCTAACCTTGCTACTCCAAGGAGACGACATGAATCTATGTTGGAGCTTTGTCGACTTTTTTCTGTTCTTTAACAGAAAACAAAGAAAAAGTTAAATGGGCCGACCGAGGGGTGTGCTGCAGGCGCCGGTTTGCATAATGGCCTATAACGGGCGCTTGCAGCGCTAAATAGGATCCGTCCTAGTTTCTTCCATGGAAACGGACCAGTTCATGTTTGCCAAAAAAAGCCGGTCATGCTCATGTGTTTAGTTTCCTCTGTTCTAATCAATTTTCTTGCATGCACTTAAGGCATATGTACACTCGTATATATTACTATACTAAACAATATGCAAATACTTATGCACTTGATTAGTCTATCTTAAAATATTATATATATTTTTAAAAATACTCAGGTTTATTTTAAAAGTTCATCAAAAGTACAAAACATCCTAAATAAAATTAAATTACATCAAGGTCTCTTGACCACGGGACAATCACTACCACCGCCAGAACAAAATGTTGTCGCCACTCGCATGCCGAAACCGGCTTGGCCATGTTGATCATAGCCGAGAAGTCTTGGTGCTCGTGCCCCTATGGACTAGCACCCATGCATGAGTCATAACGAAAATGCTGTGCAGACGATGCATACCATGCACGACAGCTGCACGATACAAATCTAGCCGTCGACTCACTTTTGGTGATATGCATGGACGACCTGATATGTTGTCGTCTATAAATTGTCCATACAATGTTGTCTGCGTAGCATTGCTCGAGTCATAATCATCGTATTAAACCCTTGAATTGATCTGAAGCACTTGACACCAGATCTCGCCGTCGCGAACGCGTTGTTAGAAACCCTAACCTCGCTACTCCAAGGAGATGACATGAATTTATGTTGGAGCTTCGTCGACTCTATCCGGACGGATGAATTCGAGGAGGGGGTTGAAACCCATAAGATCAACTCAAAAATGAAGCGCCGCATCCATGCAAGCGCCGTCACCGCAAGGAGTAATAAACCCTAACCTAAACTACTAGAAGGAGCCAAGGCATCATGATTGCCCTCTTCGTCACCAGTCGCCGGAGGGGCAGACAGAGGGGTGAAATCCATGGGTTGGCCAGTGGAGCTTGGAGGAAGGAGAACTTTACCCTAACCGCCTTTGCTTGAGGGAGAAGCGTGTAACACCATTGACAACTATGAGTACTTGTATAATCTTTATTTATTTAATAATAACCCTAATGTACATGTTATTACAGTCGCCATTAGTTGCATGTCTCCTTCTTCCTCGAGGATTTGCCTCGATGCGGGTTGTGATGCAAAGTGCGGTTTGCCTCAATGAATTTTTTTTTGAAACGAGATAAAGATTTGTTAATTTTATCAAATAATAAGAAGAGAGTTGTCTGGCTATTTTTATCGTATGTTGATTGGTTAATTACAGAAAAATCGAATGAAAACATGCACAACCCACTAATTAGGCACACACCATCATGAAAAATACATCGACTAAGTTGCACATTAATGTCATCGTCATCACATCTCCTTGAACAAGAGACTTATCTGACTTCCTCTTAAGCAACCAACGACAAGTAGAACAGCTGGGAAGTAGTGAGAGACCACGAAAAGATCTAAGCCAAAGAAACATAACACACGCCAGCAACATGGCACTATGCACTGACGCCGGGAAGGATAATTAAGATGAGCCATCTATGGCATGTCCCATGACATCGTTGCCGCACCGACCTCGCCGCCGCGTAGGCCCCACTGCAACAAATGGACCACGACGATGCTACATAGCTGGAACATAAATTTTTGAGAGCAAACATGTATTCGCATCATCACATGATCAAAAAAACATTGACAAGCTGTTTGCTGTTAGCATCCGTGGAACCGCTGCAGCCAACACCGCTACAACACGAAGCTACTCTCTCACAAAAGGGTCTAGACCACCAACACCGCCAAGTCCCTCTTTCCTCCACTCGGCCATGCCCTCAAGAATCTGAGCTACGAGTTTGGGTGGGTGTTTTTTGTCGCGAGATGTTGTTGAACACCCGTGCGTTATGTTGCTTCCATAGAGCCCAGCTAATCCCGATGATGAGTGTGTCTAGCCCCTTCCTTAGCTTTCCACGCAGCCTTTGTCTTTGAATGAGCCACCAATCTGTGAAAGACGAGTCCTGGGTCGAGCACTGAATGCTGATCCGGAGCAAGTCAACACATCGATGCCAAACTTCTCTTGTGTGTACGCAATGCGTGAGAATGTGGTTAATATCGTCCTCCTCCTGAAGGCATGCATGGGGAGGTATTATCTTGCATCCCATGTCGAGCTCGTCTGTCCGATGCCCATAACCCGTGTTGCACGGCAAGCCACCGCCTTTTTCAAAACAAAAAAAACATGAATATCTTGCACTTTGGGGGGTGGGATGTTGTTTCGAACCGCGCCATGTTGTTTGGAATCGTTTCACCGACTCACTTGATTTTGTACAGTATAATTGGTGTGAACGACTGAACGATGTCTTGCAACGCACTGCGCCGCATGCACGGCGAGTCGCCTCGGGTGCTGTGTTGCGTAGGAGGTCAAAGATCAGAGGGAACTCAATTTTCTGGGGAAAGAGTACTAGAGTACCGCTATCAGTAGCTGTTTCCTCGTGCTCTTCTCCAACAAACTCATCTCTTTTGGCGGCGGCCGCGGCCATGGATGATGCGGCGGCGGCTTCCGCATCCAAGAAGCGGAAGCGGGACGAGCCCGAAGCGCAAGATCCCCCGGCGACCAGGGATGGCGGCGGCGACGAGGGCCTCGACCTCATCAGCCGCCTCCCCGACGAGCTCCTCGGCACCATCATCTCCCTGCTCCCCAGAACCAAGGAAGCCGCCCGAACGGCCATCCTCTCCTCCCGGTGGCGCCACATCTGGCGCACCACCCCACTCAACCTCGTCGCCAGAGGACTCTCCGGGCAAGAGCGCAAGCGCGTCGCCATCGTCTCCAAGATCCTCGCCGCGCACCCTGGCCCCGCCCGCCGCCTCGCCCTCTACGGCATCCGCCTCGGCCGCGAACGCTACGCCAAGTTCAACGGCTGGTTCCGGTCCCCCGCCCTCGATGGCCTCGAGGAGCTCGGCTTCACCTCCTCCGGTGACGCCTACTCCCGCAACGGGGGCACCAGGCCACCGCGCCCGCTGCCGCCTTCCGTGCTCCGGTTCGCGCCCACCCTACGCGCCGTCAGCATCGGCCGCTGCGATTTCCCCGAGATTAATGCTGCCCCAGCGCTTGTTCTTCCTCGGCTGAAGCAGCTCAATCTGTACGACGTCGTGATCTCGGAGGCGGCCATCCACCGCCTGCTCGCAGGTTGCATTGTGCTCGAGCGCCTTCAGCTTCAGAGCCTCCGCGGACTCAGCATCGTCCGAATCGTTTCACCGACTCTCCGGAGTATTGATGTCTCTGTATGTTCCCACCCTGAAGCAGATGTGCTGTCTCAGCAGCTTGTCATTGAGGATGCACCTTGCCTTGAGCGATTGATCTCATGGGGTCCAGTTGGTGGCCCAAAGACAATCAGGGTCATCGTGGCGCCGAAATCTCACGCTGCCGATTTCCCTGAGATTAATGCTACCCCTGCACTTCTTCTCCCTCGGCTGAAGCAGCTCAATTTGTACGGTGTCGTCATCTCGGAGGTGGACATCCACCGCCTGCTCGCAAGCTGCATTGTGCTCGAGGCCCTTGACCTTCACAGCATCCGCGGGCTCAGCACTGTCCGGATCTTCTCACCGACTCTTCGGAGTATTGGTATCTCTGTATATTCCCACTCCAAAGGAGATGTGTTTCAGGAGCTTGTCATTGAGGATGCACCATGCCTTGAGAGATTGATTTCATTTAATGGAAATGGCCCAAGGACAATCAGAGTCATTGGAGCGCCTAAACTGACAGTGCTGGGCTATGTGTGTAACAAAATCTTCAAACTTGAGATTGGAACCACAATTGTTAAGGTATAACCAATCTTCTTCTTGGAACATACATTTGGGTTATTTCTTCATGTATTTACCCTTTTTCTCCAGGAAATGATCCCCATCAACTTCACCCTGCCGGTGCGCACAGTGAAGATCTTGGCTCTAGAATCCATCGGTCCTAATTTGGATGCAGTTGTTGGATTACTTAGATGCTTTCCATGCACCGAGAAGATATACATCCAGGTGAAATCCTAGCTTGTTGTTAAATGTTAATCACTCCAGAAAAAAATGTAAAATGGCATGGTGTTAAACATGTTCAAAGAGGTTTTTATCTTTGATCAATCATATACCTCTCTGGCTGCCTAACTTGGATGACTGAAATAATATTCGGTTAAATTAACATCCACAATCAAGTTTTATTCGTTTCCCAAATTTACATTGACAAATCTAGTGGTCAAAGTTGCATCTTGGAAATTTTGAAGCTAATAAAAGGGAGCCTTCTAGGGGACTATTGTGTTCAATAATCCTGAATTCACACATCATGCAAGTCATCCTGATGTTAATAGGTCCATCTATGAAGAAGTTAATTCTTTCTATCTATGAAGAAGTTAATTCTTTCTATACTTATTTTTTTTCTCTTCTTTTGCAGTCATTGGTTAGGAAGGATATGAAAAATGTGTGGCAGCATGATATACTCGATCCAATTGAATGCCTTGTTCACCATCTTGGAAAAATTGTATTGGAGGGCTATGTAGGCATGAGACCCGACGTTAACTTCGCCAAGTTCTTTGTTCTAAATGCAAGGGTGCTCAAGGTGATGATATTCGGCCTCTCTGATGACCGCAATGAGGAATGGATGGCTAATCAACACAGGCGGCTGCAGCTAGATAACAGAGCCTCTAGAAATGCTCGATTTGATTTTAAAAGAGTTAATGGTAACCGTAACATGCACATCCATGATATGAGGATGCCTGATCCCTTTGATAGCTAAATATGTCGACCATGCTCACGGCTGCTGCATGAGACTGTGAACTTCCTCAAGGCAGTAAGCTGATCCCTTGCTGCTTCGTTTATTTTCTTCTCTTTGGGGCTTGAGTGAGGAGGGCATCATTGATTGTAAGCTGCCTTTTTCATTTCTCTTATGTTCTGTGCGGTTGTTGTGTTTTGTGCACCGTAAGGTGTTCATTCAGCACACCTCTGTATCTTGTGACCATTTGGGGCCTTCTAAGATGTAATGCCTTTTGTCTAGAAAAATGTTTTTGATCGGTTTGATGCAGAGATACTCTGTTTATCTTGTCATATATTTCGTTCCAAACATTCTAAGCATTCTGTTTACACAACCTTTTGTTCTTATGGAAACCTTAGTGCTACCGTCTACTGTATGCTAACTGCTAACTGAAAACCTTGGTGCAACCTTTTGCAAGTTGCCACGTTTCGTGAGCATACTTGAGGTGGAGGCGTAAAGCCCTTGCAGACAAATTTCCCGGAGCCCGGGGAATTATTTTGAACAGAAGAGGGAGCTTAACTATCAGCCAGAAATTCCCCTCAAAAAATGAAAAACTATGAGCGAGAAATAATTTCAAGCCAGCATGAATATGTGAATCTAAAATAAGTTTGTCGTGCAAAATGCTACTGTTCCACCAAACTGATATAAACACAGAACAAATAGTACATTTGGTGAAGCTTTATTGTGTCTGTGACGTGTCCGGACTCCCCTAAACCTTCCCTATGTTTGGTTTCGGTTTGTGGGGTTTCGGATGTCCGGACCTTCAACAAGGGCACGACTCGTGCATGTCAACATTGTCCCGTCAAGCTAGAGAGGCGATGACGAACGACACCATTGCATTACTCCACGGAGAGATTTGGACCCGCCACTCATAGGACCATATATATATATATGACGCTACTGGCGAGCTTGGATCCATGAAGTCCCATGCCATATGCGTGAGCTCCACCCGCCAGATCGGCGTGAAGCTGCCGGCTGCGCACTCCACCGATGAACACCATTGATGGGCGCCGCAGCCCGCAGATGCTTCAGATGTGTTTGTGGATGATGTGGGCAGACGATGTATAGATGGTAGCGATGCAATGCAGTCATTTGTATTTGCTGTGTTTGCCCAAACAACAACAGCAAATACGTCCTTTGCTTCTAGGTTTCTTTAGTTATTACGTATTATTTTGAAAATTGAGATCCCTTGTTTGTTCGAACAACAACCACTTGTGAATGCAAAACTAAAGAAGAATAAGAAGAGATCAGGCGTACGGTATGTTCGTGTTCAGAAGTAAACCCACATTTTCGAGTGTCAAAGCTGCCACATGCTGGATAATACTTATCATGTTGAAAATTTTGGCTCAAAAGAGAATCCAACACTGCAACGGCGACGGGTTTTGTTCTGTGTGTCATCAAAACAGAAAGCGAAAGGAAAATCTTTTCTCTTTTTAGGGAAGAAAGGGAAAGGAAAATCGGATGCTTAGACCGCGGTGGCCCGCAACACCAAGTAGGGGGATAGGCCCGCTACAGATGGAGGCCCAATACCAACACCCAGCGATAAGAGCCCACTGCGTGACCCCGACGGGAAACCCTCGCCCGCCGCCGACCCACCTCCATTGCCAGGTTCAGGTCAGGCATATCGTCGCCGGCAACGCGTGCGCGGCGGAGGCAACTGGCGGCTACTCGGGTAAGAGCTTGTAAAGTTATAATACTGTGTTACGACTGAAGTGTCTTTGAGTCCCTCCCACATCGATTAAGCACTTTTTATTAGAGAGACATAACATCGATTAGGCACTTGGGGGCAAGATTGATTTCTAGATTCCGGCCAGCCATAATAAACCCATCTTTTTCTTGAACAATCCGATGGGAACTCGCTCCACCTAGAACCTTTGCTTCGTGCATATTAAATAAAATTCACCTGCTGTTAGCAATCTGATGGGAACCAACAGAGGGAAGGGCCGGGCAGGGTAGAGATACTCAAATTTATAGCTAATAATAATTGTAGTAGAATTTATGGAACAAGATGAAGCACAAATCTTCCGCTTAATTTTGACCGTGAAAGTGCATACAAAAGAATTACTATATTTTGTTTGCCAAACTGTGAACCTAGAAATTACTTATTGGCCTATCTTTCATGTACTATACATTTACTTCCATGAGGCATGCAATGTTTCAGTTTGCCAAAGTCTTGGGCCAAATCTGGTATTATTTGGTCGAAAGAGCTATGTGTTGGTTTGCCAAAAGTGTTGGGCAGAATCTATTAATATTTAGCTTAAACAGAAAACTGGGTTATAAAGCCTGGCATATAATGGTTTTCATGAATCTGTGTTGCATACTTGTTATTGTGCTTCTAAGGTCGTGCTCGTGCAAAACATTCTGCTTTCTGTGATGGTCCGAAATGATCCTTGTACAAAGTATTAATGATTTTGCATCACATCAAACCATTTGTTTATTTCCAAGAGAATCACATGCATGCTTGCATCGGCACATCACATCTCTTGAATCTGTATGTGCATATAGCATGTTTCCATCATTCTGCTAGAGATAACACTGATCATTTGGTTGCTATATATAAACGTGCCTACAATCACTGGAATCAGAAGCAGCACCGATCGTGTTACAGAAATTTTGTCGTTTGAGTCACTTAAGTCTGTATACGCGCGAACGATTTTCTTGCATGGCAGTATATACATATGAGCAATGAGTCGTTTTGTCTATTGAGCTGCACATGCTTTGTAGCCATAGAGCTGGTCAATTCCTAGATCGGAGTTAATTTGTGTGTGAATATTCTTTTGACATGTGTTTACATCTGTAAACTATTCTCATTCCAAAGTCCAAACTATACCGTGGCTACAGCTGAAGCACAGGTGGCACAGAAGGCTAATCAGCACAGGTGGCTACAGCTGGATAACAAAGCTTCAAGAGATGCACAATTTGATTTCAGAAGAGATTGTGGTAGTTACAGTTTTCAGTATAACAAGCACATACTCCCTCCGTCCGGAAATACTTGTCGGAGAAATGAATGTATCTAGACACATTCTAGTTTTAGATATATCCATTTTTATCCATTTCTCTGACAAGTATTTTCGGACGGAGGGAGTACATGATATGTGGATGCTTGATCCATTTGATCGCTCATTATGTAAATGTTGCCAGCTGGTTCCATAGCTGGGAAGAGCATGCACCTGTCTTTGGTTCACCACCCGAATTGCTGATCTTGGGCTGATCATGTCTGTTCAATTTTGACATACCCACTCTGATGCGCATATATATGTTTATGCAATGTAATCTTGTCCTTGAAACCTTCCCAAGAAAATCTTGTCCTTGAAGAGAAAATCTAACCAATGATCCACCACCATATATGTGCATATATACGTGAGAAAATGTTTACAAGCGTCCTTTGCATTGCAGTCTCTTGCAATTTCGCAGAACAGTCTAGTGTGAGATAAATGAACTAGTGCACAATACGCTGCTTAATACTAATTTTTTTCGTTATCGGTACATTGAAAAGGTAAACCGGTGCACGGAGATTAAGGAGATGTATTTTGAGCTTTGGCGGGAGCAAAGAGAGTAAACGTTTTATTTTCGCCACTTCACGACTTCTGTCTATACCGTCTTCCTTAGTTTAAAAAAAAAGAGAACGGGAGTGTGTGGGGATCAACTTAGCCTGATGGGGCACTGCTCCTATTTATTAGGGAAACGTTTCCCATGGGCAGACCGGTCGTGTCGTTCGCTCCCGCGTGCCTAGCACACCCAAATACCACGGAGCCACGCGTCCTTGCGGGCCCACATGTACCGCTTCATCTTTTTCCTATCTTCTTCTTCCTCTCAGGAACTCTCTCTCTCCCAATGCGGGCAGCCATGGCCGCGCTCCTCCTCTCGCTGCGGTGCTCGTCTCCATTGCCGGGCACTCTCCTCTCCCTTTTCCCCATGCTTGCCGCCGTGGCCTCCTCCTTCTCCTCCACCCCTCCCCCATGGTCATGGCTTCCGGTGAGCTCCGAGCCGCGCCAACCCTCGATGATTCAAGGTAGGAGACGGGAGGGGAGGAGCTGCAATGGCGGAGACGAGGGGCTAGATGCGGCGATGCAGGGTGTTGACGGAGCTGCTGCGTCCGCGAGATCGAACCGGAGACCTGGGTGACCACGAGAGATGCTGCAACCGGGGACGACGGGATGCTACCACGGCGATGTCCATGTGCTGCAACCCCGCGGCGGCCGGGGTGCGCGATGGCGATGACCGAGGTGACCGCGGACTGCAACCACAGCTTTTCTGTCGCCGATAGCCGTTTGAAGCTTTTTCTGTCAACATTGGCAACTTTTCTCTGGTTTGCAGTGTCTGGTTGGAGCTTTTTTTTTCCAACGGTTGAAGCTGTTTTCATACACGGTTGAAGCTTTTTCCATCCACGATCGAAACTTTTCTGTAAACGATTTGAAACTTTTTTCATTCTTGAGCGGCGCTTGATTGAAGCTCTCTCTATCATTTGGTTGAAACTTTTTCAATCTAAGGTTGAAGCATTTTGCGCGAGCGGTTGCATCCCCCTGATTCGCAGTGCCGGTTGAAGCTTTTCCATATAGAGGTTGAAGCTTTTCCACCTAGGGGTTGAAGCTTTTTTTCCAGCGTTTGCAACACAGGGGGTTTGCGACGGTTTTTCAATGGTGTTGATTGACTGCGTGACCGTCGTCGTCGGCTGCAACGAGCATCAACGGCGAGGGGCGGCGGCGGAGCTACACCCGTCGCCGTGGAGAGCATCAACGGCGACGAACGGCGAGGGTGGGGACCGGCGACGAGGACGGCCACCAGAGGAGACTGGAGGCGCGGTGACAAGGACACCGAGCAGGAGCTGCAGATCTAACCCGAGGTAGAAGAAGCCCAGGACGAATCGGTTTTTTTTCCGCTGCATCCAATGGCCACACGGGCTCGCATCTAAGGGCTGGGACTGGACCGGCCGAAACTTTCGGCCAGTGTGCCGCCGCCTAGCATCGCCCTATTTATTAGCGCTGCTTTCAACCGGGGCCGGCCCATTTCCGGTTTTCCACCCATCGGCCTGTGTCGTTTTTTTTCTGTTTTATTTGCTTTTTTGTTTCTCTAATCAAATCCGTGATTTTTTTAAACTTGTAAACTTTTTTGAATTTGAGAAATTTTACAAATCCATGAATGCTTTAAATTTGTGAACATTTTTCAAATTCATTGATCATTTTCTCAAATTTATGTATTGTTTGTGAAATACAAAAAAATCATGAACTTTTTCTAAATTCATGATTTTCCCAAAATTCAGAACATTTTTTATAATTTGGGAATGTTTTTTGAAACTCGCAACCATATTTTGAATTTGACTTTTTTAATTGAAGAACACTATTTAAGAATGGGGAATTTTTTTCGAAATGTATGATTTTTTTGATTTTGCATTTTTTGAATTCATGAGCGTTTTTATATTTTAAAATAATGTTTGAAATTTTAATTTATTCTTGGAAGAAACAACATTTTTTCAATCAATGAACATGTTTTAGTTTTGGGAACAATTTTAAAAAATTTCGAATGTTTTTTGAACCGTCAAGCATTTTTTTATATTCATGAAAATGTTTTAAATTTGTGAAGACATTTTTAAATGCATGGACTTTTTTTGAAATTGGAATTTTTTTAATCCGGGAACTTTTTTTGTAGTCCCTAATTCGGACAGGTTGAGGAGGGACGGCATCGAGCAAGCGCATTTGTTGACTGCATTTCGTCTAGTACGTGATAACAGTATGAACTGTCTTTATTAAAACCTTTTCTGGATCAACTAATTGGGAATCATTATGATATATATGTAACTGGAGCAGTTACTGCGTGTGTGGCTCGGATCTTTGTTCTTAACATGTGGTTGGAAGAATACTCCATGAATGTTGAGTAATTACCTGGTCTTGTGGTGGTTCCACTGGTTGGCTACTTATGACATTTGCTGAGCAAAATCTGCTTCAGTTAGCTCTATTGTAACAGCAACAGGATGGGTTTCTTCTGAGGCCAGCCATAGTATATAACTGAAAATGTAATTATGTGCTGGTTCAGAATAAGGAGAGGCCCCTAGTAAATGGATGAACAAGCAGGAGTAAACTGGTAAAAATGACAAGGCTGTTGTATGTGAACCTGCCAAGGTCGGGAACCCCGTTGAACAGGCGGTGGGAACATGTATTTGGCTCAAATCAAACCAGAATCTGCAACGGTGGAGTGGAGACCAGAGGATGAAGAAGAAGGACGGGTTTTGTTCTGTGCGTCTTCACTTTGCTTTTTTTTTTTTTTTTTGAGAACGTCTTCACTTTGCTTTGCGGCTGCGTCCATTCTCCTGCAAAAATCCATTCTCGCTGGATGATGATGTTTCTTTTTCTTTGAGAAACACTGGATGATGGATCGCAACACCCGTAGGGATTTGGGCCCGCTACAGCTAGAGGCCCAATACCAACAACCAGCCTTATATAGCGGTGGTAAGTTCCCTCAAAAAAAAATATATAGCGGTGGTAAGAGTCCAGTCAATGGCCGCTGCATTAGCTCCAACCAACCCGCCTGTCCCCGACGAGAAACCCTCGCTCGCCTCCAGGAAGAGGTCCAGGTTCAGGTCTGGCTGGCACATCGTCGCCGGCGACGCGTGCGCGGCGGAGGCGGCTGGTGCCTACTCGGGTAAGAGCTACTAGTACTGCGTTAGGCTCAAGTGTCTTTGAGTCGTCCCTCCCACATGATTAAGCACTTTTTTTATAGAGAGAGAGAGAGAACATCGATTAGGCACTTGATGAATTTGTATATATGTATTGGGCTGCGCATGCTTTGTAGCCATACAGCTGGTCAATTCCTAGACGAGAGTTAATTCGTGTGTGATATCCTTTTGCCATGTGTTTACATCTGTACACTGTTCTCATTCCAACCTATATAAGTATAATGTACATTCATGAATGAAAGGTTCAAGTTGTGGCGGAGAAAATACTTCTGTTCATGTGTTCTTTTCAACAAATGTGTTTTTCTATCTTTTGCAGATATTTTGGTTGCAGCAGCCATGGATGATGCAATGACTTCCTTACCCAAGAAGCAGAGGCTGGACAAGCTGGAATCACAAGACATCATCAGCCGCCTCCCCGACGACATCCTCGGCAGCATCATCTCCCTCCTCCCCACTAAAGAGGCCACACGGATCCCCATTCTCTCCACCCGGTGGCGCCACCTCTGGCGCTCGGCCCCACTAAACCTTGCCGTCAACTACGACCTTCTATTCAAAACATCCAGGGCAAGGGCGCGACCACATGGCCATCATCTCCAACATCCTCATCTCGCATCCTGGACCAGCCCGTCGCCTTTCCCTCCGCAGCATCTGCCTCCGCAATGACTCCTATGCCAGGTTTGACATCTGGTTCCGGACCCCTGCCCTCAATGGCCTTGAGGAGCTCGACTTCTATGGGAGAAACACGCAATGCCTAGTGCCTCCTTCTGTGCTCCGCTTCGCGCCTACTTTGCGGCTTGCCATCATCGACGGTTGCAATTTATCTAAGATTGATGTCGCCCCCGCACTTCTTCTCCCTCGGCTAAAGCAACTCAAGCTCTATGACATCATCATCTCGGAGTCGGTCTTCCACCGCCTGCTTTCTGGAGGCACTATGCTCGAGAACCTTGATCTACAGAGCATCCATGGGCTTACTGTCATCCGTATCATCTCGTCGACTCTCCGGAGTATTTGTGTCTATGTTCGTCACCAAGCAGATATGGTGGAGCTTATCATTGAGGATGCACCATGCCTTGAAAGATTGATCCAACCTGGTCAAGAGGGTCCAAGAACAATTAGGGTCATCGCCCCACCGAAATTGGCGGTGTTGGGCTACCTGACTCCCAGAATCTCCAAACTTGAGCATGGAACAATAATTCCTGAGGTAGGACAAGTCTCCTGAAACTCGCATTCCGGCGTTCTTATTTGCATTATAGCCTGCTACATCTTCTTCGTTTTCTCCAGGAAATGATCCCCATCTGCTTGACTACTTTGATGTGCACAGTGAGGATCTTGGTTCTAGATTATATTGGCCCCAATCTGGACGCAATTGTTGGATTTCTTAGATGCTTTCCCTGCACAGAGAAGTTGTACATCCAGGTGAAATCTTTGTTGCTACAGGCTAATCACTCCAAAAGAACTTATTGTCAAAACTAATTGTATGGATTTTTAATTTTGATCAACCATATCTCTCTGGATGTCTAGTTTGGAGCATATGGAAATAATAATAAATTCGTAATTAACTTCCGCAATAAAGTTTTTTGGGTAATTTTCCATAATTGATTAGGGGAAATTTTATGATGATAAATCTATTGATCAAAACATGTGTGAATTGAAGTTAAAAGTAATGAGTTAGGGGACTATATTGTTCAATAATCCTCACTTCACACATCATGCAACTAATCCAAATATGATTGGATATTTGGAAGGAAGCTATGAGGAAATTGCTCTTCTATTGCCTGCAAAAATATTACTCTATTTATTGCGACCTAAGTGGCGTTTATCCTTTACTTGTTATTTTGTAGTCACATCTTAGGGAGTATATGAAAAATGTGCCGCAATATGACACCCTTGATCCTATCGAATGCCTTGAAGTCCATCTCAGAGCAATAGTCTTGGAAACCTATGAAGGCAAGAGACCAGATGTTAACTTTGCCTAAGTTCTTTGTCCTGAATGCAAAGGTACTCGAGGTAATGAAATTTGGTGTCCACGGTAATACCTGCAATGAGAAATGGATGGCTAATCAGCACAGGTGGCTACAGCTGGATAACAAAGTTTCAAGAGATGCACAATTTGATTTCAGAAGAGATTGTGTTAGTTACAGTTTTCACTATAACAAGCACATACATGATATGTGGATGCCTGATCCATTTGATAGCTCATTATGTAAATGTTGCCAGCCAATTCAATGTCCTTTCAAGCGAATATCGAGGGATAGATGCTCTGTTTATGTCGTCATTTTTTTCCTTCCAAGCATCCTAATGCTTTTATATGTAATGATCCTCTGTTGCTACCATCTTAGCATATGTTTCTTAGCTGGAAACTGAAAAGCACAGATCTGTTTATAGTTCAATTTTGATATACACACTCTCATGCACATAAATAAGTATATGTTTACTCTATCTAGTCTTGTCATGGAAGAGAAAAAAAAAGTCTAAAAAGTCTTGTCCTTGAAGAGAAAATGTAAGTAGCACATGGCAGGTTTTCAGGCATCTAAAAGAGTTATATTGTTTACCAAACTGTTATGCAAAACATGAGAGCGAATATAAACTTACCATGTACTCACATTTAAGTGTGTCCTGCCTACATGTTTTATATGGCCAAAGTGTTGGGAAAAGTCTCGGGTTATTATTATGGCAAAGTTTGGCCAAAATGTTTTACAAGTGTCCAGTGCTTTACCTTTACTGTAATCACAGATCTACCACCATTGAAGTCTGTGTTTTCTGCAAAAAAATGGACCGGCATACAAATTCCTGGAGTTCAGAAGTCTGCAGAACCAGGGGATTCAGACTACGTTTTTCTGTGGAATTGGTATGCTGGGATTCTGAAGTCTGCAGAACCAGGGGAGTTGGGGGTTCTTGCAAGTTCCTGCCTCAACCAGGGTCCAGGGGCAGACTGGCCTCTAGTTTGGTCTTTGGATCCGCTCAGGCCGTCTCCAGAAATTCAGGGGCCCGGGACAAAAATCAAACTAGGGCCCAAAATTTCAAAATATTTCACTTGACAGAAGAACTAATATAAATAAAATGCACTCCCACTTTATTACGACTGAGCTGGAGCAAAATTGATTTCATACTATTCCTAACCAATCTCCATTGACAAATAAATTCATGACAAAGATTCCATGGACAAACTCAATCTGGTCCTAATTCTGTCCCTCTTGACCTAACTTAGCGCCAGCCAGGAATACCAATATCTAGCCCCATGGACAAATAATATTGACCTACTTTGCCACTCCTAACTTAGGATCGGGGAGATCAAACTTAATCAAATACTAGCGATCGAAGACAGGGACGAAATTAAGTAGACGAAACAGTGATACCTAGTACTAGTCGAGGATTGGAGGGCGCCATGGAGGCGGCGTCGAGGTTCTGTGATCGCCGATCGGCGAAAGGCAGCCAGCAGACGGCGCCGTCCTGGGCGATTGGCAGAAGCGAACCGGTGGCTTGTTGTGTTTAGGGCTAGCGATCGATGATGGAACATGCCCGATCGATACATGTACAAGGAGGCCTCATGGGCTGGCTTGGTTGCTGAGTGGGCTCTCTGTACGGGCTTGGTTAGCAGGTGGATTAATACGTACAGTCTTTCTCAATACTAAACCTGGTAATCTGGGGGCCCCAAATTTTGGGGGGCCCTGTGCGGTCGTCCACCTTGGCCCCCTCCATCGACGGGGCTCATCCGCTCCTGCATCCACCAGCTTTTTGCAAAAACAGGACAGGCTGAAAATGGAACACATAAAGAATGGCAAGCCTACTTAAACACTGTAATGAACACTGTACACAGGAAGATCACATTAGATGGACATGAGGACGGTGGACAAGGTGGTGAGCGCGACGGCGGCAATGAGATACGATCATAGGAAGATCACCGAGCACTCCTCCTGACCGACATCGGACAGCTACGCCATGGCCCCTTGCCAAGGCTAACGGTTATTCAGCAAGGTCAATGTTCAGGACTTACCAAATCTTCAGAAGAAGACAACGGCGCAAGTTGAGAGCTTACCGATGTTCATAGTGGGAGCCAATGCGAACTGCATCCAGAGCACGTAGTGGTAGAACAGGTATAGGGAAGGAACCAGACAACATGCGCCGTGTGCACCACGGAGATCCTGATCACCCGCAGTTTCATGTGGGAGATGCACACGATCGCTCATCACCGAGCGGTTCAGCACCAAACTTCCGCAAGGTTGAAGCATGTAGATCCATTCAGAGTGAATTCAAACAATGGCGAACTGCTGACGACTGATTCATTGGTCTCGATACTGATATTTCTACCATGTGTCAGGTTTCCACCTAGGTATAAAAAGTATCTAGTCACTGGAGTGAGAGTGATGAATATGTTCAGACAGCGAACAGAGAGGATGGGGCGCGACGCGGAGCGCGAGGGGGAGGCGATTCCTCACCTACCGACATTAATGGCGCCGCGGCCGCCATTAATTCCACCACGGCCTTATCCCCTCCCGCTCCCCATCCCCACCCTCCACATCTCAGATCGAGCCACGACTCCTTGCGTGCCACGACAGATCCGGCGAGCGAGATGGTGGGAGGGGCACGACGCGGGGCGAGGGCGCGACGGCTGCGACCTGCGCATCAGGTGGCGGCGCCGCCCCGGCCTCCGCCACCGGTGGCGACGCTCCCGGAGATTGATGCGTCGTCGCCGGAGGCGCTGGCGGAGATGCAGCGAGTGGTGCGGGAGAGGTTCCCGAACCGCTCCAAGTGGCCCGACATCTTCATGGAGATCATGCGGCAGGCGACGTACGAGGAGCGCGCTCGCTTTGCGGGCGACGACGGCGGGATGGACTACGAGTTCATCTTCTAGGCGATTCAGGAGGCGGAATCATCGGACCCGAGGCAGGCGGCGAGGTGGGCGCGCTTCAAGACAAGCTCACCGTCGAGGCTCAACATCCGCCCTCCTCCGGTGTTGCAGATCTCCCGCATCCCTCCAGAAGCGCTGCCGCCGGGGGCCGTCCTCCCCAGGATCCCTTGAAGCTACCGCAACCCGGCGCATGGGCCTTGCAGGGTGCCCCCGCCCTGCAACCAAGGCGCAGAAGGATCAGGGGATCCACCTTGGAACCTCCACCATGGCCGGGTGATTGCGGGGAGAAACCCCAAACAAAGGTACAAAGCAATCGACCCAAATCCCGTTCATATGTTGTACTAAGTTCTCGATCTGAAGTTCATGTGATTGGGGATTCCCAAATTGTTTTGGGTGGGGAAATTAGTAGGACAAGTGTTCCTGATACAAATGGAAGGGTTGTCCCTTCAATTAGACCTTACAATTCTTTGTGCAACCCCGGAACATTCCCAAACGCCAATGGTGCTTTGTCGCCGGCGACCTGTGCGGATTCCGACGAGCTCGCTTCTACGAGGACGGCGGGATAGAGTTTAAACCAACCAATCGCAGCTGAAGGACCGACCCCCACCCCATCTCCGTTGATTTGTGGATGTGTGGTTGGGAGGAAAATGAACTTTCAAAAGACGTTTTCTGAGTCAGTACGCGGATCTGGGGAGGAGGTGGCGAATTTCTATGGCCAGCTCTGGGTTATCCCCTCCCCGACTCGCAGCCGCCGCCTACATAAGCAGAGGCAGGCTCCCCCAAACCCTAGCTATACCGTCCCCAGATTGTTTTGGGTTAGGAAAGATTTGTTCCGATCTAGGAATTTCTCGGTCCAAGACTGCTTTCCGGTTGCATTTGTTGGTCCTTTCGACCCCATCCCTACCACTTTCAAATTATCTACTAAGGCACCGGGATTTCCTAGATCGTTTGTTGAAGCTGTGAGGAGAGGGATGGATAATCGTGGTCAGATGCTGCAGAGGAATCGCCGGCCACCGCCGGGGAAGAAACCCAATCCCCAAGATGGGAAATCCACTGCCTCTTCCTCAGGCAACATCGGGAAATCAGCCCCGCAAGGAGCGACCAAATCAAATCAGGGGACCCAGGCCCCGATTGTCCCTCCGACGGCTACTGCCCCACCACCTCCTCCCCCCCCCCCCTCCAGTGGTGCAGATCCTTGATCCCAAATACAAGGATATGATATGTTTCAACTGCAGCTGGCCTGGACATTACGTGGGGAATTGTGTGGAGGCGAAAAAATGCTTTATATGCGCTGGGAATCACAACGTCAACAATTGCGCTGCCTGGGCAAAACCACAACCTGCTGCCACTTACTTCGGCAGTGCCGCTTCAGGGCTGGGTTTTTACCATGTCAAAGTCCATGTGGCAGCTGAATCTAGCTGGTTGAACTACAAGAACTGTGCTATTCTCAAGATGGTTAAGGGAGAGGTTTCTGCCTCAGATCTACTAATTCAGTTAAATGGGATCTTTTGCAAGAACAAAGAGTGGCCATGGCAAATTAGAGAGTTGGAGAACAAGAAGTTCCTGCTGAGATTTCCCCCCTTGGAAAAATGTAGATGACCTAATTGAATTTCCTCCATTTGAATTGCCAATTGCTGGTGTATCTGTCAAAATCTGTGAGTGGGAAGGAATGTTAGATGAGTTTGGAGCACTGACTGAGGCCTGGGTACAGATTGAAGGAATTCCACCTAGGTGGTGCGCCTGGAAAGTTTTTGCCCAGATCACAGCGTGCTTTGGGATACTGGTGGATGTTGACTGGAATGGGATTTTCAAGAGTTTCTATGAAATTATCCGAGTCAAGGTCGCTTGCAGAGCCCCCAGAAAGATTCCTTTTGAGAGATTGGTGGAGATGAAAAAGAAACTATACCTGCTGTTTTTTACAGTGGAAGGGTTCGAGCAAAGTGGTGAAGATGATGATGGAGGGGATGATGATCCAGATCAGGATAACCTTGAGGAAAATGAGGAAAACAACAATAAAAATGCTGAAGACAAGGAAGGAATGGAAGAAGACAATGATGAGGCGATTGATGAGCTGGACAAGGCCAACTTCCCTACCAAGACAGCCACCCCTTCTAACTCGAACAAAAACAGGTCTCAAGTGGCTGCTTCTGCAGTAGAAGTCCACTAGGTCAACATGAATGATGCAATGCAAGGAGAGATCAATGGTGACCTCGAAGATTGGACCCCAATGAAAGATGATGGGAGTGAAACTGAGCCAACTTCTAGGTTTGAAAAGTCTAAGGCTCTGTCAGTCCATTTGGACTACTGCTCGGAACAGCTTAGTAAGTTTGAGATGGAGGAATCTGATGAAGAGGAAAACATCAATGTGGATACATAATGCTTACCTGAAGATCTAGCATTGGCAATGAATTCAGTCAAAAGATCACTATTGGAATCACTGGAGAAAGCAGACACTGTGGTCAAGAAGAAACTCAACATCAAAACTCACCTACCTAGGACCCGGTGCTGGCTGGTAAACCTATAACCAGAAAACATGGTGATGTAAAGATTATGGACAAGGCTGCTGCATACATGATGAAGAAGAACTTGGAAATACCAGCCACATTTAAAGGTAAATCGTTTGCCACCCTTGACCCTAATGAACTTGCTTCTCATACTGCTAAAGTTGATTTGTGCATCGGTTACAATGAGGGAGAACGTAATAATATCATTTTGGACCTGATTGACAGAGAGAAAAATAGATGTTTACAGTTTGCTGATGAAAACCCTGAGATTGTTCTCCCTGATAATCTAGATCTTTTGGATATTAATAACCTCCCCCCTGTTTCTGGGAAAGAGGACATTCCAAAAACTGAATCAGTTGGCACTGCTGTTTCAGATATAGAATGCCCTGTCTTGTATACTAAGAAAAAACCTTGTGGCTTATCTCATCCATTTAAAATAAGATGATAGGGGCATTTTGGAATATTCGTGGTCTAGGACAACCTGGAAAAATTCAGTGCCTAGGAGATTTCATTAGTAATAACCATGTTGACTTTCTGTGTTTTTCTGAAACTAAAAGAGAAGTTATTGAGGCTCACATCCTTAATGGCATCTCTGGTAGGATTTCTTTTGACTGGCATTATCTTCCTGCTATCAACACGGCTGGTGGGATCCTTGTGGGTCTTAAAAGTGATTTATTTGAAGTAGTTGGTTTCATTAATAAGAAATTTTGCATTGTTGCAACTGTGAAAAACAGATCGGATGGTTTCATGTGGCATCTTGTTGCGGTATATGGTACCTCATATAACGAGTTTAAGCTAGATTTCTTTGCTGAATTACATGATATCATGGATGGGCTTACTTACCCAGCTTTGCTTGGGGGAGATTTCAACTTAGTCAGGTCTACGGCTGATAAGAACAATGGTGTTATTAATAGTCAGTTTTCTTACCTCTTTAACAAATGGTGTCTCATGGAGATTAATATTGCGAATAGAAAATATACTTGGAGTAATAATCAAGATAGTCCCATTTTTGCAACTATAGATAGGGTTTTTGCTTCCATTTCTTGGGATGCCCACTTCCCCTTGTCGGTTGTTTCTGCACTCCCTCGTGTGGGGAGTGACCATACACCACTGCTGCTAGACACAGGAGCTAGGAGGGTTACCTCCCCGAGAATTTTTCGCTTTGAGAAATGGTGGCTTGACCATCCTGATTTAAAAAAAATGGTGATCGATACCTGGAACACTTCAGCTCCTGGAAAAACAGCTATGGATATTTGGATGAATAAAAGTGAACTTTTTAGGAAAAAAAAGCTAGAGGTTGGAGTATTAATATTGAGGCTGATATTAAGAAGAAGAAGATAGAGCTTTTGCTTGAATTTGACATTCTTGATGTGTTTTCTGAGAGAAATCAAATTGATAACAGAGATAAGATTAGAATGGAGGAAATTAGGAAAGAGCTCGTATAGATTTGGAGCAAAGAGGAGACTGCCTTGTGGCAACGCTCTAGAGACCGTAGAATTATGGATGGGGATAAAAATAATGCTTATTTTCATGCGATGGCCAATCATAGACACAGAAAAAACCACTTATCTGAGCTTGTTGGAGAAAATGGTCCAGTATACACCACTCAGGAAATGCTGGAGGTAGCTACTACCTACTATAAAAACTTGTTTTGTTTTGAAAACAAGCACAATATATGTCTTGGTCCTTCCTTTTGGGAGGAAAATGAGTTAGTTACCCAGGAAGAGAACGACCACTTGCAGAAAAACTTTTCTGAAGAGGAGATTAAAGAGGCAATATTTGGGTCTTATGCCCATGGTGCCCCTGGCCCGGATGGACTATCTTTCTTGTTTTATCAAACCTTTTGGGATGTTATTAAAAGTGACTTTATGGCCCTGGTGAGAGACTTTGAAGCAGGGAAACTGGATTTACAACGATTAAACTTTGCCCTGATTGTGCTCATTCCTAAAGAAGTTGATGCCAGGGAGATGAAGAAGTTTCGCCCCATTAGTCTGAGTAACTGTGGGATTAAGATTTTTTCTAAAGCCATGACCAATAGGGTCTCCCCTGTTGGGGGCAGGCTGATTTCTTCTAATCAAACTGCATTCATTAAGGGGAGATACATACTAGAGAGTGTGGTGATGGCACATGAAGTGATCCATGAGATTAAAAAATCAGGATCGCAAGGTTTAGTTCTCAAATTAGACTACGAGAAGGCCTATGATAGAGTTAGTTGGGAATTTCTGTTTGATATGCTTCACTCGAGGGGTTTTGGTCCAAAATGGATTTCTTGGATTAAAAGCACTCTTGTTAATAGCACTTTCAGTGTGAGGATTAATGACACGACAGGTCCCTACTTTGTAGGAGGAAAAGGCCTCAAACAAGGGGATCCACACTCCCCCCTGTTGTTTAATCTAGTTGCTGATGTTTTTACCAAAATGCTCAAGAAAGCTGCTTCCCAACGTCTAATTTCTGGGCTTCTGCCCCATGTGATCCCTGGAGGTGTGGTTAGTCTGCAGTATGCAGATGACACCATACTCTTCCTGGAAAATTCTGTCCAAAAACCAAGAAATTTTAAATGGCTTCTGTCATGTTTTGAAAACCTGTCTGGGATGAAACTCAACTTCCATAAAAGTGATCTCATGACTATAAATATGGATGATGCAATTGCTAAGGATTTGCTCAAATTTTTTGCTGTAAAAATGGTTCTTTTCCTATTAAGTACTTGGGAGTGCCTTTGCATTATGATAAATTAAAAAGAGAAGATATTCAGCCTATCATTGATAGAATCATTAAAGGGATCTCTGGTTGGCTGGGAAGATACCTCACTTATAAAGGAAAAATTATCCTACTATGTGCTTGTGTGATCAGTATTCATGCTTACTTGATGTCTGTGATCAAATTTCCTAAGTGGGCAATTAATGCAATTAACTCCCAGATGGCTCATTTCTTTTGGGGAAATCTGGGAGATCAACACAAGTACCACCTAGCTAATTGGGGGTTAATTACTAGAAGGAAGGAGTATGGAGGTTTGGGGGTCCCCAATATTAAAGAATATAATATGGCCTTATTAGCTTCTTGGGGGGAAAGATTTTTTAATAACCCTGATTCAGATTGGTCTAAGCTTCTGCTTTATAAATACCGTGTTAACTCTCCCAATCTCCTTTGGGATAAAAGTGAAGGGGGCTCTACCTTCTAGAAGAGCATTACTTGGGCGCTTGCAGCTGCAAAAACTTTTTATACCTGGAAATTGGGAAATGGACAACTCATTAGTTTTTGGCATGATGTGTGGATAGGGGATTGTTCCCTTAAGGTGCAGTTCTGGGATTTATTTTGTATTTGTAACCAGACTGACAACACTGTAGCCCAGGTTTGGGACGGGAGGGAACTGAAACTAACATTCAGGAGGTGTGTTGATCACCTTGGTATGGAACGCTGGGTTCAACTTGTCTGTATGGTCAAGCAACACCCTCCGGTAGATGAAACGGACACCCCCATCTGGGGTTTAGAACCAAATGGGCTATTTTTAGTTAAGTCTTTTTATAAACAAATCAATTTTGGTGGGGTGGTTTCTGACATTAGTCCTAAGATGTGGAAAATCCTATGCCCACAGAATATTCATGTATTCTTGTGGCTATGTGTTCACAACAAGATACTTACTAGAGATAACCTTGCGAAGAGGAGGGAAGTGGAAGACCCTTCATGCTTGTTCTGTGCGGAATTTGAAACCGTTCAACACTTGTTGTTTGATTGTGTGGTGGCCCAGCAAGTGTGGAATCTTATTGCAGATATGTTTAATATTGATAGAATATCCCGTTTTACAAAAATTATGTCCTTCTGGCATAGACATAAGGAAAAAGCTGTTTTGAATATGGTAACAACTGCTGCCTTGTGGAGCTTGTGGAGATCAAGGAATGAATTTTGTTTTCAGGGGCGCAAGTGGAAAAATGTGAAATGCATTCTTGCAAAACTAAGCTGCTTTTTACACCAATGGATGGTTCTCTATGACGATGGGCAAGCAAAGCTTCTACAGCGATGCATCCTACTGCTGGACAAACGGCGTGGGGAACTCCTCCGGATTGCTTGGAAGTGAGGCTGGGGGGGACCAACTGAAAATCGGGGCGATGGAGATGGTGGAACATCCCTGGAGATCTGATTTGGACCCATTTTTCTTCGTTTCCTATCTTTCTGTTGGACCTCTGTAATAATTCGATTTAGACTTGATGCTTTGTTGCCTCTAGACGTAAACTGCTATGTTGGCTGTAGGTTATTTCCGGCAAGGGTAAATGCTTTGTAGTGTTCAGGTCATTCAAAACTTTGTATTCCTGTGACTGGTTGCGGTCTGCTTCATTCTATAAAATGGGGCGGGGGGGGCAACCCCCTTTCTTTCAAAAAAAAACTGGAGTGAGAGTGATACTAGATGAACACTTTTGATCTGCAGGTATACACACGCACGCACACACATCAGGGTGGACACGGTCCGGTCCCGGTCCGAGCCGCCATTTGGACCGGCCGCCAGCGGTCCGGTCCGGACCGGACCGAGCTGTCCAACGAGCTACTTTTCTGGGACCGGACCGTTTGGGGGTCAGCTCGGTCAAGCCCGAGAGGACCGAATGGACCGACCAGTGATGTTTTTTGCTGCGTTTAGGTCCTATTTAGCTGTTGTTTATGTAGTTGCAGATAGTTGCGGATCGCACAAGAGAGAGAGAGGGAGAGGATTTACTGAATCTAGCTAACCATCTAACTGAATCTAGCTAACCATCTAGCTGCTGTTTAGGTCCTGCGAGCGAAACTAGCTAACCATCTAACTGAATCTACTGACAGACTAGCTAACTGAACTACTGACCGTACTGACGAAACTGAATTTTGACGAAACTGACAGCGAGCCGCCGGCGTATGTGGACACGCTCATCGCCCTCTGGGTCCTCGAAGACCACAACGGTAGCAATTGAAGGCGGCAGCGTTGGCTCGCCGACGGTGAAATCGTGGGCTTGTGCGCCGAGTTCGTTGGTGCACGAATTGAAACAGTGGCCTCGGAGCTGCAGTACATCATGGCGAACCTGGTGAAACGCCCACACATGCAAGAGGCCGTCCAGTTCATCCTGGTGGAGCCGGTGAGGCGTTCGCCTACCTGGGCTAGCTGGTGGCCAGTGTGCGTGCTGAGCTCAAACGACAGCCATGGCCATGGTCGAGAACTCCAGATCGGCGGCGGTGCAAGCACCGCAGCGATGGCGAGTGGCAGCAAGAGGCTATGGCGCATGGGGAGGAGAGGAAGGAAGAATAGGGGAAGCTCGGGGACACGATGGTTCACCCGGGGGCTGCCGGTGGCCGCGACGACGAGGAACTGCGGCGGCGGTGACTACGTTTTCTCGGTCCGCTCGGTCGGCTCGGTTAAAGCCCGGACCGGACCGAAGCTTTGTCGGGCCTGATTCTTGAGCTCGGACCGACTGATTTTTTGAGCGGGCTAGGCCCGAGCGGGCCACGAGCCGGTCCGAAAGACCGCTCGTGTCGTCCACCCTGACACGCACACACAACGCACGCAGAGAGAGAGAGAGAGAGAGAGAGAGAGAGAGAGAGAGAGAGAGAGAGAGAGAAGACTGCAGATATGGTCGCCATCACCGATGACCAGCTACTTCAGGCATGGCACTAGCCAGACAACGAATCCAATTATCTGACAAGATGCAGTTAACACCAAATTCAGTCAAAAGCTCTTTTCCGCTTGAAATGATCAAAGTGTGTTAGTCAGAAGTACCACGGATATGGTTGGCGGCACAATGAGCTCCTTGACGAGCTGCCGCACGGTCTTATTATCGGCGACTTTGCGTTCGCAAGACGGGAGTGGAGCTCCCTGCATGTGTCTCTGAAGATCACCTACCAACCAACACTGAGGATCATGAACCCTTATGACCAGCTTTGAATCTCTTGGGATGCTTCTTGTTGTCAGCCGGGAAGAACAGACATGCTGCTTGAAGATGGATTTATAGCCTTTGCAGCCCGTGGGCCACATCGATTTCATTCTGTATATGCCCGACTCTTAGCATCGGGTTCTGATTGGTCGTCGAATCACTCCTAAATACAGTAGATTATCTCACTACTTCCACGACGGGTTCTTGTGGTTGCACAGCCAGCATATGCAGTCAGAGAGGCCAAATGATACGACAAGCAGCAAGGCACGGGAGAACGACCCGTTGGCTCTGTCTTCCTTGGTCAACCATCCACCCTCGATCCCCTCTGTGCGCCCAAACCCACAAAAATGGAGGGCGACAGCCAGACGTCGCCGGCAGCGGCCGCCGTATCCAAGGTGCTCGAAGACGACGACCTCCTCGTAGAGATCCTTCTCCACGTCGGATTCCCCACCACCCTCGTCCGCGCCGCCCTCGTCTGCAAGCGCTGGCTGGGGCACGCCTCCGAGCCCGCCTTCCTCCGCCGTTTCCGCAAGCTCCACCCGCCCCGCCTCCTCGGCTTCTACATCGACGACAGGTACTGTGACTCCGCTCCGCCAACCTTCGTCCGGATGCTGCCGCAGCCCGCAGAGCTCTCTGCCATCGTCCGCCGCACAAATTTCAGCGCCTACAGGAGGCTATCGCCCGGCATGCTTGACTGCCGGAACGGCAGCGTATTCACCACCTTGTACACAGACAAGAGCGCTCTTGGGGTGCACCGCCCGCTGTGCCATGGGGGAGGTCTGACCATCGTCCCATCACTCCCACGCCCTCTACTCCCCTTGGGCAGTTCCTGCACTTTCAGACAAGTCCTCTCCAAGCAAGGGGATGGCCTGTCCTACTACTACTTGTACGTGGAGTCTAGCAACCAAGAATCTAGGATGCACGTATATATGATGCAGGATGGTTCCTGGCGCAGGCATCATCTCTTGGACATAGACCAACTCCGCCGTCCGCGCTCAATGCCAAAAGCTGTGCTCGTCGGCAATAAAATTTATATGGCGGCAGGCCCAAGCGACATTCTTGTCTTCGATTTGACGACCTCGAGTTTCTCCATGGTTCGGCTTCCACAAGGAGTGGAGCATGGCAACGGAGCCACCACCATGTTGTCACGGGCCGGTGATGCTTCTGGTGTATATCTCATCCAGCTTAAGGAGTTTCAACTCCGCATCTGGCTCCGCAAGGGGGACAACTGGTTGCTGGTTGATACTATCTGCCTGCATGAAATGTGTGATAATTTGAGGAAGTCGGATTCCACAATCAAGGATGAGCATAGTGTTCTTCTCATGGACCAGGTGGTGGACTATGGTGACTTTGTGTTCTTGCAGATGGGTGGATGTGTACTGCACTTGGATGTCAGGTGCAGGACACTACGTAAAGTGTATGAATACAGAAGCACTCGTTACCGTGATATCCATCCTTTTATGATGATCTGGCCTCCCATATTCCCCGCGGTCAAGTATGATCCTCCAAGGTTTGTCTTCTGGCCTTTATATTAGATGATCTCTAGTTCTCTACACAGCTCTTGTTGAGCTTACATGGTTTTGTAATGCATATTGTCCATCACACTATTTTAAAATTTTGTTAGCCATATGACTGATTCCTCACGATATTTTAAAATTGTATTATCCACTGGAAGGAAAGTTTTCACTGTATGCTTGCTTAGTGGATTGTATATTTCTATGCTCAATTTCTGATTCAGATATATCACAATGAAAAATATCCTTCCAGTGGACAATACAAGTTAACTGCGGTTAATTTGTGCTTGCATGGCATTTGTCCTTCTATGATCAGAGGTGTTGTTGACTGGGCTGCACACTGTATAATACTATAATGGAAAAAGTTCAGTGTCTAGGATATGAAGGCATTTAACCTATACCCCTGGAGGTTTTAAAAATCTTCGTCGGAACAAATGCTATTTTGACTTTCAAGCGTACATGATACTTACTATTGTTGTACTATACACTTGTCTTAAGTCCTTCATTTGATATTCAGATACTTCATTACCTCCATGCTGACCTTTGTTCTGTTTCCCTTGAAAATAGAACTGCAACTTGAAGAAGAAAGATACAAGGAAGCTCATGGATTGCACCTACGTCGTGAATGACATGGGTGGCATCAAGGAAGAGCAGTGGTGTGAAGTATCTCCTCTAGTACCTTATAGCAGTTTTAACTACCATATAACTGGAGCATGTACTCCTACGCAACTCGGATCTTTGTTTCGTGTGGTTGGAAGGGTACTTCCCTTCTGCAGAGTAGTTATCTCATCTGATCTGCTTGCATCAAAGTCTTGTGGTTCCACTGCTTGGCTACTTATGAAATTTCGAGAAGTGAGTTCTTGTTCAGAATTGCAAAATCTGTTTCAGTTAGCAATGAATTGCTCTGATGTACGTGTGTGCTTGTTCAGAGCAAGGAGTGGCCCCTGTATATGCAGCAGTAAGCTCTGGCAAATGCATCGATCATACTAGTCAGGCCTAAGAGAACTGAGTGTTGATGAACTGAAGTCAGTAGAAAAATTAATAATCTGAGACATAGATGCATCTAGCAGAAGGAGGCTGCTTGTAGCCGTAGGTATTGATGCTGACGTAGAAAACAAGTTTAAATGTGCAAGCATACAAATTTAAGCTGGCATTGAGAACCCTAGAAGACAAATTAATGGAAAGAGATATAGAATAATAATAAAAGAAAAGGAATTGATAATAATTCAGTACTTGGAATTTTTTCCCCATATTAGTATGTTTTGCTCAAAGTAGAAGGCAAGGTTGTTTAAGTTGCCATAACAATCTGTTATTGCCATATTGCACATTGTGAAGTGTCAATGTTCTGTTGTGTATTGCAGCGTGCTAGACACTGCTCTTGTTTGATTTGTTGCCCTTTCATCTATAACTAGACAAATTTCAATAGTATACAATCTACTCCCTTCGTACCGAAATATATGTCGTTTTGGTACAAAGGGAGTATATAAGAAACTTATTTATATGTTTTCCTTTGTTCTTGACTAATGAAGGAACCCAGCCTGTATATATTATTTGTGCATATACTATAAGTGAAGGGAGCCTCTGATAATTAGTACCATCACATGCGCTTTGCCGCAGGGTTTTCTCTTTCTCAACTTATCTTGCCCTTTTGCAGAGAAAACCTGGTTATGATCTTAGTGGAAGCGAAGCTATATTTTGTTTCCTAACTAGGAAAACACTGTGAATTGTTAGCTTCATCATGTACTAGACATTTCAGTGTGCACAGTCTGGGAGTATTTCTTCTTTGGCAGTGCATTTACAATTAATACTTAGCGCAAACACCTTTCCAGAAGCACAATAGCAAGCATGCAATCTAGATTTCTGAAACCATTATATCTCAGGTTGTTCCTTACTTGTGTTTGCCCAGTTCGGGAAACAAAATATAGCTTCACTTCCACTCATATCATAACCAGGTTTTCTCTGCAAAAGGGGAAGATAAGTTGAGAAAGAGAAAACCCTGCGGCAAAGCGCATGTGATGGTACTAATTATATATCAGAGGCTCCCTTCATTTATAGTAGTATATACACAAATAATCTATACAGGATGGGCTCCTTCACTTGTCAAGAACAAAGTAAAACATCTAAAGTTTCTTATATAGATTATATACTATTGAAATTTGTCTAGTTATAGATGAAAGGGCAAGAAATCAAACAAGAGCAGTGTCTACCACGCTGCAATACGCAACAAAACATTGACAGTTTACAATGTGCAATATGGCAATAACAGATTGTTGTGGTAACTTAAACAGCCTTGTCTTCTACTTTGAGCAGAACATACTAATATGGGGAAAAAATCAGACTCTTTCCAAGTACTGAATTATTATTAACTCTTTTTCTTTTATTATTGTTATTTCTATATCTCTTCCCATTAATTTATCTTCCAGAGTCCCCAATACCAGCTTAAATTTATCTTCCAACCAGAAGTAAGGAACTTGTGTGCTTGCACAGTTAAACTTGTTATCTACGTCAGCATCAATGCCAACGACAACGAGCAGCTTCCTTGTGATTGTAGTGCGTTGTTGATCAGCATGTAATGTAATGTTAACCTATCACTCAGTGACACAGTTGGACTAGTTGTTTCATCTGATTCAAATACAACACTAGGGCAGGGCGTGCACATCTCCAGCTTCTTCGTTAGAGGCTGTTTCATACGAACTTGCTGATTGCGCAGATGGGGCTGAGGCCCGAGCTACCAGTGGCATTGTTTGGCGCTTAATCAGGGGCAACGTTGAGGCTCTCCCACTGGTAAAGTCCACCAAGATCAGGTCCTTGCTCATATATCCTTTTGCAATGTGCGATGATCGTGCAGAAAAGAAAGCCTTGTGAAATTCTAATGCTCCAGTACGGGTCGCATATAAAGTCTGAAGCTGAATTCTAGTACACAATTTACACAATTGGCAAGTAGTGTAAATTGTACTCTTTTGATGCAATGAACGCTTCAGGATGTGGATTCTGCTGCTGACCCAAGAGCGTGCATACAGTTTGAAGCTGCTTTCAAAAAAGACCGGCTCTGGGTGACTTGCTGACTGAGCTGCAAACACTTCAGAATGTGAAAAATGCCAATGATATGAAATGCAGGAACAATATTATCAATATGTGCTCCGCCACAGCTCTTTGGTCAGACGCCAGACGTACGGGAATACTATATTAAACCATCTGTCGGGTCTCAAAAGATTTCACTGCTTTTACTTCTCCGATCCGACGGTTCACAGCTTTAAAGGCAACTATATATGAACCTTTATTAGGCCAGGAATACTGCATTCATGTAATACAAGCATGCATGGACGGATCAGTACAGGATCAACATTATAATACATACTATGGTACTTCGCTCACTAATAATACTTCTCTGGGGTCTTAAGTTCCAACAAGTCAAATTGAACTTACTGCATTCTCATTCTCTTCCCACCATGAAAGTTATGGCAAATGTATCCCAAATACTGGCTGAGCACTTCAAGCAAAATTTGAAGTTATTAGCTGTGATGTTACAAATAACAACAAAGCAAGGCATCTGAAAAAAAAATGAATAGATTGTGTAGGCAAAAACGGAAAAACAGAAAATAACTATAAACAATTCACAGACCAGGGTAACAAATACTCACTAATATGTAGAGTACTATGGATTTTTTTTTGTCACAAGGACATATGGATGTTTGACATTTCATTTTGTTGAATTTTGCAACTACTTTTCATGGCAAAAGAATAAGAATAACTAGCCATCCTGGTATAATTTTCTCTAAATGAATGACTTTGTAAACAGTGGATACAAATTGATTAATGGGGCCGGGCAGCAAATGCAGCATCGCGGTATTCCATAGAAAGCATGCAGAGAATAACAACAATCCATTCTTCCAAAATAGTTCACTAGCTTCAGCATTGAGACAGAAATTTCAACGCATCAAAACATTTCTACGCAAATAACCATTACTTCAGATACAAGGAATGATTTTCAGAAGTACGTATTTGATAATGGAACTCATACCCATGAGTTGTCACACTTCACTGAGAACCTTCAACCCCATCATGTCCAATGCTCCCATGATCGCCGACCAAAGGAGGCCAGGCCATAATATACGGATAGGCCTGGCCATCACATCTCCCCTGAAATAGCCTCTCAATCTCCATGGTATCCAATGAAAGGGAGAAGAACCAGCGGCAAGGTGAACTGTGCTTTGTCGCCATGTACACGCACCCTGCCCTAACTTCCAAAACTTCCAGGCCGGTATACATGCCCCGCAATGTCTCAGTAATCCAACCAATATCTTCAATCAAAGAGAATGTCTTGTGTGGTACCCATCTCTCGATCCCGCCGTCGTCGTCCGCTCGACGGGTCCAAACATGGAGAAGGGAGTCCAGTGCATACACAATGCAAAGCTCGCCGTCCTCAGTGTCCCCAATCTTGAAATTGTACCCTTGCACCTTCAAAGGCAGATCCACAAAGGAGAAATCCATGGTCACTGTGTCAAGCTTAACCACATATCCTTCGCCTTCATCACCGTTACTTACCAGCCAGTTGTAAGGCCAATAAATAGAAGAACCCACCAGCATGCCGCTCCTGAACCTTAGCTTCCTTTCTGCTCCGATGTCGACCCACGGGTGGACGACCCATTCCCAAGTCTCTGACGAGAAGACGGCGGCACGAACCTTAGTCACATCCCCCAAGACGCAGACCACGCCGAAGGAGGAGGGCTTCTCGTCGGAGCACAGCAGGTGGAAACCATCGAAGTTGAACTGGTCACCGCTCTCCGCAAACATATCGTCAAGCGGCATCGGGAGGAAGTCCACGGCCCAGGTAAGAGGGTTCAGGGCGGCGACCTGCGTCCAGTCGAGCAAGTTCCAGAGGAGAAGGCGGCCTTCGCGGCAGTCGGCGACCTGCCACCCCGGGGAAGAGTCGTCCTTCTGCGGGAGGGAGGTGAGGAAGAAGTCGCCGCGGGGCGGCAGCGACGGCGGGGTCGGAGCGGCGCGCGGAGACGAACGTGGGGATCTCGGTGCCGGTCGGGTCGAGGAACAGCCCGAGGAGTGGCGCCGGGTGGAGGGCGCGGAAGAGGCGGCGGAATGACGGGGAGGAGCGGACGGCGCCGAGCCACGAGCGGCGGGGTGAGCGCGGCGCGGACGAACGCCGGGAGGTCGGGGAGGCGGAGGAAGATCTCGAGAATCTCATCTTCGCCGAGGGAGGAGACGGTGGTGGTGGTGGAGGAGGCGGGGGTCGACGGCCGTTTCGCCGCCGCCGCCGCCGCCGCCAGCATTTCACTGGCCATCGCTCGAGTTTCCGCAGGATTGGGTTCTCTCTCTTTTTTTTTTTGAGGGGGTAGGATTGGGTTCTTTATGTGGGTTCTGTGATAAGCGCGCGAACGGGCTAAAGCCCATGTAATGTTGCATGCGCTGCTTTCAGCCCATCAAACGAGCCCACGTATCATCTATGTGGGTGAACCCCCTAACAAAATCTATGTGGGTGAACGTCCACCTCGCGACGCGAGGGTTTCGTCTAGGGCACTCGCCGCCGCCAGGGAATTTTTGGCCCCCTCGCCTCTTGGTGCCATCTTGGCGTTGTGAGGTGGGGGGACCTCGCATCTTCAAGAGTTCTATATTTTTCGTTATCGTCTAGTGATCATTGTTTTATGTGACAATAAATTTACTATCGTTCTTTTGGCGGTGTCATGAGATTAGAGAGCTTTCTATCATCGCAGATTCGAGTATTCGGATATGATAAGTTTATATTGGTGTGCCAAACTTTTTTTTTGTTGGTTTGATTCTTTGTGGAGGTAAATAATTTCATCGAAATCATGGCGAAGATTTTGTAATCTGACGACCTGCACTTCTAGGGAATCATGCCCAGCCCAAGTACGTTCATCGACCAAGGCTTCCCATCTTTTTGGCTTTTAAAAACCATTATTGATAATGTTCGTGAGGGTGAAAGAGTGGCAACACAGTTGCTTCAGTCCAATTGCAGCCTCTTTACCGAAGTCTTTGAAGTATTTCTTACAACAAAGAATGATACCGTGAAGAAGATGTTTCCAAGACATTTCATTGTAATTCTTAGTTATAAGAGCTACTTTTTATTTTCTTGAATCTTAGATCCAAATCAGTGTATCTGTAATTGTTATGAGTATGAATAAAATTGCTGGTGTTTCTTAAAAAGATAATCTGCATGGCCACAACAATCTGTTGAAGTTGCCACAACAATCAGTTATTGCCACAATAATCTGTGTGAACAAAATTAGTACTCCCTCTATCCATCTATCTAGGGCCTAATGCGTTTTTCAAGACAATATGTTAGAGCAATAATATATGACATGCAAAAGTTACACAAAACATATCGTCAAATTCGTACGTGAAAAAAGCTTCCAATGATATAATTTTTACATTATACAACTCATATACTATTAATCTTATCAATAGTCAAAGGCAATCTCGGAAAACACATTAGGCCCTATATATACAGATGGAGGGAGTATTTGTCGGCGTCCTGGGAACGGAGATACCCAGACTTGCTTGCCTACGGCCCAGGGCGTGGCTCATCCAGCGGCCTGGTACGACCCACCTTCATTAAGAACTACTCAAGACCCTCGCGAGGGGGCCAAGCCTCGCGAGGCGGACGACGCAAGACCTCCTCAGGGGCGGTCTCCCTAGGCTGGCTCCCGAGGAGCGGAGATATCTATGCAAGGGGCACCTCGCGAGGTTCGCATGACGTAAGCCATGACGACCAAGGTCAGGCGGGCGCAGAGTACTCGTTGCCTCTTGGGTGCTAAAGGGGCAAGTGCAGGCGAGGAGTCCCGAGGCATCAGGCAAAGGTTTTCATATTGGTGCAACGTGACCAAGACCAGCAGGACGGCAGGACGGAGGTCACCGCGGAGCGCACGACGGCATCACCACCAGAGCCTTTGGCAGGCGAAGAGCGCCTTTTGTCAGGATAACTTGTACTAGTTGTCCCCCTTCAAACTGGCTGTTGTGGGATCCCTTCCCGCCTAATATTTGGGAAGAGGGCCCGGGCCACTATAAATAGAATTAGCCACCACCATAGGAGGGGACTGATCTGATCTTGGACTGGATCCATTCCACCAAGGCCACCATACAAGCTCACTGAGCTCAAGAACACCTCTCCTCAGGAGGCTGTTCATCCCTTGTACTGTTCATCATCAGCCTGTTGGGGAACGTAGTAATTTCAAAAAAAATCCTATGCACACGCAAGATCATGGTGATGCATAGCAACGAGAGGGGAGAGTATGTCCACAGACCCTCGTAGACCGAAAGCGGAAGCGTTAGCACAACGCGGTTGATGTAGTCGTACGTCTTCACGATCCGACCGATCAAGTACCGAACGCATGGCACCTCCGAGTCAGCACACGTTCAACTCGATGACGTCCCTCGAACTCCGATCCAGCCGAGCTTTGAGGGAGAGTTCCGTCAGCACGACGGCGTGGTGACGATGATGATGTTCTACCGACGCAGGGCTTCGCCTAAGCACCGCTACGATATGACCGAGGTGGATTATGGTGGAGGGGGGCACCGCACACGGCTAAGAGATCCAAGGGATCAATTGTTGTGTCTATGGGGTGCCCCCTGCCCCCGTATATAAAGGAGCAAGGGGAGGAGGCGGCCGGCTAGGGAGAGGCGCGGCAAGGGGGAGTCCTACTCCCATCGGGAGTAGGATTCCCCCCCTTCCAAGTAGTAGGAGTAGGAGTCAAGGAAAGGGCAGAGAGAAGAGAAGGAAGGAGGGGGCGCAGCCCCTCCCCCTAGTCCAATTCGGACTAGGCCTTGGGGGGCGCCCAGCCTCTCCTCTCTCTTTCCCCTAAAGCCCAATAAGGCCCATATACTCCACGGCGAATTCCCATAACTCTCCGGTACTCTGAAAAATACCCGAATCACTCGGAACCTTTCCGATGTCCGAATATAGTCGTCCAATATATCGATCTTTACGTCTCGACCATTTCGAGACTCCTCGTCATGTCCCCGATCTCATCCGGGACTCCGAACTACCTTCGGTACATCAAAACACATAAACTCATAATATAACCATCATCGAACTTTAAGCGTGCGGACCCTACGGGTTCGAGAACAATGTAGACATGACCGAGACACGTCTCCGGTCAATAACCAATAGCGGAACCTGGATGCTCATATTGGCTCCCACATATTCTACGAAGATCTTTATCGGTCAGACCGCATAACGACATACGTTGTTCCCTTTGTCATCGGTATGTTACTTGCCCGAGATTCGATCGTCGGTATCTCAATACCTAGTTCAATCTCGTTACCGGCAAGTCTCTTTACTCGTTCCGTAATACATCATCCCACAACTAACTCATTAGTTGCAATGCTTGCGAGGCTTAAGTGATGTGCATTACCGAGAGGGCCCAGTGATACCTCTCCGACAATCGGAGTGACAAATCCTAATCTCGAAATACGCCAACCCAACAAGTACCTTCGGAGACACCTGTAGAGCACCTTTATAATCACCCAGTTACGTTGTGACGTTTGTAGCACACAAAGTGTTCCTCCGGTAAACGGGAGTTGCATAATCTCATAGTCATAGGAACATGTATAAGTCATGAAGAAAGCAATAGCAACATACTAAACGATCGTGTGCTAAGCTAACGGAATGGGTCAAGTCAATCACATCATTCTCCTAATGATATGATCCCGTTAATCAAATGACAACTCATGTCTATGGCTAGGAAACATAACCATCTTTGATCAACGAGCTAGTCAAGTAGAGGCATACTAGTGACACTGTGTTTGTCTATGTATTCACGCATGTATCATGTTTCCGGTTAATACAATTCTAGCATGAATAATAAACGTTTATCATGATATAAGGAAATAAATAATAACTTTATTATTGCCTCTAGGGCATATTTCCTTCAGTCTCCCACTTGCACTACAGTCAATAATCTAGTTCACATCGCCATGTGATTTAACATCAATAGTTCACATCTTTATGTGGTTAACACCCATAGTTCACATCGATATGTGACCAACACCGAAAGGGTTTACTAGAGTCAGTAATCTAGTTCACATCGCTATGTGATTAACACCCAAAGAGTACTAAGGTGTGATCATGTTTTGCTTGTGAGATAATTTTAGTCAACGGGTCTGTCACATTCAGATCCGTAAGTATTTTGCAAATTCTATGTCTACAATGCTCTGCACGGAGCTACTCTAGCTAATAGCTCCCACTTTCAATATGTATCCAGATTGAGATTTAGAGTCATCTGGATCAGTGCCAAAAACTTGCATCGACGTAACCCTTTACGACGAACCTTTTTTTTCACCTCCATAATCGAGAAACATATCCTTATTCCACTAAGGATAATTTTGACCGCTGTCCAGTGATCTACTCCTAGATCACTATTGTACTCCCTTGCCAAACTCAGCGGTAGGGTATACAATAGATCTGGTACACAACATGACATACTTTGTAGAACCTATGGCATAGGGAATGACTTTCATTTTCTTTCTATCTTCTGTCGTGGTCGGGCTTTGAGTCTTACTCAATTTCACACCTTGTAACACAGGCAAGAACTCTTTCTTTGACTGTTCCATTTTGAACTACTTCAAAATCTTGTTAAGGTATGTACTCATTGAAAAAACTTATCAAGCGTCTTGATCTATCTCTATAGATCTTGATGCTCAATATGTAAGCAGCTTCACCGAGGTCTTTCTTTGAAAAACTCCTTTCAAACACTCCTTTATGCTTTGCAGAATAATTCTACATTATTTCCGATCAACAATATGTCATTCACATATACTTATCAAAAATGCTGTAGTGCTCCCACTCACTTTTTTGTAAATACAGGCTTCACCGCAAGTCTGTATAAAACTATGTCCTTTGATCAACTTATCAAAGCGTATATTCCAACTCCGAGATGCTTGCACCAGTCCATAGATGGATCGCTGGAGCTTGCATATTTTGTTAGCACCTTTAGAATTGACAAAACCTTCTGGTTGCATCATATACAACTCTTCTTTAATAAATCCATTAAGGAATGCAGTTTTGTTTATCCATTTGCCAGATTTCATAAAATGCGGCAATTGCTAACATGATTCGGATAGACTTAAGCATAGATACGAGTGAGAAACTCTCATCGTAGTCAACACCTTGAACTTTGTCAAAAACCTTTTTCGACAAGTCTAGCTTTGTAGATAATAACACTACTATCAGCGTCCGTCTTCCTCTTGAAGATCCATTTATTTTCTATGGCTTGCCGATCATCGGGCAAGTCAACCAAAGTCCATACTTTGCTCTCATATATGGATCCCATCTCAGATTTCATGGCCTCAAACCATTTCGCGGAATCTGGGCTCACCATCGCTTCTTCATAGTTCGTAGGTTCGTCACGGTCTAGTAACATAACCTCCAGAACAGGATTACCGTACCACTCTGGTGCGGATCTTACTCTGGTTGACCTACGAGGTTCAGTAACAACTTGATCTGAAGTTCCATGATCATCATCATTAACTTCCTCACTAATTGGTATAGGCGTCGCAGAAACCGGTTTCTGCGATGAACTACTTTCCAATAAGGGAGCAGGTACAGTTACCTCATCAAGTTCTACTTTCCTCCCACTCACTTCTTTCGAGAGAAACTCCTTCTCTAGAAAGGATCCATTATTAGCAACGAATGTCTTGCCTTCGGATCTGTGATAGAAGGTGTACCCAACAGTCTCCTTTGGGTATCCTATGAAGACACATTTCTCCGATTTGGGTTTGAGCTTATCAGGATGAAACTTTTTCATATAAGCATCACAACCCCAAACTTTAAGAAATGACAGCTTAGGTTTCTTGCTAAACCACAGTTCATACGGTGTCATCTCAACGGATTCAGATGGTGCCCTTTTTAACGTGAATGCAATTGTCTCTAATGCATAACCCCAAAACTATAGTGGTAAATCGGTAAGAAACATCATAGATTGCACTATATCCAATAAAGTACGGTTATGATGTTTGGACACACCATTACGCTGTGGTGTTCCAGGTGGCATGAGTTTGTGAAACTATTCCACATTGTTTTAATTGAAGACCAAACTCATAACTCAAATATTCTCCTCCACGATCAGATCGTAGAAATTTTCTTGTTACGATGATTTTCCACTTCACTATGAAATTATATGAACTTTTCAAATGTATCAGACTTATGTTTCATCAAGTAGATATACCCATATCTGCTCAAATCATCTGTGAAGGTCAGAAAATAACGATACCCGCCGCGAGCCTCAACACTCATCGGATCACATACATCAGTATGTATTATTTCCAATAAGTCAGTTGCTCGCTCCATTGTTCCGGAGAACGGAGTCTTAGTCATCTTGCCCATAAGGCATGGTTCGCAAGCATCAAGTGATTCATAATCAAGTGATTCCAAAATCCCATCAGCATGGAGTTTCTTCATGCGTTTTACACCAATATGACCTAAACGACAGTGCCACAAATAAGTTGCACTATCATTATTAAATTTGCATCTTTTGGCTTCAATATTATGAATGTGTGTATCACTACGATCGAGATCCAACGAACCATTTTCATTGGGTGTGTAACCATATAAGGTTTTATTCATGTAAACAGAACAACAATTATTCTCTAACTTAAATGAATAACCGTATTGGAATAAACATGATCAAATCATATTCATGCTCAACGCAAACACCAAATAACACTTATTTAGGTTCAACACTAATCCCGAAAGTATAGGGAGTGTGCGATGATGATCATATCAATCTTGGAACCACTTCCAACACACATCGTCACTTCACCATTAACTAGTCTTTGTTCATTCTGCAACTCCCATTTCGAGTTACTAATCTTAGCAACTGAACTAGTATCAAATACTGAGGGGTTGCTATAAACACCAGTAAAGTACACATCAATAACATGTATATCAAATATACCTTTGTTTACTTTGCCATCCTTCTTATCCGTTAAATACTTGGGGCAGTTCCGCTTCCAGTGACCAGTCCCTTTGCAGTAGAAGCACTTAGTCTCAGGCTTAGGTCCAGACTTGGGCTTCTTCACAGAGCAGCAACTTGCTTGCCGTTCTTCTTGAAGTTCCCCTTTTTCCCTTTGCCCTTTTCCTTGAAACTAGTGGTCTTGTCAACCATCAACACTTGATGTTTTTTTTCTTGATTTCTACCTTCATCGATTTCATCATCATGAAAAGCTCGGGAATCATTTTCGTCATCCCTTGCATACTATAGTTCATCACGAAATTCTACTAACTTGGTGATGGTGACTAGAGAATTCTGTCAATCACTATTTTATCTGGAAGATTAACTCCCACTTGATTCAAGCGATTGTAGTACCCAGACAGTGTGAGCACATGCTCACTGCTTGAGCTATTCTCCTCCATCTTTTAGCTATAGAACTTGTCGGAGACTTCATATCTCTCAACTCGGGTATTTGCTTGAAATATTAACTTCAACTCCTGGAACATCTTATATGGTCCATGACGTTTAAAACGCCTTTGAAGTCCCGATTCTAAGCCGTTAAGCATGGTGCACTAAACTATCAAGTAGTCATCATATTGAGCTAGCCAAACGTTCATAGCGTCTGCATCTGCTCCTGCAATAGGTCTGTCACCTAGCGGTGCATCAAGGACATAATTTTTCTGTGCAGCAACGAGGATAAACCTCAGATCACGGATCCAATCCGCATCATTGCTACTAACATTTTTCAACTTAGTTATCTCTAGGAACATATAAAAAATAAAACAGGGGGGCTAAACGCGAGCTATTGATCTACAACATAGATATGCTAATACTACCAGGACTAAGTTCATGATAAATTAAAGTTCAATTAATCATATTAGTTAAAGAACTCCCACTTAGATAGACATCCCTCTAATCCTCTAAGTGATCACGTGATCCATATCAACTAAACCATGTCCGATCATCACCTGAGATGGAGTAGTTTCAACGGTGAACTTCACTATGTTGATCATATCTACTATATGATTCACGCTCGACCATTCGGTCTTCGTGTTCCGAGGCCATATCTGTTATATGCTAGGCTCGTCAGGCTTAACCTGAGTATTCCGCGTGTGCAATTGTTTTGCACCCGTTGTATTTGAACGTAGAGCCTATCACACCCGATCATCACGTGGTGTCTCAGCACGAAGAACTTTTGCAACGGTGCATACTCAGGGAGAACACTTATACTTTGATAATTTAGTGAGGGATCATCTTATAATGCTACCGTCAATCAAAGCAAGATAAGATGCATAAAAGATAAACATCACGTGCAATCAATATAAGTGATATGATATGGCCATCATCATCTTGTGCTTGTGATCTCCATCTCCGAAGCACCGTCATGATCACCACCGTCACCGGCGCGACACCTTGATCTTCATCGTAGCATCGTTGTCGTCTCGCCAATCTTATGTTTCTACGACTATCGCTACCGCTTAGTGATAAAGTAAAGCATTACAGGGCGATTGCATTGCATACAATAAAGCGACAACCATATGGCTCCTGCCAGTTGCCGATAACTCGGTTACAAAACATGATCATCTCATACAATAAAATTTAGCATCATGTCTTGACCATATCACATCACAACATGCCCTGCAAAAACAAGTTAGACGTCCTCTACTTTGTTGTTGCAAATTTTACGTGGCTGCTACGGGCTTAGCAAGAACCGTTCTTACCTACGCATCAAAACCACAACGATAGTTTGTCAAGTTGGTGCTGTTTTAACCTTCGCAAGGACCGGGCGTAGCCACACTCGATTCAACTAAAGTTGGAGAAACTGACACCCGCCAGCCACCTGTGTGCAAAGCACGTCGGTAGAACCAGTCTCGCGTAAGCGTACGCGTAATGTCGGTCCGGGCCGCTTCATCCAACAATACCGCCGAACAAAAGTATGACATGCTGGTAAGCAGTTTGACTTATATCGTCCACAACTCACTTGTGTTGTACTCGTGCATATAACATCAACGCATAAAACCAGGCTCGGATGCCACTGTTGGGGAACGTAGTAATTTCAAAAAAATTCCTACGCACACGCAAGATCATGGTGATGCATAGCAACGAGAGGGGAGAGTATGTCCACGTACCCTCGTAGACCGAAAGCAGAAGTGTTAGCACAACGCGGTTGATGTAGTCGTACGTCTTCACGATCCGACCGATCAAGTACCGAACGCACGGCACCTCAGAGTTCAGCACACGTTCAACTCGATGACGTCCCTCGAACTCCGATCCAGCCGAGCTTTGAGGGAGAGTTCCATCAGCACGACGGCGTGGTGACGATGATGATGTTCTACCGACGCAGGGCTTCGCCTAAGCACCGCTACGATATGACCGAGGTGGATTATGGTGAAGGGGGGCACCGCAGACGGCTAAGAGATCCAAGGGATCAATTGTTGTGTCTATGGGGTGCCTCCTGCCCCCGTATATAAAGGAGCAAGGGGAGGAGGCGGCCGACTAGGGAGAGGCGCGCCAAGGGGGAGTCCTACTCCCACCGGGAGTAGGATTCCCCCCTTCCAAGTAGTAGGAGTAGGAGTCAAGGAAAGGGGAGAGAGAAGAGAAGGAAGGAGGGGGCGCAGCCCCCCCCCCTAGTCCAATTCGGACTAGGCCTTGGGGGCGCCCAGCCTCTCCTCTCTCTTTCCCCTAAAGCCCAATAAGGCCCATATACTCCACGGCGAATTCCCTTAACTCTCCGGTACTCCGAAAAATACCCGAATCACTCGGAACCTTTCCGATGTCCGAATATAGTCGTCCAATATATCGATCTTTACGTCTCGACCATTTCGAGACTCCTCGTCATGTCCCCGATCTCATCCGGGACTCCGAACTACCTTCGGTACATCAAAACACATAAACTCATAATATAACCGTCATCGAACTTTAAGCGTGCGGACCCTACGGGTTCGAGAACAATGTAGACATGACCGAGACACGTCTCCGGTGAATAACCAATAGCGGAACCTGGATGCTCATATTGGCTCCCACATATTCTACGAAGATCTTTATCGGTCAGACCGCATAACAACATACGTTGTTTCCTTCGGTATGTTACTTGCCCGAGATTCGATCGTCGGTATCTCAATACCTAGTTCAATCTCGTTACCGGCAAGTCTCTTTACTCGTTCCGTAAGACATCATCCCACAACTAACTCATTAGTTGCAATGCTTGCAAGGCTTAAGTGATGTGCATTACCGAGAGGGCCCAGAGATACCTCTCCGACAATCGGAGTGACAAATCCTAATCTCGAAATACGCCAACCCAACAAGTACCTTCAGAGACACCTGTAGAGCACCTTTATAATCACCCAGTTACATTGTGACGTTTGGTAGCACACAAAGTGTTCCTTCGGTAAACGGGAGTTGCATAATCTCATAGTCATAGGAACATGTATAAGTCATGAAGAAAGCAATAGCAACATACTAAACGATCGTGTGCTAAGCTAACGGAATGGGTCAAGTCAATCACATCATTCTCCTAATGATATGATCCCGTTAATCAAATGACAACTCATGTCTATGGCTAGGAAACATAACCATCTTTGATCAACGAGCTAGTCAAGTAGAGGCATACTAGTGACACTCTGTTTGTCTATGTATTCACACATGTATCATGTTTCCGGTTAATACAATTCTAGCATGAATAATAAACATTTATCATGATATAAGGAAATAAATAATAACTTTATTATTGCCTCTAGGGCATATTTCCTTCACAGCCTACAAGGCAATCCACCACACCACACTGGAGTAGGGTTTTACACCACAACGGTGGCCCGAACTAGTATAAACCCTCGTGTCTCTTGTTCTTTGGGTTCGTCGAGTTAAGCCTTGAGATCGTTGCGAGAGCGAGCTAGAGAGAGAAAGATCTTCGTGCGCACCCCAGTGTTCGAACCTCAAGGGTTTGCCGGAACTCAGAATCCGACAGTATGTTTTGCTCAAAGTAGAAGAAAAGGCTGTTGAAGTTGCCACAACAATCTGTTATTGCCATATTGCACATTGTAAATTGTGAATGTTCTGTTGCATATTGCAGCGTGCTAGACACTGAGAGCGGACGTTTGGCTCCCGGGAGCCATGGAGGCCTTTTTTTGAAAACAAATCAAAATTCAAACTTTTCGGTTTCAAAAAAATTTGAAAAAAAGTGTGCGAGTAAACAAGTATGTTATGTCTATGTGTGTAAAATTTCAGAATGAAAAACGTTGAAATGTGACATGTACAAAAAAGACAAATTCATGACCTGGGAGGATGAATGGTATCATGTGTTAAAAAATCTCAGATTTGTCTTTTTTGCACAGCCCTCATTTCTACTTATTTTATCCTGTAAATTTACACACATGCGTGTTATGCCTTAATGTATATGTGTGTTTTTTCTCAGAATTTTTTTAAATGTAGAAAATATAAAATTCGACAAAATTCAAAATTTCAAAACTGAGCTCCATGGAGCTCGACCTCCAAAGACAATATTCGGCTAGACACAGCTCTTGTTTAATTTGTTGCCCTTCCATGTATAACTAGACAATTTTCAATAGTATATAATCTATATAAGAAACTTATTTAGACGTTTTCCTTTGTTCTTGACTAGTGAAGGAGTCCAGCCTGTATAGATTATTTGTGTATATAAGTGAAGGGAGCCTCCGATAATTAGTACCATGCTTTGCCGCAGGGTTTTCTCCTTCTCAGCTTATCTTGCCCTTTTGCAGAGAAAACCTAGTTCTGATCTCAGTGGAAGCGGAGCTATATTTTGTTTCCCCAACTGGGCAAACACTGGGAATTAATTTCTTTATCATGTACAGTATTAGACATTTCAGTCATTCAGTGTGCAAAATCTGGGAGTATTTCTTCTTTGGCTGGAGCGTTGATAAAACCCAGGGAACTGGCTTTATCGTGTACATTGCGTGAAGCTTTTGGTTGGCCAAAGTGTTAGGCAAAATCTGGGATAATTTGGCTCAAGGGGATTACTGGATTACAAGAACAACCTGCATATAATGGTTTCAGGAATCTAGGTTTCATGCTTTGCTATTGTGCTTCTGGAAAGATGTTTGCGCAAAGTAATAACTGTGCTTTCTGAGATGATGCTTGTGCAAGCTATTACAGGTTTGCACCACATCCAACCAGTTGTATGTTCCCAAGAGAATAACGAGTTTGCATCAGCATACCGTACCTATATTAGGGTATGTACAATGGTGGTATATGGATACACCGCCATGACAAAAAGTAGTTTGAGGCATCTACATTAATTTTTCCTCCCCAATGCAGCTACCATCAGTGGGCCTCATTAAGAAATAGAAAATAAAAACTCTAGTACACATGCATCTCTACTTTTTACTCCAACCTTTTCAACTTTTGACACCGGCCCACACTTTTTCTCTCCAAGCACCCGCCTCCTGCAGAAGATCTCCTTCCCTATCCGAACCTACTTTACCTGACATCCGATCCTACATGACATGTGAGGCATCACCCTGGGGCTATGCATTGCACATGCCCTCAGCGAAGAACAACGGCTGAATGCAGATTTTGGCACGGTGTCATGGGTACCGAAAAGAGATCTCCATGAGCTCAGCACCTAATAGTGGCCAGGCCAAATTTGCAGACATAGCTTTTTTCTATTTCTTTTCATCTCCTTTGGATCATAGGATCTTCCCCACCTTGTTGTTTTCCACTAGTCTCTGCTAATGATCAATCAAAAGGCCAACAATTGCTGGATCTTAAAAAAAACAGACCACTCACGAGAAAATTTGAAAGGTGTGAAATAACTCAGTTCAACTGTTCAGCGAGCTTCTTTCTCCTTGCAATTATCTCGAGGATTCTACAGTTTACACAGCAATACAAGGAGTAGATAGATTCTTTTTTCCTTGCTTTTGAAAAATTGCATTTCCAAAGTTTTCACTAGTCCAACAAATAAGAGATGGAAATAGATGTTCTCACTGGTTCATACCATTGCCATTGTAGTTTCATATTTTCACTTGTTCGACAAAGACATGCATTGCCGGCTCACTTCGACATGTTTCATCAAATTCGACATAATCTCAAGTGCCCGCGGACACGATAAATAGACCCTTTCAAGGACAATTGAACAACACATGAACAATCTTATGGATGACAGGTAGTTTGACGAGGTCAGCCAAACTTTCAAGGACAATTCAACAACGTATGAACAATCCTATAGATGACAAATAGTTCGACTAGGTCAACCAAACTTCACAATGCACTCATACTACAACACATATAGAGTTCACGAACCAAGCGTACACCAATACTAAGTTGGCATTTTAGCTACATAAGTAGATGTTAGATGCAAGCAGGCCGCACATTCTCCTCCACCAATGGCCCCTCATGGAGGTGGAGGCGCAGAGGTAGACGGTTGTGGCACGAGGAATCCGGGAGCGAAGGCCGCCGGAGGTCGGCGATGAAGGAGCCGCGGACTCGAGATGGTCGTGCTAGAGGTTTTTTTTTTTCAGAGAGAGAAATGATCGCGCTAGAGCATGGAGTGGAGTGCGGAGAAAGGAAGCAGCTGGGCTTGGCCGAGCTGGCCGCGGCCCGACAGTTTCCTCTTCTTCCTTTTTAGTGAGTTTCTTTGGTTTCCCTTTCACTGGTGTATGCTTTTATTTATTTTTTAATATTGTGTCATCAATTTTACATCGCCTAGTCGGTATATTTATCTTTTGCGAGTAAAAGGGTTATAATCAGTGACCGGTTTTTCTTTAAATTCTTGTTTTAAGGAATCAAAAATATGTTTTATGTTTTAGGATGTAGATGTTGAATCTGGTAGGGGTTGGAGTGTTGATCTTCTCGCTTGCATGCAAACCAGCCGTTTCGTGCTTGCTTTGATATTGCGTGGAATATTACCACTTATTTGAATAAATTACAATATTTTATAGTATTTGAGGGTATACCCGATACATACGAAATACATATGAGTTCGTGTGCAAAGCTTTAAATAGTAATTGAAGTCTCAAATTCTAAAAGAAACACATATTTATATAAATATATTTTCAATTGTTTGATTTCAGTATAATTTTTAGTTATTTTGAAATGCATTTCGCTTACCTTTAATAATTATTCAGTAATATTTTAATACATCTCACAAAAAAATAAGTGTGATTTATTTATGATTTAGTAATATTATAAAACAATTCACAACGTGTTCGAAATGCATTGACATTTCCAAATGCTTTCGAAATACATTTCGGTCATCATTGGGTCTATTCCAATAAATTTCACATTTTTTTCCTTTTTGCGGGAATTTCACTTTTTTTTCAAATGCAGTGCAACAGTTTTCAAATTCCATTTCAATTTTTGAAATACATTTAGACCTGGTTCAGTAATATTATAAAACATTTAATCATGACTAAAATGTACTTCAAATGTATTGAAAACTCGAATGCATTTGAAGAAAATCAATTAACTGGATCATGATGTAATTAAAAATGAATCATGATTTAAATTACTTGAAAAGAATTTTTAGATTTACTATAACATGACTGAAATTCATTTCAAATACATTCTATATCGAAATGTAATTGAAAGAAGACTGTAATTTATTTCAATGCATTTAGTATGTTTAGTGGTGTGTCTTTAGTATCTATATTTATTTAGTATTGGGTTCGACCTGCACGATGTGCACAGCCCCGGCCGACGGAGCGGTTTGACCACACATGATCCATTCCATTTGATGTAAAAGTGTTTTACCATTTTCTTCTCTAATTGTACGTGCCACCGGATCTTTTAGGGCATGATTAATAGTACAGTCAGCTGCCGGCTATATGACGTTGTCATGTCATCTAGCCAAACTTACAACCAGCAAGTATAATAGTAAAAAGATATATAAACAAATATTGCCTTGTTCATATATGACTCACCTCCCTCACTCATGCAGTCTCTAGGATCAGATGCGACGGTGCCTGCAAGTCGCTTTCGTTGGACGCAGGATGGGCCACCAGGACGAGGGGCAATAAGGACATGGCCATTGTTCCAGGGTGGACCACTGCCACACGGATCCACGTCGGACGAGCTGCTGCCGTGGAGGAGAAAAGAAAAAACACCGTCGCTTGCAGAGCCAAACGGGATCTTGCAGAGGAAGCTGCTTCCTCGCTGAAAAAGGCTGAAGGAAAGGACGGACTGGAGGAGAGAGAACTTAAAACAAGAGGAAGAACTAGCCATGGAGTAAAAAGTAGTGACCGAAACACTTCTCAAGTGACTCGCTCGTGTTGTCCCCCCCGCGGGTGACCCGGGCGAAACCCTAGCCACCAGAGAAATTCCCCCTCCCCGATCTCCCCCTCCCCTTGCCGTCGCCGGCAAGCGCCGCCGGGCAAAGCCCGCGCGGCGTCGGCGGCGGCGTGGGGTCTTCATTTTTTTCCCTCTCGCGAGGTCTGGGCGCTGCGGGGTCGCCCGGCGGAGGAGAGGCATGGGGGCGCGGCGGGCGCGGCGAGCAAGCGCCGGCGGGCGCCGCGAGCTAGCGCCGGCGGGCGTGGCGGGCGCGGCGAGCAAGCGCCAGCGGGCTCGGCGAGCGCGCGGCCTGGTGCGTGCGAAGGAGGGGGCGCAGCGTCGGTCGCTGCAGCACGCGTGCGGGCGCGACCAGGTGCGCGGGGAAGGCAGGGCGCGACGCGGCCGCCGGCGCGCGAGGTGGAGGTGAGGAGCGGAGCTGCGTGGATCCGGCGCAGCCCCTGGCGCGAGAGGTCACGGTGGGGAGCGGAGGGACGCGCGGCCGGACGTGAGGTGCTCGCGCTTGCCGTCTGCCTGCTGGCGGCTGAAGTTTGCCACCGCGGGCCAGCTCGTCAGGTGGCCGCGGTTCGCGCCTGTATGGCTGCGTTACGCGCCTGTTACGGCTGCGTTTGCCGTGTGGAGGATGTAGTGGTGGTGTCGGGGGTGGCTAGTGGTTTCTCTCCTTCAAGCGTGTCCACGTCCGGCTCATTTGAGCGGTGGCGCCGTTCAGTTTGTCTAGCTACAGGAGGCTCGGGCAGACCAGATCCAGTACGAGTAGTCTTGCTCTTGCGCGCGGCGGTGCGGGCTTCACAGTTTGGCTTGGTTTTCGCCCTGTTCTTGCACGCGGCGGTGCTGACCAGCTATGTCCGGCTCCCCCTCGGCCTTGCCGGTACGCTGCGGTGCGGAGGATCGCCCAGTTCTGCGCACGGAGGTAGAGGGTGGCCAGATCCGGCTTGGCTCGCCCAGGCTTGCGTGCGGCGGTGCGGACCAGTCAGATTGGTGTGTGCTCGCTGAGTTCTGCGTGCGGCATTGACCAATTCGTTTCTGGTAGTGTATGCCTGGACTCGTGCTGCTCCATGGCGCTGGTGGCCTCGGATCCGGGATTGTTGGTGGAGGGCACAGCTCTGGATGAAAATCTTGCATCGACCTTGTCGTTGCCGGCGATAACGGCATCCACGGATGTCGTCTTCCTCCTTGGAGGTATCGTTGTGGAGCCGTTTGCTCTTCCTACCCAATGGCGTGAGATCTCCGGGTGAAAACCTAAGATCTGGTAGTGCCAGATCGGGTGACGACGGTGCCTCAACATCGTTATCCTCCTTGGAGGCGTCACCTTGGAGATCCCGACGATGGATTCCGATGGTGTTCAAGATTGATGGTAGAGTTTGGGTTTGTGGTTCTGCCGACTGGGCCTTTTTGCTTTCTTTTCTTTTTGCGCTGCCTTTTTGCGGTGCTTTCCCCTCTGGGGATCTCTTGTAACGCTTCTTCTGATCAATGAATTTGGCAGTTCTCCTGCCAACATTCCAAAAAAAAAAGTAATGACCGGGAGAGAGATAGGTGGACCACTAGAAGAGCTGCGGCTTCTGGTGGGTGGGAGATGCTCATTCGGTGGCCTCATTAATTTTTTTCTTAGGTGGAGGCTGAAACCACACCGGGGTGATGCCCCCATAGTTCATGCCCTAAAAACGCAGGCATCAGCAACGCAAAGGGGGCCCAAAAGGCGCCACACCATTCTTTCAGCTGCGCACGACCGCACCGGTGGAAACCAAGCAAGGCTGCTCGCTGTCGAGCCGGCACCCGCTATGGCTCAAGCCAATGTCACTCAAGCCACCACAGTCGCTATCTAGGCTTCGACGTCTGCCCGACTCGCCCACACAACCCAGGCCATACCTCCCACGACAGGTGACTGTGACTGGATGATGTGTGTAGGGATACCTGCCTGGCGTGTTCCCGACCGTGGGTGGTCTAGCGGCGACGCGCGACTAATCAAATCCTCTGCCATCCAAGGTTCTGCCTTTGCCATCGACAGCGATGATAGGCAGTGGTGACGAGCGGCGTGAGCAGGGCGGTTGGTTGGGGTTTTCTGTGCGGGTGTGAATGAGAGTGAATGCAACGGAGTGGACTGGGCAGCGCGAGTAGTTCATCTTAGACTTTGTCGTCGGAATCTGAATCACCGACGCTATGTCACCAACGACCATCAACAGCAGCCCTAAAGGATAGGGCCAAAAATCTATCGAGCGAACGAGCAAGTTCAGCCTGGTCGGGTCTACTATGGGGGAGTCCCTGGTCAGCGCCTTCAGCGCCGCGAATGGGTAACCGGCGCTCGCAGCAGTCCCAGGCGAACGCCGTGTTCCAGAGCGCCATCATGTCGGGTGCAGGCTGTGCCGGCGCAGGGGGGGGCGCCTGTGCAGCCGCGGCCTGGCGCGCCTCCTCCTCGGCCTCGCGCTGCTCCTCCTCGAGGTCGCGCTCGAGCATCTCGAGGTACTCGCTGTCGCGGCGCTCCTCGGCCACCCGGATCTGGCGCCAGTGCAACTCCGCCTGGTGCAGGGTCATGTCGGGATACGGCAGAGGCTGGCGATGCTGCCAGTGCCACTCCGCCTGGTGCACAGGCACGTTCACGCGCTGTCTCTGCCGGCGAGGCGTCGGTGTTGGAAATATGCCCTAGAGGCAATAATAAAATGGTTATTATTATATTTCCTTGTTCATGATAATTGTCTATTGTTCATGCTATAATTGTGTTATCCGGAAATCGTAATACATGTGTGAATACATAGACCACAACATGTCCCTAGTGAGCCTCTAGTTGACTAGCTCGTTGATCAATAGATGGTTACGGTTTCCTAACCATGGACATAGGATGTCATTGATAACGGGATCACATCATTAGGATAATGATGTGATGGACAAGACCCAATCCTAAGCATAGCACAAGATCGTGTAGTTCGTCTGCTAAAGCTTTTCTAATGTCAAGTATCTTTTCCTTAGACCATGAGATTGTGCAACTCCCGGATACCGTAAGGGTACTTTGGGTGTGCCAAACGTCACAACGTAACTGGGTGGCTATAAAGGTACACTACGGGTATCCCCGAAAGTATCTGTTGGGTTGACACGAATCGAGACTGGGATTTGTCACTCCGTATGACGGAGAGGTATCTCTGGGCCCACTCGATAAGACATCATCGTAATGAGCTCAATGTGACTAAGGGGTTGGTCACGGGATGATGTGTTACGGAACGAGTAAAGAGAATCTCGGGCAAGTGCTATATCGGTAGACAAAGGGAATCGTATACGGGATTGATCGAATCCTTGACATCGTGGTTCATCCGATGAGATCATCGTGGAACATGTGGGAGCCAACATGGGTATCCAGATCCCGCTGTTGGTTATTGGCCGGAGAGATATCTCGGTCATGTTTGCATAGTTCCCGAACCCGCAGGGTCTACACACTTAAGGTTCGATGACGCTAGGGTTATAGGGAATAGATGTACGTGGTTACTGAATGTTGTTCGGAGTCCCGGATGAGATCCCGGACGTCACGAGGAGTTCCGGAATGGTCCGGAGGTGAAGATTTATATATGGGAAGTCCAGTTTCAGTCACCGGAAAGGTTTCGGGGTTTATCGGTATTGTACCGGGACCAGCGAAGGGGTTCCGGGGGTCCACCGGGAGGGTCCACCTGCCCCGAAGGACCTAATGGGCTGTAGTTGGGTGGGAACCAGCCCCTTAGTGGGCTGGCGTGCCCCCCAAGGGCCCAAGGCGCCTAGGGTTAGAAACCCTAGGGGCCCGCTGCACCCCCCCCCGGGGGGGGGGCCTAGTTGGAAACCCTAAGGGGGCCGCTGCCCCCCCCCCCACGAGGGGCCGCCGCCCCCCCTCTAGATGGATCTAGGGGGCCGCCCCCCTCCCCTTCCCCTATATATAGTAGGGGTTTTGGGGCTGCCAGAGACACGAGTCTCCCTCTCTCTTGGCGGAACCCTACCCCTCTCCCTCCTCGTCTCTCGCAGTGCTTGGCGAAGCCTTGCTGGAGTGCCACGCTCCTCCACCACCACCACGCCGTCGTGCTGCTGCTGGACGGAGTCTTTCCCAACCTCTCCCTCTCTCCTTGCTGGATCAAGGTGCGGAAGACGTCACCGGGCTGCACGTGTGTTGAACGCGGAGGCACCGTTGTTCGGTGCTTAGATCGGATTCGGCCGCGATCTGAATCGCTTCGTGTATGACTCCATCGACCGTGTTCTTGCAACGCTTCCGCATCGCGATCTTGAAAGGTATGAAGATGCACTCCCCTCTCGTTGCTAGTAAACTCCATAGATTGATCTTGGTGATGTGTAGAAATTTTTTAATTTCTGCAACGATCCCCAACAGTGGCATCATGAGCTAGGTCTATGCGTAGTTTCTATGCACGAGTAGAACACAAATTGTTGTGGGCGTCGATTTTGCCAATTTACTTGCCGTTACTAGTCTTATCTTGATTCGGCGGCATCGTGGGATGAAGCGGCCCGGACCGACCTTACACGTACGCTTACGTGAGACAGGTTCCACCGACTGACATGCACTAGTTGCATAAGGTGGCTAGCGGGTGTCTGTCTCTCCCACTTTAGTCGGATCGGATTCGATGAAAAGGGTCCTTATGAAGGGTAAATAGAAATTGGCATATCACTTTGTGGTTTTGGCGTAGGTAAGAAACGTTCTTGCTAGAAACCTATAGCACCCACGTAAAAATTTGCAACAACAATTAGAGGACGTCTAACTTGTTCTTACAGCATATGCCATGTGATGTGATATGGCCAAAAGGATGTGATGAATGATATATGTGATGTATGAGATTGATCATGTTCTTGTAATAGGAATCACGACTTGCATGTCGATGAGTATGACAACCGGCAGGAGCCATATGAGTTGTCTTAATTTATTGTATGACCTGCGTGTCAATGAAAACCATGTAATTACTTTACTTTATTGCTAACCGTTAGCTATAGTAGTAGAAGTAATAGTTGACGAGACAACTTCATGAAGACACGATGATGGAGATCATGATGATGGGGATCATGGTGTCATGCCGGTGACGATGATGATCATGGCGCCCCGAAGATGGAGATCAAAAGGAGCAAAATGATATTGGCCATATCATGTCACTATTTGATTGCATGTGATGTTTATCATGTTTTTACATCTTATTTGCTTAGAACGACGGTAGCATAAATAAGATGATCCCTCATTAAAATATCAAGAATTGTGTTCCCCCTAACTGTGCACCGTTGCTAAGGTCCGTTGTTCCAAAGCACCACGTGATGATCGGGTGTGATAGGTTCTAACGTTCGCATACAATGGGTGTAAGCCAGATTTACACACGCAATACACTTAGGTTGACTTGACGAGCCTAGCATGTACAGACATGGCCTCGGAACACCGAAGACCGAAAGGTCGAACATGAGTCGTATAGAAGATACGATCAACATGAAGATGTTCACCGATGATGACTAGTCCGTCTCACGTGATGATCGGACACGGCCTAGTTGACTCAGATCATGTATCACTTAGATGACTAGAGGGATGTCTATCTGAGTGGGAGTTCATTAAATAATTTGATTAGATGAACTTAATTATCATGAACGTAGTCTAAAACTTTGCAATATGTCTTGTAGATCAAATGGCCCACGCTAATGTTGCCCTCAACTTCAACGTGTTCCTAGAGAAAACCAAGCTGAAAGACGATGGTAGCAACTACATGGACTGGGTCCGTAACCTGAGGATTATCCTCATAGCTGCCAAGAAAGCATATGTCCTTGAAGCACCGCTAGGTGATGCACCTGTTTTCCCAGCAACTCAAGACGTTATGAACGCCTGGCAGTCGCGTAGTGATGATTACTCCCAGGTTCAGTGCGGCATGCTTTACAGCTTAGAACCGGGGCTCCAAAAGCGTTTTGAGCAGCACGGAGCATATGAGATGTTCCAAGAGCTGAAAATGGTTTTCCAAGCTCATGCCCGGGTCGAGAGATATGAAGTCTCCGACAAGTTCTACAGTTGTAAGATGGAGGAGAATAGTTCCGTCAGCGAGCACATACTCAAAATGTCTGGGTTGCACAACCGCTTATCTCAGCTGGGAGTTAATCTCCCGGATGATGCGGTCATTGACAGAATCCTTCAGTCGCTCCCACCTAGCTACAAGAGCTTTGTGATGAACTTCAATATGCAGGGGATGGAAAAGACCATTCCTGAGGTATATTCAATGCTGAAATCAGCGGAGGTGGAGATCAAAAAGGAACATCAAGTGTTGATGGTGAATAAAACCACTAAGTTCAAGAAAGGCAAGGGTAAGAAGAACTTCAAGAAGGATGGCAAGGGAGTTGCCGCGCCCGGTAAGCCAGTTGCCGGGAAGAAGCCAAAGCATGGACCCAAGCCTGAGACTGAGTGCTTTTATTGCAAGGGGAACGGTCACTGGAAGCGGAACTGCCCCAAGTACTTAGCGGATAAGAAGGCCCGCAATACCAAAGGTATATGTGATGTACATGTTATTGATGTGTACCTAACCAACGCTCGTAGTAGCTCCTGGGTATTTGATACCGGTGCGGTTGCTCATATTTGTAACTCAAAACAGGAGCTGCGAAATAAGCGGATACTGGCGAAGGACGAGGTGACGATGCACGTCAGGAATGGTTCCAAGGTCGATGTGATCGCCATAGGCACGCTACCTCTATCTTTACCTACGGGATTAGTTTTAAACCTCAATAATTGTTATTTAGTACCAGCTTTGAGCATGAACATTGTATCTGGATCTCGTTTAATGCGAGATGGCTACTCATTTAAATCTGAGAATAATGGTTGTTCTATTTATATGAGAGACATGTTTTATGGTCATGCCCCGCTGGTCAATGGTTTATTCTTATTTAATCTCGAACGTGATGTTACACATATTCATAGTGTGAATGCCAAAAGATGTAAGGTTGATAATGATAGTCCCACATACTTGTGGCACTACTGCCTTGGTCACATTGGTGTCAAACGCATGAAGAAACTCCATGCAGATGGACTTTTGGAGTCTCTTGATTATGAATCATTTGACACGTGCGAACCATGTCTCATGGGCAAAATGACCAAGACTCCGTTCTCCGAAACAATGGAGCGAGCAACCAACTTATTGGAAATCATACATACTGATGTGTGCGGTCCAATGAGCGTTGAGGCTCGCGGTGGTTATCGCTATGTTCTCACCCTCACGGATGACTTAAGTAGATATGGGTATGTCTACTTAATAAAACACAAGTCTGAGACCTTTGAAAAGTTCAAGGAATTTCAGAGTGAGGTTGAGAATCAACATGACAGGAAAATCAACTTCTTACGATCAGATCGTGGAGGAGAATATTTGAGTCACGAATTTGGCACGCACTTAAGGAAATGTGGAATTCTTTCACAACTCACGCCGCCTGGAACACCTCAGCGTAATGGTGTGTCCGAACGTCGAAATCGCACTCTATTGGATATGGTGCGATCCATGATGTCTCTTACCGACCTACCGCTATCATTTTGGGGTTATGCTATAGAGACTGCCGCATTCACTTTAAATAGGGCTTCGTCGAAATCCGTTGAGACAACACCGTATGAATTGTGGTTTGGGAAGAAACCTAAGCTGTCGTTTCTGAAAGTTTGGGGATGCGATGCTTGTGTCAAGAAACTTCAACCTAAAAAGCTCGAACCCAAATCAGAAAAATGCGTCTTCATAGGATACCCTAAGGAAACTATTGGGTATACCTTCTACCTCAGATCCGAAGGCAAGATCTTTGTTGCCAAGAATGGATCCTTTCTAGAGAAAGAGTTTCTCTCGAAAGAAGTAAGTGGGAGGAAAGCAGAACTTGATGAAGTATTGCCTCTTGAACTGGAGAGTAGCGCAGCTCAAGAAAATGTTTCTGTGGTGCCTGCACCGACTAGAGAGGAAGTTAATGATGATGATCATGAAACTTCAGATCAAGTTGCTACTGAACTTCATAGGTCCACAAGGACACGTACCGCACTAGAGTGGTACGGCAACCCTGTCCTGGAAATCATGTTGTTAGACAATGGTGAACCTTCGAACTATGAAGAAGCGATGGCGGGCCCGGATTCCGACAAATGGCTTGAAGCCATGAAATCCGAGATAGGATCCATGTATGAAAACGAAGAATGGACTTTGACTGACTTGCCCGATGATCGGCGAGCCATAGAAAATAAATGGATCTTTAAGAAGAAGACAGACGCGGATGGTAATGTAACCATCTATAAGGCTCGGCTTGTCGCTAAGGGTTATCGACAAGTTCAAGGGGTTGACTACGATGAGACCTTCTCACCCGTAGTGAAGCTGAAGTCTGTCCGAATCATGTTAGCAATTGCCGCATTCTATGATTATGAGATATGGCAAATGGACGTCAAAAGGGCATTCCTTAATGGGTTCCTTAAGGAAGAATTGTATATGATGCAATCGGAAGGTTTTGTCGATCCTAAGAATGCTGACAAGGTATGCAAGCTCCAACGCTCGATCTATGGGCTGGTGCAAGCATCTCGGAGTTGGAACATTCGTTTTGATGAGATGATCAAAGCGTTTGGGTTTACGCAGATTTATGGAGAAGCCTGTGTTTACAAGAAAGTGAGTGGGAGCTGTGTAGCATTTCTCATATTATATGTGGATGACATACTATTGATGGGAAATGATATAGAACTCTTGGAAAGCATAAAGGCCTACTTGAATAAGTGTTTTTCAATGAAGGACCTTGGATAAGCTGCTTACATATTAGGCATCAAGATCTATAGAGATAGATCGAGACGCCTCATTGGTCTTTCACAAAGCACGTACCTTGACAAGATATTGAAGAAGTTCAATATGGATCAGTCCAAGAAGGGGTTCTTGCCAGTATTGCAAGGTGTGAGATTGAGCACGGCTCAATGCCCGACCACGACAGAATATAGAGAAAAGATGAGTGTCATCCCCTATGCCTCGGCCATAGGGTCTATTATGTATGCCATGCTGTGTACCAGACCTGATGTAAACCTTGCCGTAAGTTTGGTAGGAAGGTACCAAAGTAATCCCGGCATGGAACACTGGACAGCGGTCAAGAATATCCTGAAGTACCTGAAAAGGACTAAGGATATGTTTCTCGTTTATGGAGGTGACGAAGAGCTCGTCGTAAAGGGTTACGTCGATGCTAGTTTCGACACAGATCTGGATGACTCCAAGTCACAAACCGGATACATGTATATTTTGAATGGTGGGGCAGTCAGCTGGTGCAGTTGCAAGCAAAGCGTCGTGGCGGGATCTACATGTGAAGCGGAGTACATGGCAGCCTCGGAGGCAACACATGAAGCAATCTGGATGAAGGAGTTCATTACCGACCTAGGAGTTATTCCCAATGCGTCGGGCCCGATGACTCTGTTCTGTGACAAGACTGGAGCTATTGCCCTTGCCATGGAGCCCAGGTTTCACAAGAAGACCAGGCATATCAAGCGTCGCTCCATTCGTGAAAATGTTCAAGATGGAGACATAGAGATTTGTAAAGTGCATACGGACCTGATTGTCGCAGATTCGTTGACTAAACCTCTTCCACATGCAAAGCATGATCAACACCAGAACTCTATGGGTGTTCGATTCATCACAATGTAACTAGGTTATTGACTCTAGTGCAAGTGGGAGACTATTGGAAATATGCCCTAGAGGCAATAATAAAATGGTTATTATTATATTTCCTTGTTCATGATAATTGTCTATTGTTCATGCTATAATTGTGTTATCCGGAAATCGTAATACATGTGTGAATACATAGACCACAACATGTCCCTTGTGAGCCTCTAGTTGACTAGCTCGTTGATCAATAGATTGTTACGGTTTCCTAACCATGGACATAGGATGTCATTGATAACGGGATCACATCATTAGGATAATGATGTGATGGACAAGACCCAATCCTAAGCATAGCACAAGATCGTGTAGTTCGTCTGCTAAAGCTTTTCTAATGTCAAGTATCTTTTCCTTAGACCATGAGATTGTGCAACTCCCAGATACCGTAAGGGTACTTTGGGTGTGCCAAATGTCACAACGTAACTGGGTGGCTATAAAGGTACACTACGGGTATCCCCGAAAGTATCTGTTGGGTTGGCACGAATCGAGACTGGGATTTGTCACTCCGTATGACGGAGAGGTATCTCTGGGCCTAATACGTCTCCAACGTATCTATAATTTTTGATTGCTCCATGCTATATTATCTACTGTTTTGGACATTATTGGGCTTTATTATTCACTTTTATATTATTTTTGGGACTAACCTATTAACCGGAGGCCCAGCCCAGAATTGTTGTTTTTTGCCTATTTCAGAGTTTCGCAAAAAAGGAATATCAAACGGAGTCCAAACGGAATGAAACCTTCAGGAACGTGATTCTTAGGAAGAATATGATCCAGGAGACTTGGACCCTACGTCAAGAAACAAAAGAGGAGGCCACGAGGTAGGGGGCGCGCCTACCCCCCCAGGGCGCGCCCTCCACCCTCGTGGGCCCCCTGTTGCTCCACCGACGTACTCCTTCCTCCTGTATATACCTACATACCCCCAAACGATCAGATACGGAGCCAAAAACCTAATTCCACCGCCGCAACCTTCTGTACCCACGAGATCCCATCTTGGGGCCTGTTCCGGAGTTCCGCCGGAGGGGGCATCCATCACGGAGGGCTTCTACATCAACACCATAGCCTCTCCGATGAAGTGTGAGTAGTTTACCTCAGACCTTCGGGTCCATAGTTATTAGCTAGATGGCTTCTTCTCTCTTTTTGGATCTCAATACAATGTGCTCCCCCTCTCTCGTGGAGATCTATTCGATGTAATCTTCTTTTTGCGGTGTGTTTGTTGAGACCGATGAATTGTGGGTTTATGATCAAGTTTATCTATGAACAATATTTGAATCTTCTCTGAATTCTTTTATGTATGATTGGTTATCTTTGTAAGTCTCTTCGAATTATCAGTTTGGTTTGGCCTACTAGATTGATCTTTCTTGCAATGGGAGAAGTGCTTAGCTTGGGTTCAATCTTGCGGTGTCCTTTCCCAGTGACAGTAGGGGCAGCAAGGCACGTATTGTATTGTTGCCATCGAGGATAACAAGATGGGTTTTTTTTTATCATATTGCATGAATTTATCCCTCTACATCATGTCATCTTGCTTAAGGCGTTACTCTGTTTTTATGAACTTAATACTCTAGATGCATGCTGGATAGCGGTCGATGAGTGGAGTAATAGTAGTAGATGCAGGCAGGAGTCGGTCTACTTGTCTCGGACGTGATGCCTATATACATGATCATACCTAGATATTCTCATAACTATGCTCAATTATGTCAATTGCTCAACAGTAATTTGTTCACCCACCGTAGAATACTTATGCTCATGAGAGAAGCCACTAGTGAAACCTATGGCCCCCAGGTCTATCTTCATCATATTAATCTTCCAAACTTAGTTATTTCCTTTGCTTTTTACTTTGCTTTTATTTTACTTTGCATCTTTATCACAAAAATACCAAAAATATTATCCTATCATATCTATCAGATCTCACTCTCGTAAGTGACCGTGAAGGGATTGACAACCCCTTATCGCGTTGGTTGCGAGGATTTATTTGTTTTGTGTAGGTGCGGGGGACTCGCGCGTAGCCTCCTACTGGATTGATACCTTGGTTCTAAAAAACTGAGGGAAATACTTATGCTACATTGCTGCATCACCCTTTCCTCTTCAAGGGAAAACCAACGCAGTGCTCAAGAGGTAGCAAGAAGGATTTCTAGCGCCGTTGCCGGGGAGGTCTACGCAAAAGTCAACATACCAAGTACCCATCACAATCCCTTATCTCCCGCACTACATTATTTGCCATTTGCCTCTTGTTTTCCCCTCCCCCACTTCACCCTTGCCATTTTATTCGCCCTATCTTTTTCCGTTTGCCTCTTTTCGCTTGCTTTTTGTTTGCTCGTGTGTTGGATTGCTTGTTTGTCACGATGGCTCTACCTAGATTTGGTGATCTTCACCTTAAAAGGTTAGAAGAGATCGAAAGCAACGTCAGGAGTTTTATGGTTTTGCAATTTGAGCATAATAATTTCTTCAGAAACGAGCTTAAGGAACAAAAAAGTTTAATGAGTTATATGAATAAAGAGCTCGATGATATGTCTAAAGAATTTGATGGTTTAAGATCCCAAATTGCCCACCTTGAGAAGTTGACTACTAAAATATCGGATAAGCAGGCTACCTTAGTTAATAAGATGGCCGCTAAACCGGATTTCTATGAAAATAAAGATGAAGATCTAAAAGTTATTGATGTGTCCCCTATTAAATCTTTGTTTTGCAATATGAATCTTGATAATGATGGGACTGAATATGATCCACCTTTACCTAGAAGGCGTTCCAAAAATTCGGAGTTTTTAGATCTTGATGCTAAAATTGATAAAAGTGGGATTGAAGAAATCAAAACGTTAGATATTAATAAACCCACTATTTTGGATTTCAAGGAATTTAATTATGATAATTGCTCTTTGATAGATTGTATTTCCTTGTTGTAATCCGTGCTAAATTCTCCTCATGCTTATAGTCAAAATAAAGATTTTACCAAACATATCGTTGATGCTTTGATGCAATCTTATGAAGAAAAACTTGAGTTGGAACTTCCTATCCCTAGAAAACTTTATGATGAGTGGGAACCTACTATTAAAATTAAGATTAAGGATCATGAGTTCTATGCTTTATGTGATTTGGGTGCTAGTGTTTCCACTATTCCCAAAACTTTGTGCGATTTGCTAGATTTCCGTGATTTTGATGATTGCTCTCTAAACTTGCACCTTGCGGATTCCACTATTAAGAAACCTATGGGAAGAATTAATGATGTTCTTATTGTTGCAAATAGGAATTATGTGCCTGTAGATTTTATTGTTCTCGATATAGATTGCAATCCTTCATGTCCTATTATTCTTGGTAGACCTTTCCTTAGAACGATTGGTGTAATTATTGATATGAAGGAAGGGAATATTAGATTCCAATTTCCATTAAAGAAAGGCACGGAACACTTCCCTAGGAAGAAAATAAAGTTACCATATGAATCTATCATGAGAGCCACTTATGGATTGACTACCAAAGATGGCAATACCTAGATCTATCCTTGCTTTTATGCCTAGCTAGGGGCGTTAAACGATAGCGCTTGTTGGGAAGCAACCCAATTTTATTTTTAGTTTTTTGCTTTTTGCTTCTGTTTAGGAATAAATATTTGTTCTAGCCTCTGGTTAGATGTGTTATTATGTTCTAATTAGTGTTTGTACCAAGTTAAACCTATAGGATCTTCTTGGATGATAGTTATTTGATCTTGCAGAAAATTCCAGAAACTTTCTGTTAACGAAAACAATTGTTAAAAATCACCAGAACGTGATAAAATACTGATTCCAATTGCTGCTGATCAAAAAACAAATTGCCTAGGTCGTCCTATTTTGGATGATTTTTTGGAGTTCCATATGGTTGCGTTAGTTACAGATTACTACAGAGTGTTCTGTTTTTGACAGATTCTGTTTTTCGTGTGTTGTTTGCTTATTTTGATGAATCTATGGCTAGTAAAATAGTTTATAAACCACATAGAAGTTGAAATACAGTAGGTTTAACACCAATATAAATAAAGAATGAGTTCATTACAGTACCTTGAAGTGGTCTTTTGTTTTCTTTCGCTAACGGAGCTCACAAGATTTTCTGTTAAGTTTTGTGTTGTGAAGTTTTGAAGTTTTGGGTGAAAGAATAGATGGATTATGGAACAAAGGAGTGGCAAGAGCCTAAGCTTGGGGATGCCCATTCCACCCCCAAGATAATCTAAGGACACCAAAAAGCCAAAGCTTGGGGATGCCCCGGAAGGCATCCCCTCTTTCATCTACTTCCATCGGTAACTGTACTTGGAGCTATATTTTTATTCACCACATGATATGTGTTTTGCTTGGAGCGTCTTGTATGATTTGAGTCTTTGCTTCTTAGTTTACCACAATCATCCTTGCTGTACACACCTTTTGAGATAGGCATACATGATTTGGAATTTGTTGGAATACTCTATGTGCTTTGCTTATATCTTTTGAGTTATCTAGTTTTGCTCTAGTGCTTCACTTATATCTTTTAGAGCACGGTGGTGGATTTGTTTTATAGAAACTATTGATCTCTCATGCTTCACTTAGATTATTTTGAGATTCTTTAATAGCATGGTAATTTGCTTAAATAATCCTAATATGCTTGGTATTCTAGATTAGTACAAACTTTCTTATGAGTGTCTTGAATACTGTGAGAAGTTTGATGCTTGATAATTGTTTTGAGATATAAAGATGGTGATATTAGAGTCATGCTAGTTAAGTAGTTGTGAATTTTAGAGATACTTATGTTAAAGTTTGTGATTCTCGTAGCATGCACGTATGGTGAACCGTTATGTGATGAAGTCGGAGCATAATTTATTTATTGATTGTCTTCCTTATGAGTGGCGGTCGCGGACGAGCGATGGTCTTTTCCTACCAATCTATCCCCTAGGAGCATGCGCGTAATACTTTGCTTTGATAACTTATAGATTTTTGCAATAAGTATATGAGTTCTTTATGACTAATGTTTGTTGGGGAACGTAGTAATTTCAAAAAATTTCCTACGCACACGCAAGATCATGGTGATGCATAGCAACGAGAGGGGAGAGTGTTGTCCACGTACCCTCGTAGACCGAAAGCGGAAGCGTTATCACAACGCGGTTGATGTAGTCGTACGTCTTCACGATCCGACCGATCAAGTACCGAACGCACGGCACCTCTGAGTTCAGCACACGTTCAGCTCGATGACGTCCCTCGAACTCCGATCCAGCCGAGTGTTGAGGGAGAGTTTCGTCAGCACGACGGCGTGGTGACGATGATGATGTTCTACCGACGCAGGGCTTCGCCTAAGCTCCGCAACGATATTATCGAGGTGTAATATGGTGGAGGGGGGCACCGCACACGGCTAAAATATCGTATATCAATTGTGTGTCCATGGGGTGCCCCCCTGCCCCCGTATATAAAGGAGCAAGGGGGAGGCGGCCGGCCAAGGGGAGAGGCGCGCCAAGGGGGGGAGTCCTACTCCCACCGGGAGTAGGACTCCTCCTTTCCTTGTTGGAGTAGGAAAAGGGAAGGGAGAAGGAGAAAGAAGGAAGGGGGCGCCCCCCTCCCTAGTCCAATTCGGACTAGTCCATGGGGAGGAGTGCGGCCTCCCTTTGGGGCCTTTCTCTCCTTTCCCGTATGGCCCATTAAGGCCCAATACGAATTCCCGTAACTCTCCGGTACTTCGAAAAATACCCGAATCACTCGGAACCTTTCCGAAGTTCGAATATAGTCGTCCAATATATCGATCTTTACGTCTCGGCCATTTCGAGACTCCTCGTCATGTCCCCGATCTCATCCGGGACTCCGAACTCCTTCGGTACATCAAAATACATAAACTCATAATAAAACTGTCATCGTAACGTTAAGCGTGCGGACCCTACGGGTTCGAGAACTATGTAGACATGACCGAGACACCTCTCCGGTCAATAACCAATAGCGGAACCTGGATGCTCATATTGGTTCCCACATATTCTACGAAGATCTTTATCGGTCAAACCGCATAACTACATACGTTGTTTCCTTTGTCATCGGTATGTTACTTGCCCGAGATTCGATCGTCGGTATCTCAATACCTAGTTAAATCTCGTTACCGGCAAGTCTCTTTACTCGTTCCGTAATACATCATCACGCAACTAACTCATTAGTTACAATGCTTGCAAGGCTTGTAGTGATGTGCATTACCGAGTGGGCCCAGAGATACCTCTCCGACAATCGGAGTGACAAATCCTAATCTCGAAATACGCCAACCCAACAAGTACCTTTGGAGACACCTGTTGTCGTGGAATTGTGACGGCAGATGTCCTCGTGGAAGGGCTTAGTCGTGGAGCCATCGCAGCTAGGAAGCTTAAAGGGGTTAAACGGGACAAGGAACGCGAGGGTTATACTGGTTCGGCCCCTTACGGTGAAGGTAAAAGCCTACGTCCAGTTGAGGTGGTATTGATTAGGGTTTCGACGACCAGGAGCTAAACCGTCCTGCCTGGTTATCGATTTGGTCTTACTTATCCCCTAAACCGCCGCCGGGTCGTCCCTTTATATAGAGAGGTTGACGCCCAGCGGCTCTCAGAGTCCCGGCCGGCTCATAACAGTGCCCGGCTCGGACTCTTAACTATTCTTGCCTTACACTACAAGTTTCACCCTAACGGCGGTTATCATTACGGGCCTTAAGCCATCTCCGGGTCTTAAGCCCATTATTGACCCGCCGTCTTCAAGTTTGGTACTGGGCTTCGCGTGATGACCATTATGACGTAACCCGGCCCCTCCTGGGCGGGTGACTCTAATGGTTATATCCTCAACATTAGGCCCCAGATTGATTTGAACCGGCTTACATTTGTGCGAAGGTGATAACCCGCCGTGACGTCGTCTTCTGGATTCCTGATAACCCGCCATGACGTCATCTTCCATTAAGTTCATTTTTTTATTCTGTCATATCCCAACGGATCTTATCTTTAATGGCCATCCCGAAAATCGAGGCGCTTCTGTGGCGAGATAATCACGCATTGGCCTCCTCGTTTCTTGCGCCCACTTATTAGCCGCACCTTATAAATAGGCCCGGACCATAAGCCTTCATTCACTTATCTCCTCCGTCGTCTTGCTCCTCTGTCGCTCCAGAGCTCGAGCTCCGCCGCCGCCGCCGCGCCCCTGGTCTTCTCCAACCTTGGCCGCAGCATCACCCTGAACTGGTCCAGAGAAACAGCGGCAACCTCCGCGAATCATCAACACCCGTAAGTCCTTGCCACTCCATAGAGTAGATCCGCATTAGGGTTCTTGCCGTTCCTCCCTGTTCTTCGCAGTTCGTCGCCATTTCTTTACAGTTCTTCCAACACGGCCCCCTTGGATCCAGAAACCATATAGAGCTCGTGCGGCTGTGGTTTCGCACCCGTTTTCAATAGTAGCATGCCCCCTTTACTTGCAAAGAGATCTCCTTAGAGCTCATGAACTTCTCTGTATCAGCTTCTAGGTCTAGAATTTTTTTTCTTTCTAGTCGATCATTTGATCCAAAATAATTACTGCGATCTGTGAAACTTGTTTGTGCCACACTTAGTCAAAAATTGCATCTGTTAGCTATGGCGGCTCATATCTCCTGCTTAAAAGAGGCCACGCGCTATGAAATTTCCGGCTCATTTATGATAGAGTTTTAAACAATTTGAATTACTCACGATGCCCACAGCGGCTTAGGTAACCCGACACAATTAGCCATATGTCATTAGGCCCGTTCCTAAGCTGCCATCTTGAATACTGAACTGTAAACTTCCTCCGGCTTATAGTTGAACCGGACATTTCCTTTTTTCATAGGTTTTCGTCCTTCACAAAGCCGCCTAAGGCTCCCAAGGCACCCATCACGTGCAACCGGATGAGATCCAATGTTACTGATGATACTTTAGCTGATTTCGTGAAGACGGGTTACCTGCCAAAAAGGGAGGTCATGTCCTATCGGGCCCCTGACCCGTCCGAAGAAAGACCTCAACCAAGAGATGGAGAGGTTGTGATATTTGCTGATCACATGAGCCGGGGCTTTGCTCCTCCTGGCTCAAAATTCTTTAGAGATGTTCTGAACTTCTTCGATCTGCGGCCGCAAGACATAGGACCCAATTCCGTGTCAAATATTTGCAACTTTCAAGTGTTTTGTGAGGTATACCTTGGAGAGGAACCCAGCCTGCTACTCTTTAGGGAGCTATTTTACTTGAACCGCCAGAATGAATGCGCCAACGGGCCTAGCTTGGAACTTGGCGGAATCTCCATTCAACGACGGAGAGATTGCCTCTTTCCTTATGCTGAGCCGCCAAGCCACCCAAAGGACTGGAACCAGACATGGTTCTACTGCCAAGATACTTCTCCGGCTGATGAGAACCCTCTGCCCGGCTTTCGTGCCCTGCGTTTGGAGCCAACTCACCCCCTGCCAGACAAACTATCTCAAGCTGAGCGTCAACCACTGATCCCCACCATCAACAAGATTAAGGCTCTTCTGGGAAATGGCCTTAATGGCGTCGATCTGGTCCGGGTCTGGATTTCTTGGCGGGTGATTCCCTTGAGCCGCCGCCCCGGCTTAATGTGTGATTACACGGGCCGGAAGGATGACCCTCTGCGGCACAGCCCCAACGATCTTCCTGAGGACGTCGTGGACGACATGACCAAGTCCCTCTTGAACGAGAGCTTAGCAGACTGCGGGAGGACCGGCTTAAGCCCCTTCTGCCAAGCTAACCCGGCTCCAGCGGTAAGCCACCAATCTAAGCACTTTACTTTCCATTTTAACAATTTTCATTTTAACTTCAAGGAAACCTTTGTTGCATTTTTCCAGGCTAATGACAAGTTCTGGAAGGTCAAGTATGACCATGAGGCTGCTAAGAAAGCCAGGAAGGCTAAGAAAGCCGCCAGGAGAGCCGCTCCCCGCAAGAAGGGAAGTAGGCCTAGCGCCTCAGAGCTGCTTCAGTTGGATGATAGCTCCGAGTCAGAGGTAGCTCTTGATTCTTCAGACTCTTCTTTTGTTTTTCGTATGTTTTTAACCAGCTTATTGACACTAATTATCCGCAGGATGACACCGGAGCGAGTAACCCGGTGATTGAAGAGGTAACTATACTTTCCTCCGACTCGGACCCCTTGCCAAGGCTGAAAGTCCAAAGAGTAACCCGGAAAGTAAGATTTTCGCATCCTTTAGCTTATCAAGATCCTCAATTTCTTTTGAAGCAACAGATTCATGAGAGCCGGAGGCAAACCCGGGCCAGCAAGGATGCAGACCTCTCCTCCGGCTTACCCGAAGCATCAAGAAAGCGCCAGACTGAGGTTATCTCCAGCTTATACCCTTTTCATCCTTTAGCAGGCGTCACTCATCAACCACTCAATTCGTCTGATGCAAACTATCAGGAAACTTCACCTTCCTCCGGTGACTCCATGCAATTTAACTTGCCGGCTTTCAAGACCGCACCCGGGTAATGATAATCATCTCATTTTGTGCTTATCTTACTTATGTTTTTTGTACTAACCTTTTGACTTTCAGTGCCCAAGCCAAGCTCAGCAAGAGGGCCAAGAAAAATAAACCGGTCGAAGAGCCGGATTTAACTGAACCCAATGCCTCTGCCTCTGAACCGCCATCTGCACCAGCTCCGGACACCGCCGCCTCAACTGAAGAACAAACCATGGCGGGTTCTGACAACCCGGAGATTCCCAGCTCAGCTCAACCGACCGATGACCCGGATGTGGTGATTACCCGGACTGAATATGTTGAACCGGGAAGACCCACTGTGCTGGCCAGATGCTCTGCCAAGGAAGAACTGCTGGAGCTCCGCAGGGCTAGACTGGAGATCACTGACTATGCTAACTTGAGCATTGGAGACATTGTTTCTGGTTACATTGGTCAAGTGCACAACAGCCGGGACCTGGAGATTGATATGGTGAAGCAGATACAGCAAAAATCTGAGGTACAACTCTCTTGCTTACTCCATAATCATCCTTACCATGCTAGCCCCCAAGTCTATTACTTATGATAGAATATGTTGTAGACTTAACTTCCGGCTTACCTTCATGAACCGGCAATTATAAATAGAATCTTTCAGCATACATTAGCCCCCAAGTGCCAAGTGTCTTTGCTTGCAAAGTGCTTGGGACTTTAATGTTGCATAATAATCACTCACACTGTAACCCGGAATTTGTACAGGCTGCCTGCAAGAAATTTGAATCTGAAATCTCTGAGCTGAAGAACCGCCTGAAGACTCAGGAAACTGAGACCCGGAAGGCCAACGCCAAATTTGAGTTTAGTGTTGCTGCACAAGAAAAGCTGAAGAAGAAATTTGAAACAGAAAGAAAGACTTGGGCCGAGGAGAAAACTGCTTTGCTCAGCCGGGCCGAACAGGCGGAGGCTGCTCTGACTGAGAGAACCGCCGAACTCTCCGGCTTAAAGCGCCATGTGTCACAGATGGTCTCCGCAATCTTCGGTAAGTCATTCTGCAAGCTTTTAACAAGATTACATTCTTTATGTCTTATAAGTCTCACCATTGCCATCGGCTCACCTGACCTTGTTATGCAGGTCCCAGAAGCTCCAACCTTAATCAAAATGTTCTGACCAAGCTGAAGGCTGTTTACACCTTGGTGGAGCAACTCTACACCGGGTCACAGCGTGCTTTAGCCGTTGTGGCTCTGTCCAATGAGGTTCCGACTCACCTGGCGGACGTACTCAGGCGGCTTGCCGTTCTTCCTCAGCGCTTCCAAGAGCTAAGACGGGCCTCTGCAAGAGCCGGAGCTGTAGCTGCGTTGAGCCGGGCCAAGGCTTTTCTCCCGGAGCTAGACCCGGCCGACATCGCTCTTGGATACCCCAGCCTGAAGGAAGACGGCACCCCCTTTGACCAGAAAGATTTCGCTGCCTGTGTAAAGAGCGTGCGCCCGGTGGCTACCCTGATTGGGAATGACACCGACCTTACCAAGTATCAGCCGTGCTATGACGCGGAGAATCAGAGGATCGCTACTCCACGCTATGAAGCCATCAGCTTGATCCCTCCGACCCGTAAGCATACCTTCGCCCCAGAAGTTGACCCGGCCGGGTTAATTGATGACGAGGCTCAATTTGAAGCTTTGAGCGGAATTGACTGGAAATCATCAACCTTCCAGGTCATGGAATCAGCCGGAGGAGCGGAGAGGGATGAGCCGGAAGCTTCGACCCAACAAGCACCTTGATTTTTAGGCGGCTCATGGTTACACCTTAAAACAATGCCTCACCTTTTGGACTCGGGGAGTCTTGTAATAGAGTAGGACAAACACTTAATTTTGTCGTGCCATCGTGCACGTGTTGAATGCTTAACTCTGTTTAAGCTGCTTCTTCATATTCCTCCGGGTTATAATTGATCACTTATTTTCCTTAAGCTTGAAGAACTGTTTTTAATTGTTCTGCATAGAAAAATAAATCACAAGTCTCTAGGCGGCTTACCGCGTGGAGAGTCATATATCTTACACTTAACCCGAAACATAACCAAGGTCATAAAAGACCGGATCTCAACCATATCTTCAGGATAACCACAATAGCCTACCTGCAAACCTTGCAAGTATATGTCCGGCTTATGTAACCCAAGTAATGAGGTTGAGAACTCAAACTCCGGCTCACCGGCATTGATAATGCTTATTGTGTGCTAGCAACATTGTTAATCAAAGTTAAGCCGGCGGAGTAAGATCCGCCCTTGCACACTGTTGATATGACCAGAAGAACTTATTGCAAATCAGAAGATCAAAACTTAGGGGCTTCCGGTTCGAATACGACCAGATAACCGTCCCAAAGGGGTTAAGCTAAGATTCGAATGCGATCATGTAGCCCCCAGTGGCTTTGGCGTTGCCGATCAAGAGGGTACCGACAGCTATGTTCTCTTTGGTTCGAATACGACCCATGTTTGAACAGGAAGCCCCCAAATGACCTTGAGAGTTATTTAACGACGCTGATTCGAATACGATCCACGTCGGTTCCCAAAGGGGGTTGAACTATGATTCAAATATGATCAAGGAAAACTCCCCAATGAGCTCGGCGATTTGCCAATCAAGTGGGTATCGACAGCTATGTTCTCTTTGGTTCGAATACGACCTATGTTTGAACAGGAAGCCCCCGGGTGATTATATTGTTTACGGCTAGATTCGAATACGATCGTAAGCCGGATCCACCTCCAAGTGACCATGTGAGGTTGTAATGGAAATAACACGTTTACCTTTGGAGGAGAAAAAAGGACAGAGGTCCTGCTTTATTATTTATCATAATATATACATGGCTATAGAAATATGTACATTATGAGAGCCGGTGGCTCAAGTGTAATAAGGCCGAAGCTGAGCTATGTTCCACGGCCGACGGGTCTCTTCCTCCGACTTGCGTGAATCTTTGTGCTCCCGAATATCAATAAGGTAGTATGACCCGTTGTGCAAGTTCTTGCTGACCACAAAGGGCCCTTCCCAAGGCGGAGATAACTTGTGTGCATCTGTTTGATCTTGGATGAGCCGGAGCACCAGATCACCTTCCTGGAAGACCCGGGACTTAACCCGGCGGCTGTGATAACGGCGCAAGTCTTGTTGGTAAATAGCCGAGCGAGCTGCTGCCACATCACGCTGTTCGTCCAACAAGTCAAGAGCATCTTGGCGCGCCCGCTCATTATCCGTCTCAACATAAGCCGCCACTCGAGGCGAGTCATGACAGATGTCGCTAGGGAGGACTGCTTCCGCTCCATAAACCATGAAGAAAGGCGTGTAACCCGTAGATCTGTTAGGAGTAGTATTGATGCTCCATAACACGGAGGGTAACTCCTCCACCCAACAACCCGGCGTCCGTTGCAAAGGGACCAAAAGCCGAGGCTTGATGCCCTTCAAAATCTCCTGATTAGCTCTCTCCGCTTGACCATTGGATTGAGGGTGAGCCACTGCGGAAACATCAAGTCGAATATGCTCTCGTTGACAAAACTCCTCCATGGCGCCCTTAGACAGATTGGTACCATTGTCAGTTATAATACTGTGTGGAAAACCAAAGCGAAATATCACCCTTTTCATGAACTGAACTGCTGTGGCCGCGTCACACTTGCTAACTAGCTCTGCCTCAACCCACTTTGTGAACTTGTCAACGGCCACCAAGAGGTGGGTCTTCTTATCCTTGGACCTTTTAAAAGGCCCAACCATATCAAGCCCCCAGACCGCAAATGGCCAAGTAATTGGAATCATCCTCAGCTCCTGAGCCGGCACATGAGCCCGTCGCGAGAACCTCTGACAGCCGTCACATTTACTGACCAAGTCCTCCGCATCAGCATGAGCCGTCAGCCAATAAAAACCATGACGAAAAGCCTTGGCCACAAGGGATTTTGAGCTGGCATGATGACCACAATCCCCCTCGTGAATCTCACGTAAAATTTCTTGACCTTCCTCAGGGGAAACACAACGCTGGAAAGTTCCAGTGATGCTGCGACGATGCAGCTCACCATTGATAACTATCATTGACTTAGACCGCCGGGTTATCTGTCTGGTCAAAGTTTCATCCTCAGGCAATTCTCCCCGGGTCATGTAAGCCAAGTATGGTACTGTCCAGTCTGGGGTAATGTGGAGAGCCGCCACCAACTGTGCCTCCGGGTCAGGGACAACCAAGTCTTCCTCTGTAGGCAACTTAACAGAGGGGTTATGCAAGATGTCCAAGAAAGTATTAGGCGGCACCGGCTTTCGCTGAGAGCCCAGCCGGCTTAATGCATCAGCCGCCTCGTTCTTCCTGCGATCGATGTGCTGTACTTGGTAACCCTGAAAGTGTCCAGCAATGGCATCAACTTCACGGCGATAAGCCGCCATGAGAGGGTCCTTGGAATCCCACTTGCCCGACACCTGTTGAGCCACTAAATCTGAGTCGCCAAAGCACCTTACCCGGCTCAAGCTCATCTCCTTAGCCATCCGAAGACCATGGAGCAAGGCCTCGTACTCAGCCGCGTTGTTAGTACAGGGAAACATCAACCGTAGCACATAACGAAACTTGTCACCTCTAGGGGAAGTTAATACAACTCCAGCCCCCGAGCCCTCCAATTGCCTAGACCCATCGAAGTGAATAGTCCAATATGTATTATCCGGCTTCTCTTCAGGCACCTGTAGCTCTGTCCAATCGTTTATGAAATCCACCAATGCTTGAGATTTGATAGCAGTGCGTGGCACGTATTTCAGACCATGAGGCCCAAGCTCTATAGCCCACTTAGCCACTCTTCCTGTGGCTTCTCTGTTTTGGATGATATCTCCTAAGGGAGCAGAACTAACCACAGTGATGGGGTGACCCTGGAAATAATGCTTAAGCTTCCGGCTTGCCATGAACACACCATAAACAAGCTTCTGCCAATGTGGATACCGCTGCTTGGACTCAATGAGCACTTCACTGATGTAATAAACCGGCCGCTGAACCGGATACTCCTTACCCTCTTCCTTGCGCTCTACCACCACAGCCACACTGACGGCTCGTGTGTTAGCAGCTACATACAGTAATAAGGGCTCCTTGTCAACCGGAGCAGCAAGAACTGGGGGCTCAGCCAGCTGTCTCTTTAAATCCTCAAAAGCAGCATTAGCAGCATCATTCCAGACAAAGTCATCTGTTTTCTTCATCAACTGGTACAGTGGCATGGCCTTTTCATCCAAACGGCTTATAAACCGGCTCAAAGCAGCGATGCGGCCTGCCAGACGCTGGACGTCGTTGATGCACGCCGGCTTAGCTAGGGAGGTGATTGCCTTGATCTTTTCCGGGTTAGCTTCAATGCCTCTGTTAGAAACCAGGAAACCCAAGAGCTTGCCCGCGGGAACACCAAAAACACACTTGGCCGGGTTAAGCATCATCTTGTAAACCCAGAGATTATCAAAGGTTTCTCTAAGATCATCTATCAGGGTCTCCTTCTCCCTGGACTTAACCACGATATCATCCACATAGGCATGAACATTGTGCCCAATCTGGTTATGAAGACCATTCTGCATGCAACGCTGATAAGTCGCCTGTGCACTCTTGAGTCCAAAAGGCATAGACACATAACAAAAGGTTCCAAAGGGAGTGATGAACGCCGTCTTCTCCTGGTCCTTAACTGCCATTTTAATCTGATGGTATCCAGAATAAGCATCCAAAAAACTTAAGCGCTCACAACCCGCCGTAGCATCAATGATTTGATCAATACGGGGGAGAGCAAAAGGATCAGCCGGACAAGCCTTGTTTAAGTCCGTGTAGTCCACACACATCCGCCAGGTGCCATTCTTCTTGAGCACGAGTACCGGGTTAGCTAACCATTCTGGATGAAAGACTTCAACAATAAACCCGGCCGCCAAGAGCCGGGCCACCTCCTCACCAATGGCTTTCCGCCTCTCCTCATTAAACCGCCGAAGGAATTGGCTGACCGGCTTAAATTTCGGATCAATATTGAGAGTGTGCTCAGCGAGTTCTCTAGGTACACCTGGCATGTCAGAAGGTTTCCACGCAAAAATGTCCCTGTTCTCACGGATGAACTCGATGAGCGCGCTTTCCTATTTCGGATCCAGATTGGCACTGATGCTAAACTGCTGAGATGAGTCACCTGGAACGAAGTCAACAAGCTTAGTCTCATCAGCTGACTTAAATTTCATTGCTGGCTCATGCTCCGTGGTCGGTTTTTTCAGAGATGTCATATCTGCCGGGTCAACATTGTCCTTGTAAAACTTCAACTCCTCTGTTGCACAAACAGATTCTGCATAAGCCGCGTCACCTTCCTCACACTCCAAGGCTATCTCATAACTCTCGATCCAGGCTCCAGGTTGTAAATCAGCCGTGTAATTAGGCACCTTCCTAGGCCCTTTGAAATCCTTGGGCAGACGTTCATTGCGGAGAGCCGGCACCAGACAAGGGACACCTCCAGTCCTCGTAGGTATACCCACGTCGATGGAAGCCGTCGGATAAGCCGGGGGTGGCTGGTAAGCCGTCAACTGAGGCACCTGCTCCGCCTCTTGCCGTGCTCTGTCTTGGTCTACCGCAGGAAAGGCTCCGTTATGAGCCAGGTCGTGGCCAGGAGGCAAGTCATGGCGTCGGACATTACTTGAGCCGGTCGCTGAGACCATGTGTCTGCTATAACTCGGGCTTCGGCCTGGGCGAGGGGTTGAATGAATCCTGTCCCGGCTATAAGAATATGCCTCTTGCTACGCCAGAGCCATCTGAAGGAGTTCTCTGACCCGGCGGGTTTCAACCGTCGTTGGAGAGTCACCATCAATTGGGAGAGCCGCCAGCCGCGCAGCCGCGGCGACCATGTTTTCCAACGGGTTGGCATAATGACCCGGTGGTATTGGCACGTACTGAGGCGGGGCAGGGTTCACCCGGGGAGGTCCCATCACTTGGGGCTGAATTGGCGTTCTAGCCCCGGGCACTATGATCTCTGGCGGGTTACTAGGCCCTGCCCCAAGCATGTTGAAGAGGTTTCGAGGATCGTAAACCGGAGGGAGTCGAGATTGGGCCTTTTGATGCCTCCTTCTCATGACCTCATTGGACGCATTTTGATCCATCGTGAGCCGGAAAGATTGTGCCTGGACCAGCTGAGTCTGGGCGTCGAGAGCCGCCCTCTCTACAGCCATCCTGATCCCTTCCGCCGCCAGATCCTCCTTGGCTTTTGCTAGATCCAACTTTAACTGTGCCACCTCCGCGTCATGCTGAACTTGATCCGCCGGGGCAACCGTAGCGGTCAACAAGACCGTCATCTTGTCTGTGAGATCCATCAGCACCCGAGCCGGCGAGGGCACAGGGCTTCCTGACCCGGCGGCGGGGTTTTGAACAGGTTGTGCGCCGGCCATGAAGATTCCAACCCGGCTCGGCGGCTCAAAGGGGTCCGGAATGCTGTCGCCATCGGAACAACCCCTGAGCCTGCCATCTTGAAGTTGATACAACAAGTTTGACTCATCCGTAGACGACTCGCCGTCAGAGCCGGCGGCCGTCTCATCACCAGATCCAGATCCTTTAGAGAGTTCTCCATGGACACATCCCACGAAAGCATGTTTCAAGGCAGGTAGAGCCCGGGCGGGTCGTGCACGCTGAGCCGTCTCGATGAGATCGGCGCAGAGATCCTGCTCAGGGCCCGGCTCACCAATCTTGCCGATGAAGACATGAATTCCGCCGAAGCTGACCCGGTACCCGTACTCGATTGAGCCGGCGTCGGGGCCCCAGTTTGCATCGTCGATGTAGAGCTTGCCGCGACGACTCTTGGTCATCCGGCCCATAGCGTATCCCTTGAGCCCTTCGAAGCTGCCCTTCAAGAACTCAAATCCACCGTGCGCCGGCCCCACGGTGGGCGCCAACTGTCGTGGAATTGTCACGGCAGATGTCCTCATGCAAGGACTTAGTCGTGGAGCCATCGCAGCTAGGAAGCTTAAAGGGGTTAAACGGGACGAGGAGCACGAGGGTTATACTGGTTCGGCCCCTTACGGTGAAGGTAAAAGCCTACGTCCAGTTGAGGTGGTATTGATTAGGGTTTCGATGACCAGGAGCTAAACCGTCCTGCCTGGTTATCGATTTGGTCTTACTTATCCCCTAAACTGCCGCCGGGTCGTCCCTTTATATAGAGAGGTTGACGCCCAGCGGCTCTCAGAGTCCCGGCTGGCTCATAACAGTGCCCGGCTCGGACTCTTAACTATTCTTGCCTTACACTACCAGTTTCACCCTAACGGCGGTTATCACTATGGGCCTTAAGCCATCTCCGGGTCTTAAGCCCATTATTGACCCGCCGTCTTCAAGTTTGGTACTGGGCTTCGCGTGATAACCATTATGACGTAACCCGGCCCCTCCTGGGCGGGTGACTCTAATGGTTATATCCTCAACACCTGTAGAGCTCCTTTCTAATCACCCAGTTACGTTGTGACGTTTGGTAGTAGACAAAGTGTTCCTCCGGTAAACGGGAGTTGCATAATCTCATAGTCATAGGAACATGTATAAGTCATGAAGAAAGCAATAGCAACATACTAAACGATCGCGTAAGCTAACGGAATGGGTCAAGTCAATCACGTGATTCTCCTAATGAGGTGATCCCGTTAATCAAATGACAACTCATGTCTATGGCTAGGAAACATAACCATCTTTGATTAACGAGCTAGTCAAGTAGAGGCATACTAGTGACACTCTGTTTGTCTATGTATTCACACATGTATTATGTTTCCGGTTAATACAATTCTAGCATGAATAATAAACATTTATCATGATATAAGGAAATAAATAATACTTTATTATAGTCTCTAGGGCATATTTCCTTCAGTCTCCCACTTGCACTAGAGTCAATAATCTAGTTCACATCGCCATGTGATTTAACATCAATAATTCACATCACCATGTGATTAACACCCATAGTTCACATTGTCATGTGACCAACACCCAAAGGGTTTACTAGAGTCAATAATCTAGTTCACATCGCTATGTGATTAACACCCAAAGAGTAGTAAGGTGTGATCATGTTTTGATTGTGAGATAATTTTAGTCAACGGGTCTGTCACATTCAGATCCGTAAGTATTTTGCAAATTTCTATGTCTACAATGCTCTGCACGGAGCTACTCTAGCTGATTGATCCCACTTTCAATATGTATCTAGACCGAGACTTAGAGTCATCTAGATTAGTGTCAAAACTTGCATCGACGTAACCCTTTACGACGAACCTTTTGTCACTTCCATAATCGAGAAACATATCCTTATTCCACTAAGGATAATTTTGACCGCTGTCCAGTGATCTACTCCTAGATCACTATTGTACTCTCTTGCCAAAATCAGTGTAGGGTATACAATAGATCTGGTACACAGCATGACATACTTTATAGAACCTACGGCCGAGGCATAGGGAATGACTTTCATTCTTTTTCTATCTTCTGTCGTGGTCGGGCTTTGAGTCTTACTCAATTTCACACCTTGTAACACAGGCAAGAAACTCTTTCTTTGACTGTTCCATTTTGAACCACTTCAAAATCTTGTTAAGGCATATACTCATTGAAAAAACTTATCAAGCATCTTGATCTATCTCTATAGATCTTGATGCTTAATATGTAAGCAGCTTCATCGAGGTCTTTCTTTGAAAAACTCCTTTCAAACACTCATTTATGCTTTGCAGAATAATTCTACATTATTTCCGATCAACAATATGTCATTCACATATACTTATCAGAAATGCTGTAGTGCTCCCACTCACTTTCTTGTAAATACAGGCTTCACCGCAAGTCTGTATAAAACTATATCCTTTGATCAACTTATCAAAGCGTATATTCCAACTCCGAGATGCTTGCACCAGTCCATAGATGGATCGCTGGAGCTTGCATATTTTGTTAGCACTTTTAGGATTGACAAAACCTCCTGGTTGCATCATATACAACTCTTCTTTAATAAATCCATTAAGGAATGCAGTTTTGTTTATCCATTTGCCATATTTCATAAAATGCGGCAATTGCTAACATGATTCAGACAGACTTAAGCATAGATACGAGTGAGAAACTCTCATCGTAGTCAACACCTTGAACTTGTCGAAAACCTTTTTGCGACAATTCTAGCTTTGTAGACAGTAACACTACTATCACTGTCTGTCTTCCTCTTGAAGATCCATTTGATCTCAATGGCTCGCCGATCATTGGGCAAGTCAATCAAAGTCCATACTTTGTTCTCATATATGGATCTCATCTCAGATTTCATGGCCTCAAGCCATTTCGCGGAATCTGGGCTCATTATCGCTTCCTCATAGTTCGTAGGTTCGTCATGGTCAAATAACATGACCTCTAGAACAGGATTACCGTACCACTCTGGTGTGGATCTCACTCTGGTTTACCTATGAGGTTTGGTAGTAACTTGATGTGAAGTTACATGATCATCATCATTAACTTCCTCACTAATTGGTGTAGGAGTCACAGGAACAGATTTCTGTGATGAACTACTTTCCAATACGGGAGCAGGTACAGTTACCTCATCAAGTTCTACTTTCCTCCCACTCACTTCTTTCGAGAGAAACTCCTTCTCTAGAAAGGATCCATTCTTAGCAACGAATGTCTTGCCTTCGGATCTGTGACAGAAGGTGTACCCAACTGTCTCCTTTGGGTATCCTATGAAGACACATTTCTCCGATTTGGGTTTGAGCTTATCAGGATGAAACCTTTTCACATAAGCATCGCAACCCCAAACTTTAAGAAACGACAACTTTGGTTTCTTGCCAAACCACAGTTCATAAGATGTCGTCTCAACGGATTTAGATGGTACCTTATTTAACGTGAATGCAGCTGTCTCTAATGCATAACCCCAAAACGATAGTGGTAGATCGGTAAGAGACATCATATATCGCACCATATCTAATAAAGTACGGTTACGATGTTCGGACACACCATTACACCGTGGTGTTCCAGGTGGCGTGAGTAGTGAAACTATTTCACATTGTTTTAACTGAAGGCCAAACTCGTAACTCAAATACTCTTCTCCACGATCAGATCGTAGAAACTTTATTTTCTTGTTACGATGATTTTCCACTTCACTCTGAAATTATATGAACTTTTCAAATGTTTCAGACTTCTGTTTCATTAAGTAGATATACCCATATCTGCTCAAATCATCTGTGAAGGTCAGAAAATAATGATACCTGCTACGAGCCTCAATATTCATCGGACCACATACATCTGTATGTATGATTTCCAACAAATCTTTTGCTCTCTCCATAGTTCCGGAGAACAGCGTTTTAGTCATCTTGCCCATGAGGCACGGTTCGCAAGCATCAAGTGATTCATAATCAAGTGATTCCAAAATCCCATCAGTATGGACTTTCTTCATGCGCTTTACATCAATATGACCTAAACGGCAGTGCCACAAATAAGTTTGCACTATCATTATTAACTTTGCATCTTTTGGCTTCATTATTATGAATATGTGTATCACTACGATCGAGATCCAACAAACCATTTTATTGGGTGTATGACCATAGAAGGTTTTATTCATGTAAACAGAACAACAATTATTCTCTAATTTAAATGAATAACCGTATTGCAACAAACATGATCAAATCATATTCATGCTCAACGCAAACTCCAAATAACACTTATTTAGTTTCAACACTAATCCCGAAAGTATAGGGAGTGTGCGATGATGATCATATCAATCTTGGAACTACTTCCAACACACATCGTCACCTCGCCTTTTACTAGTCTCTGTTTATTCTACAACTCCCGTTTCGAGTTACTACTTTAGCAACTGAACCAGTATCAAATACCGAGGGGTTGCTATAAACACTAGTAAAGTACACATCAATAACATGTATATCCAATATACCTTTGTTCACTTTGCCATCCTTCTTATCCACCAAATAGTTGGGGTAGTTCCGCTTCCAGTGACCAGTCCCTTTGCAGTAGAAGCACTTAGTCTCAGGCTTAGGACCAGATTTAGGCTTCTTCACTTGAGCAGCAACTTGCTTGCCGTTCTTCTTGAAGTTCCCCTTCTTCCCTTTGCCCTTTTCTTGAAACTAGTGGTCTCGTCAACCATCAACACTTGATGTTTTTCTTGATTTCTACCTTCGTCGATTTCAGCATCACGAAGAGCTCGGGAATTACTTTCGTCATCCCTTGCATACTATAGTTCATCACGAAGTTCTACTAACTTGGTGATGGTGACTAGAGAATTCTGTCAATCACTATTTATCTGGAAGATTAACTCCCACTTGATTCAAGCGATTGTAGTACCCAGACAATCTGAGCACATGCTCACTGCTTGAGCTATTCTCCTCCATCTTTTAGCTATAGAACTTGTTGGAGACTTCATATCTCTCAACTCGGGTATTTGCTTGAAATATTAACTTCAACTCCTGGAACATCTCATATGGTCCATGATGTTCAAAACGTCTTTGAAGTCCCGATTCTAAGCCGTTAAGCATGGTGCACTAAACTATCAAGTAGTCATCATATTGAGCTAGCCAAACGTTCATAACGTCTGCATCTGCTCCTGCAATAGGTCTGTCACCTAGCGGTGCATCAAGGGCATAATTCTTCTGTACAGCAATGAGGATAATCCTCATATCACGGATCCAATCCGCATCATTGCTACTAACATCTTTCAACTTAGTTTTCACTAGGAACATATCAAAAATAAAACAGGGGAGCTAAACCCGAGCTATTGATCTACAACATAGATATTCTAATACTACCAGGACTAAGTTCATGATAAATTAAAGTTCAATTAATCATATTACTTAAGAACTCCCACTTAGATAGACATTCCTCTAATCATCTAAGTGATCACGTGATCCATATCAACTAAACCATGTCCGATCATCACGTGAGATGGAGTAGTTTTCAATGGTGAACATCACTATGTTGATCATATCTTGTATATGATTCACGCTCGACCTTTTGGTCTCCAGTGTTCCGATGCCATATCTGCATATGCTAGGCTCGTCAAGTTTGACCTGAGTATTCGGCGTGTGCAAAACTGGCTTGCACCGTTGTAGATGGACGTAGAGCTTATCACACCCGATCATCACGTGGTGTCTGGACACGACGAACTTTGGCAACGGTGCATACTCAGGGAGAACACTTTTATCTTGAAATTTTAGTGAGAGATCATCTTATAATGCTACCGTCAATCAAAGCAAGATAAGATGCATAAAAGATTAACATCACATGCAATCATTATAAGTGATATGATATGGCCATCATCATCTTGTGCTTGTGATCTCCATCTCCGAAGCACCGTCATGATCACCATCGTCACCGGCGCGACACCTTGATCTCCATCGTAGTATTGTTGTCGTCTCGCCAACTTATTGCTTTTACGACTATCGCTACCGCTTAGTGATAAAGTAAAACAATTACATGGCGATTGCATTGCATACAATAAAGCGACAACCATATGGCTCCTGCCAGTTGCCGATAACTCGGTTACAAAACATGATCATCTCATACAATAAAATATAGCATCATGTCTTGACCATATCACATCACAACATGCCCTGCAAAAACAAGTTAGACGTCCTCTACTTTGTTGTTGCAAGTTTTACGTGGCTGCTACGGGCTTAGCAAGAACCGTTCTTACCTACGCATCAAAACCACAACGATAGTTTGTCAAGTTGGTGTTGTTTTAACCTTCGCAAGGACCGGGCGTAGCCACACTCGGTTCAACTAAAGTGAGAGAGACAGACACCCGCCAGTCACCTTTAAGCAACGAGTGCTCTCAATGGTGAAACCAGTCTCGCGTAAGCGTACGCGTAATGTCGGTCCGGGCCGCTTCATCTCACTATACCGCTGAACCAAAGTATGACATGCTGGTAAGTAGTATGACTTACATCGCCCACAACTCACTTGTGTTCTACTCGTGCATAGCATCAACGCATAAAACCAGGCTCGGATGCCACTGTTGGGGAACGTAGTAATTTCAAAAAAATTCCTACGCACACGCAAGATCATGGTGATGCATAGCAACGAGAGGGGAGAGTGTTGTCCACGTACCCTCGTAGACCGAAAGCGGAAGCGTTATCACAACGCGGTTGATGTAGTCGTACGTCTTCACGATCTGACCGATCAAGTACCGAACGCACGGCACCTCCGAGTTCAGAACACGTTCAGCTCGATGACGTTCCTCGAACTCCTATCCAGCCGAGTGTTGAGGGAGAGTTTCGTCAGCACGACGGCGTGGTGACGATGATGATGTTCTACCGACGCAGGGCTTCGCCTAAGCTCCGCAACGATATTATCGAGGTGTAATATGGTGGAGGGGGGCACCGCACACGGCTAAAATATCGTATATCAATTGTGTGTCCATGGGGTGCCCCCCTGCCCCCGTATATAAAGGAGCAAGGGGGAGGCGGCCGACCAAGGGGAGAGGCGCGCCAAGGGGGGAGTCCTACTCCCACCGGGAGTATGACTCCTCCTTTCCTTGTTGGAGTAGGAAAAGGGAAGGGAGAAGGAGAAAGAAGGAAGGGGGCGCCCCCTTCCCTAGTCCAATTCGGACTAGTCCATGGGGAGGGGTGCGGCCTCCCTTTGGGGTCTTTCTCTCCTTTCCCGTATGGCCCATTAAGGCCCAATACGAATTCCCGTAACTCTCCGGTACTCCGAAAAATACCCGAATCACTCGGAACCTTTCCGAAGTCCGAATATAGTCGTCCAATCACTACAGGAAACAGCTACTTTGCCGTCTGCCATGGCGGACGGCAAAGGCTCGAAAGGCGGACGGCAAAAGGCTCCGGCAAAGAAGGCTACGGTAAACAGCGGCTTTGCCGTCTGCTTCCTGGCGGCGGACGGCAAAGGCTCTTTGCCGTCTGCGGCGGACGGCAAAGAGGGCGGACGGCAATAATTGCGCTGTCAGTCCGTTAAGTGGCTAACGGCAGACCTTTGCCGTCCGCCACAGACGGCAAAATTTCTCTGGTCTTTGCCGCCCGCCTTATGATGTCATCTACACGTCACTAGATGGCAGGTTCTTTGCCGTCTGCCACTGATGGCAAAGTGCAGGTTCTTTGCCGTCTGCCACGGACGGCAAAGTCTTTGCCGTCTGCCACTGTAGGCAAACTGACCAAATGGGTCAGCTCCCAGGAAGCACAGTTGGCTGCCACGTGGCTTCTTTGCCGTCCGCGGCAGACGGCAAAGAGCTCTTTGCCGTCGGTGGCAGACGGCAAAGAGCCTGCATATTGTCTGTTTTTTCTGTTTTTTATTAAATCCCACAATATGCACAGAAAATATATAAGTTTCATATCACATATCCAGCACATATCCAACACATATCCAGCACATAAGTTTCATATCACATATCACATCAGTTTCATCCATACACATTGTTCATACATAAGGAAGTTCCATCCATACACATTGTTCCATCCATACACATTGTTCCATCCATATATATATTACAATGCAAAGTGTCATGAAGATAGCAAGCTAGATACAATGCAAAGTTTCATCAAAGGAAAAGCAAGCACTCCATCATAGCAAGCTAGCTTCCATCAAGTGAATGAAATCTGCAAAATGGTAAATAAGAAAGTTAGAAATAGGTGACTAGAACAAGAAGAAGACTAGAACAAGAAGAAGACTAGAACAAGAAGTATATGTCATTTATGAGCTAACTTAGGTGAAATGGATCATATATGAGCTAACTAAGTTGAAATGGGTTGTTTATGAGCTAACTTAGTTGAAATGGATCATTTATGAGCTAACTTAGTTGAAATGGGTCGTTTATGAGCTAACTAAGGTGAAGGGCATCGTTTTTGAGCTAAGTAAGGTGAAATGGGTCATTTTGGAGCTAACCTAGGTGAAATGGGTCATTTTGGAGCTAACCTAGGTGAAATGGGTCATTTTAAAGCTAACGTAGGTAACATGGATCATTTAGGAGCTCATCTACGTAAAATGGGTCATTTTAGAGCTAATTTAGTTGAAATGGATCTTTTTGAGCTAACTTAGGTGAAATGGATCATTTAAGAGCTAATTTAGGTGAAATGGATCGTTTTTAGCTCACTTAGGTCAAATGGATCGTTTATGAGCTAAATTAGTTGAAATGGATCGTTTATGAGATAACCTAGGTAAGATGGGTCATTTTGGAGTTAACCTAGGTGAAATGGGCCATTTTAAAGCTAACGTAGGTAAAATGGATCATTTAGGAGCTAATGTAGGTAAAATGGGTCATTTTTGAGCTAACTTGGATGAACTGCATCATTTATAAGCTAACCTAGGTAAAATGGGTCATTTTGGAGGAAAATAAGCTAACTCTAGGTCATTATGGTAAGCATATTGGAGGAAATAAAGCTAAGTCTAGGTCTTTATGCATTTGTTAAGCAAAACACTAGAGAAACTTACCGTGATCAGGGAGGTGTAGGAGCGGGGTGGCTAGTGCCGCTACCTGGAGAAGGATCGTGCGATGCGTTTCTGGAGTTAAGCTGCACCAAAGATCATTTCCAATGTCTCGTTAGCATTACGACACTCAAATGTTAAGACTACCAAGTAATGTCCATTCAAACTAAACTCACCGTGCTCCCAGGAGCAATCACTGGCATCGGCGGAGCGGGCTGACCGGACTTCTCGCACACAGACTGCACATTTGGTTTTCAGAACAGAGTCATACTAGTTAGTAATGAGACTCAAATGTTAAGACTAGCAAGTAATCTGCAGAAGAAACTTACCACAAGGAGCTCGTACATGGCCCTTGCCTGCATGTCATTCCGTGCCCTCTCCTCCTCCATCATCTTTCTCGTCCTCTCCTCCATCTCCCGCTGCCTCTCCGCCGCCTCCGCCAGAAGTTTCTCCGTTCTATCTCTCTCAGTCTGTATAGCAGCCTGCAACACCACTCACATGACCATTTGTAATCATTGATGGAAGCGCACACAATGTAATGGAGAAAGATAACTGAGTACGTATCACTAACCTTGATGGCGAGTTGCACTGGCCGTTCACGAGGCCTTATCTCAGGAGCGGAGCTCGACTGGCGCGCCTTGATCTCCGGGAGAGTGCTAGGACAACGGATAAGTCCATCTCCAATGGCTATGGAGCCATGGGACCTCCCGCCACCAGATATCATCACCAGCTCTGGATCAATGGGACCCTGGCTCGGGTTAAAGTCCTCCCCTTTCCTCGCCTTCCCCTCATCTCTATATCTCACGAGCTTGTTGTGGGAGGAGATGTTGGTGAAGTTGTTTGCATCATCGAGGTCAGACTGAGAGAAAGCCTTGACTTTCTTGAAAGAGCCAGTGTGGGCCATGGCATACAGGTCGTACACCTCTGGCACCTTATCCGCCTTATTGTAGCGTGCCTGAAAGAGAGAAACAATGAAAATTAGTAATTAAAGGGCTCAAGCTAGCATGATGAATGAATTGCATGAATCATGAAGCAAACCACATACCCAGTTGCGCCCGAACTGATATAAGTTGGAGCTGCCTTGATGGTGTGGCACACCTTCCATTTGGGCACGTTTGTCCTTGGCCTGGTTGTGGAGGGCTAGCCATTCTTGTGAGCACCACTCATCGACCAACACCTCCCAACAATCCATCCGATCCGCACACCATCTCGGAGGCGCCTAAGTTAGCAAATAGAAACTTGAGCGCTACGGCTAAGAATTACTAAATGAAGGAACTTAAGTAGAAGGCCTTAAGAATTACCTTCATGTACTGCTCCTTACTCAGGAACTTATCGCGGCACGCCGGCTTGGTCTTCTTGATACCACGCAAGGCGTAGTAGTCTCGAACAGCCTGCACCCGAGCCTCGTGCCGTAAGTTCTGGAGTAGGCGCTTGCAGACGTTCTGGATAACATTTGCGCTGTCCTCCTCGTATCCCTCCTCACACCTGTAGAATGTCTGCAATCAAATGAGACAATATTGATTAGTACAATTAATAACTAGCTAGTTGAAGATTTTGAAATGTGTAAAGGAGAAATTACCCAGAACGTCCTGATCACCATGTCTGCCCTCGTGTCGCACACGACACCGTCGATAATGACATCCGGCGGGGCCGGGGCAGCCACGTAGTGCTCCCAGCTCAACCCAAGCTCTGGAAGCCGACCCTCACCAGGCAACGTGACAAACCCCGGGAAGTTTTGCCGGCAAAGAACTCCAAGGACGGAGTTGGGCCGGCGGACACTATGATGGTGGTCCCAACCCCTGCAGCATGACAAGGCCAACGCATTAGTTATTTGAAGAAACGTGAATGCAGAAGGTACAAAAATATTAAATGCACTTACGTACCTCTCCCCATCAGGGAAGATCAACCACCTCTGCTCGCGGGTCGCCGGCACGGACGGGAGCCGTGTAGCACCACGCTGGTAGACGGTGCCACCCTCCTCCTCAAGATCAGTCGGCTCCCCGCCATCATCAGCATGGCCACTCGGCTCCTCGGGCTGATCCGGCCAGGTACCCCATCCGGACGTGTGCTCCTCCGGGGTCTCGTGGGCCGAACTCTCGTGGGCCGAAGGCCAGTCGACCCGAGGCTCGTGGGCCCAAGACCCGTGGACCGGAGGCTCGTGGACCGGAGTCCGTGTAGCCTCCTCCTCGGACGAGTCCACCCTAGCAGTCACGTGCTCGGGTGAAACAGCTGGGGGTGGCGGCGAGGAAGGCGCCCTAGCAGTCACCCTACCTCCTCTCCCGCGACCACGTGCCCCACCTCCTCTCTTCCTACCTCGTCCCCTGCTGGGCACCGCGGTCGACGAAGAAGGGCCCGGCGGTGTGGACATACTGTCCAGCAACGCTCGGCGGAGAGGTACGTCTGGAATCGAAGACCTCAGACCACGCGCCGACGAAGAAGGGGCCTTGGCGCGCTCCCGACCAGCGCCCACCATCTTTCAACACCTGCCATGACAAACAGTAAACGAAATTAGTACAACATAAAAAAAAGACCGACATGAATAATAATATGTGTATCACTTAAGTGTATCATCATCAAGTACAACATTAAAAAATTTAATACCTGACACTACTAATAATCTCGATCAGTATCATCAATAAATGCATAATCATCATCATCACTATAATCAATGACGGGCTCATAGGGTTCAGTGGCATCAACATGTGCAAGGCCACCTTGACGTAATCGGTCAAGCAATGACAGGTCATCCGCAGCAGTAACCTCTTCTTGTTCCGGCTCTTCTTGTTCCTCCTCTGGGGTGATGTCGGATTCACTGTCGCTGTCTACTTCAATGTTTTGGGGTGAAGTATAGCGGTTCTTGAAACGCTTTTTGGAAAGACGTGTCTCTTGGAAGAATTCTCCTTCATATGTGTCTGGGTTAATGTGAGGTTCATAATCCTCTTCCTTTGGGGGAGATAGTCTAGCACGTGGCGGCACTTCATAAACGACATCCCAACCTTTCAGATTTGGATTAGTTTGGCAGGCCCACGGTAGATAGAATACTTGGGTCGCCTGTTGAGCCGTAATATAGACATCAGGAACATCTAAATGGGTGCTTTGGTTGATTTCAACTAGCCCTATATGTTCATGAGTCCTTCTAGTCTCCTTCGGCTGAAACCAATAACATTTGAAGACTACGACATTCGGTGGGTTTTCACCATAGAATAGAAGTTCATAAATTGCTTCAACTCTCCCATAATACTCGGTACCTCCTTCGCCGATAGCAGATACACAACAATTTGTAGACTTTCGGTCGGCCATAGATAGCTCTTTGCCATAGGTACGAAAGCGATACCCGTTGATGTCGTATTTGTCAAATGAACGGACCTTATAGTCAAAACCATTAGCGACTTGTCTCAATTCGGCGTCCATAGACTCTGAATTAGCCTACAAGTTTAATATGAAAGGATTGTTGCATTACGCACAAATTAGCGAATGAAACCGGGATAGCCGCCTACAAATTAGCCTACAAGTCTAATAGAAATTACCGTTTGTTTGAACCAAGAGATGAAACCGGGATAGCCGCCTCCTTGCTTTGCGAGAAGCTCATACTCTTCGACAGAATCCTTTTGGATCACCGCTCCATACGAGAATAAGGCGACGTATCGACTGTATGAAATATCCAGGAATAAGAGCAGTTCAAAGGAAATAGAAGTTGCGAAACTATGTACCGAGAACTTACTCGATGTACGGCCGCACTTCTATCAGGTTGTTGAAGATATACAACGAAATGGTCCGCCATTGTTCGTTATCCAAAGATACTGGATTTGAAACACTGGCTGGTGCGAGATTCCCTTTGAATAGGCTGAGGTTGGATCCACCCTTTTTAGGGTCGTCAGCATTGTACCGAGGCTTCGGATTATGCAAATGACGATTTTTGGCTTCGTAGTGTGCTGTCACGAAGTTTGCCGCCTCCTCAGTGATGAATGCCTCAGCCATCGATGCTTCAATTCTACGTTTATTTTTACATTTTTGTCGAAGCGTCTTCTGCATCCTCTCAGTTGGGTAGCACCAACGATTTTGCACGGGCCCCCCCAATCTTGCCTCGGTCGGGAGATGCAAAATCAAATGTTGCATTGGATTAAAGAAGCCCGGTGGAAAGATCTTCTCTAACTTGCAGATCAACTCCGGCGCCAACTCTTCCATTTCTTCTAGCACGCCAGGCGATAGTTCTTTCGCACAAAGAACACGGAAGAAATAGCTGAGTTCTGCCAGTACTAGCCATTCATCCTCAGGGATGAAGCCACGCAACATCACCGGCATTACCCGCTCAATCCATATGTGCCAATCATGACTCTTGAGACCAAATATCTTCAATTTATCAAGACTGGCTCCCCTCTGTAGATTCGCTGCATACCCATCGGGGAACATCAACTGCATTTTCACCCACAAGATAATTTCCCTCATAGCTGGCCTTCCAAGATTGAACCATGCCTTTGGCTTCGTCCAGTTCTGCTTTCCTTTCGGTTCTTTCATGTTTTGTAACGGCCTATCACATAGCGCCTCCAGATCGACTCTAGCCTTAGTATTATCCTTTGACTTCCCATCTATGCCGAACAATGTACCAAAAAGTGCCTCGGCGATATTCTTCTCAGTGTGCATCACGTCGATGTTGTGTGGGCAAAGGAGGTCTTTGAAGTAAGGCAGATCCCATAAGCATGTTTTGTGAGTCCAGGCGTGCTTAGAATTATACCCCTTGAAGTACCCTGGACGCTCTGGATCTGGCTCGAGAGCGTTTAACTGATCCAGGGTCTGTTGGCCTGTCAATGCATGTGGTGCAGAGTTTTTGACAACTCTACCTCTGATGAAGTTCTTCTTGTCTTTCCTGAACTTATGGCGAGGATTCAGGAACTGTCTATGCATGTCGAAGCAAGAAAACTTGCGACCGGCCTGAAGCCAACGAAACTCAAGAGCTCCCTTGCATGTGGGGCACGGGAACCTTCCATGCACACACCAGCCAACGAATAGCGCATACGCCGGCAAGTCATGCGTCGAGTACATGTACCAGACACGCATTATGAAGTTCCGTTTGCTATAGGCATCGTATGTCTTGAACCCATTATCCCAGGCTTCTTGCAATTCGTCCTTAAGCGGTTGCATGTACACATTCATATTTTTCCCCGGATAGTTGGGCCCTGGAATTATCAACGTCAGGAAAATGTTCTTTCTTTGCATAATCTGTCCGGGGGGGAGATTGAGTGGAAAGACAAATACGGGCCAACAACTGTATTGGGCTGCCGTCATACCAAACACACTGAACCCATCCGTGCTGATGCCGACTCGAGGATGCCTCGGATCTGCCGCTTTGTCACCATGTAATTCATCAAACTTTTTCCACGCAACACCATCCGATGTGTGTACAATCATCAGATTCCCATCTGCATCTAGTTCGGTTCTTTTGCCCGTTTTGTGCCATGTCATCTGTCTGGCCGTCTCTTCGACCATGAAAAGACGTTGAAGTCTTGGTACGATTGGCATATACCGAAGAACACTAACGGGGATTTTGGTCTGTGTCTTCTCACCCATACCGTTGTCTACCACAACATACCTGGAAGACTTGCAAATGGGACAATAGTTCAAGTCCGCATAGTCAAGCCTAAACAAGACACATCCTTTCTCACAGGCATGTATCTTATCATAGGGCATCTTCAGTGCACGGAGGATTTTGTCCGACTGGTACAGGTTTGCAGGCATTACATGGCCTTTGGGTAGAAAGCGTCCAAATACTGTCATCATTGCATCGTAGCATTCTCTGCCCAAGTTGAACTGAGCCTTCAGAGCCATTACTTGTGAGATGGCATCCAACTGACAAAGCTCAGTGTGCTCATGGAGCGGACGTTTTGAAGACTCCAACATTTCATTGAAGGCCTTTGCAGATTCCTCCATCTCCTCGTCCGAATCCCGAGCATCATCAAAGTCTTGCACCATGTTTTCCATCCCGGTACCATGCTCGTCGGTGCGACGACGATCCACCTCAGCTCGGTCACGTTGGGCAGACTCACCATGAAATGTCCACACCGTATAATCGGGCGTAAAACCACTCTTCTGCAGGTGTTTGCCCATTTCAGCCTCTGTCCTCTTTTCCCAATTGCCGCACCGTAAACAGGGGCACCAGGTTTTCCTCTGGCCATTTGCAAATGCGGCTCGCACAAACCCCTTGGTTTTTGTGAACCATTCAGTGCTCCATTTGTTCTGACCAGTGTGACCGGTGTACATCCACGCACGATCACTCATCTTGACTTTCAGAGCTACTAGACACACAACAAATATATATATATATATATATAATTCACCATGTATGTATTCATCAGTTGATCTACTTTGTCAATTTTATTACGTCCATGCAACCTACACTCTAATAGGTAATGATAGGTCCTAATCCCACCCGAGTATGTTTAGATTGGGTTCATTTTCCCATGCTATGCCCCGGATCCTACGCAAAATTTCGGCAGCACCTCCCCGCTGTTCTCCTGATACACGTCTCTGCAATAAACAGAGAGGATGTGTACCCGGAGAACAACAGGGGAGGCACTGACGAAATTTATGCGTCGGATCCGGAGCAAAGCATATGGGAAAACGAACCCAATCTAAACATACTCGGGCTGTCCATGGATAGCGTTGGACAATTCGAAAGAATCAAGGTTATAAATATGCAAATGCATGCATATTTATAACTATGACGCTTTCGAACGGGAGACACATATTGGTTACGCATACTGATGATTCAAGACACATATATATCTAGCTATCAAGTTTCATCGGAATAGATCAAATAATTAATGGGGGAGGAGGACATGTCATTTGTGCTCACCCACGAACGAAGGGGCAGAGCTCGTCAAACGCACGGCGAGGTCGTCGAACACCAAACCTCGCAGCGATGAAACAACTGCACATTTAAAACTACCCGATCAACACAATTATATATGATGTTTTTCATAACAAAATCGAAAGATATATGACCTAACTAATAATTCACAAATATATGACCCCGTCGGCTTCTGGAAGGCCAAAGAACACCTTTTCGGGAGGTGTCGGGGGTCGGGGTGTCGTGTCGGTCTCGGGGTGCCGTGTCGGGGTCGGGGTCTCGGGGTCGGGGTGTCGGGTCGGGTGCCGGGTCGGGGTCGGGGTGCCGTGTCGGTGTCGGGGTCGGGGTGTCGGGTCAGGCTCGGGGTCGGGGTGTCGGGGTCGGGGTCGGGGTCGGGGTCGGGGTGTCGGGGTGTCGGGGGTGTCGTGTCGGGGGTCGGGGTGTCGTGTCGGTGTCGGGGTGCCGTGTCGGTGTCGGGGTGCCGTGTCGGGGTCGGGGTGCTGTTTCGGGGTCGGGGGTCGGGGTGTCGTGTCGGGGTCAGGGGGTTAGGGGGTCGGGTGTCGGGGTGGAGTCGGGGTGTGGTGTCGGGGTTGGGGGGTCAGGGGGTCTTCTCATTCTTCTACTACTTCTACTTCTTCTCATTCTTCTACTTCTTCTCATCCCCCGTCTTCTTCTTCTTCTTCTTCTTCTTCTTCTTTCTCCTCCTCCTCCTCCTCCTCCTCCTCTTCTTCTTCTTCTTCTTCTTCTTCTTCTTCTTCTTCTTCTTCTTCTTCTTTCTCCTCCCCTCCTCCTCCTCCTCCTCCTCTTCTTCTTCTTCTTCTTCTTCTTCTTCTTCTTCTTCTTCTTCTTCTTCTTCTTCTTCTTCTTCTTCTTCTTCCCCCTTCTACTTAACCTAAACCTAAACTAAAAACCTTAACTAATTAAAACTAAACTATTTAAACTAATTAAACCTAAACTAATTAAACTAAATAACCTAAACTAATTAATTCTAAACTGAAAAAACTTAAACTAAAAAACCTTATCTAAACAGAAAAAAACAAAAAAACAGAAAAAAAATGGGAGGGGCTCACTGTGGGGGGCGGCGACGGGTCGGGGAGGGGCCGGCGACGGGGGCCGGGGCGGGGCGGTGGAGGAGGCGGGGCGGCGGGGGGCCCGGCCGGCGGGGGGCCGGGGCGGGGCGGTGGAGGAGGCGGGGCGGCGGGGGCCGGGGCGGCGGGGTGCCGGGGCGGGGCGGTGGAGGAGGCGGCGGGGGGCGCGGGGCGGCGGGGCGGCGGTGGGGCGCGGGGCGGCGCGGGGCCGGGACGGGGGGGCGACGGGGCGGTGGGCTGGCGGGGAGCCGGGGCGGCGGGGCGACGGGGCGACGGGGCGGCGGCGCGCGGCGGGCGGCGGCGGCGGCGGCGGGGTGGGAGGAGAAGGGCGAGGCGAGGACGAAGTGAGTAACGGGCGGGGGGTACCTGTCGTTAGGCAAGTGCCCTCTTTGCCGTCCGCCAGCCTTTGCCGTCCGCCTTTCTGCCTCTTTGCCGTCCGCTAGCGGACGGCAAAGAGGTGGGCCGTTAGGATTTTTTCAAACGAGCGGGGGGTGGGGGCCACCACACTCTTTGCCGTCTGCTGGCAGACGGCAACGAGCTGGCAGATGGCAAAGAGCTTCTTTGCCGTCAGCCTTTTCTTTGCCGTCTGCTTATGTTTAGCTGATGGCAAAGAGCTTCTTTGCCGTCAGCTAGCAGACGGCAAAGAGCTGACAGATGGCAAATTAGCTGATTCCAGTAGTGAATATATCGATCTTTACCTCTCGGCCATTTCGAGACTCCTCGTCATGTCCCCGATCTCATGCGGGACTCCGAACTCCTTCGGTACATCAAAATACATAAACTCATAATAAACCTGTCATCGTAACGTTAAGCGTGCGGACCCTACGGGTTCGAGAACTATGTAGACATGACCGAGACACCTCTCCGGTCAATAACCAATAGCGGAACCTGGATGCTCATATTGGTACCCACATATTCTACGAAGATCTTTATCGGTCAAACCGCATAACAACATACGTTGTTCCCTTTGTCATCGGTATGTTACTTGCCCGAGATTCGATCGTCGGTATCTCAATACCTAGTTCAATCTCGTTACCGGCAAGTCTCTTTACTTGTTCCGTAATACATCATCACGCAACTAACTCATTAGTTACAATGCTTGCAAGGCTTGTAGTGATGTGCATTACCGAGTGGGCCCAGAGATACCTCTCCGACAATCGGAGTGACAAATCCTAATCTCGAAATACGCCAACCCAACAAGTACCTTTGGAGACACCTGTAGAGCTCCTTTATAATCACCCAGTTACGTTGTGACGTTTGGTAGCACACAAAGTGTTCCTCCGGTAAACGGGAGTTGCATAATCTCATAGTCATAGGAACATGTATAAGTCATGAAGAAAGCAATAGCAACATACTAAACGATCGAGTGCTAAGCTAACGGAATGGGTCAAGTCAATCACGTCATTCTCCTAATGAGGTGATCCCGTTAATCAAATGACAACTCATGTCTATGGCTAGGAAACATAACCATCTTTGATTAACGAGTTAGTCAAGTAGAGGCATACTAGTGACACTCTGTTTGTCTATGTATTCACACATGTATTATGTTTCCGGTTAATACAATTCTAGCATGAATAATAAACATTTATCATGATATAAGGAAATAAATAATACTTTATTATTGCCTCTAGGGCATATTTCCTTCAGTCTCCCACTTGCACTAGAGTCAATAATCTAGTTCACATCGCCATGTGATTTAACATCAATAATTCACATCACCATGTGATTAACACCCATAGTTCACATTGTCATGTGACCAACACCCAAAGGATTTACTAGAGTCAATAATCTAGTTCACATCGCTATGTGATTAACACCCAAAGAGTACTAAGGTGTGATCATGTTTTGATTGTGAGATAATTTTAGTCAACGGGTCTGCCACATTCAGATCCGTAAGTATTTTGCAAATTTCTATGTCTACAATGCTCTACACGGAGCTACTCTAGCTGATTGATCCCACTTTCAATATGTATCTAGACCGAGACTTAGAGTCATCTAGATTAGTGTCAAAACTTGCATCGACGTAACCCTTTACGACGAACCTTTTGTCACTTCCATAATCGAGAAACATATCCTTATTCCACTAAGGATAATTTTGACCGCTGTCCAGTGATCTACTCCTAGATCACTATTGTACTCTCTTGCCAAAATCAGTGTAGGGTATACAATAGATCTGGTACACAGCATGGCATACTTTATAGAACCTATGGCCGAGGCATAGGGAATGACTTTCATTCTTTTTCTATCTTCTGCCGTGGTCGGGCTTTGAGTCTTACTCAATTTCACACCTTGTAACACAGGCAAGAAACTCTTTCTTTGACTGTTCCATTTTGAACCACTTCAAAATCTTGTTAAGGTATATACTCATTGAAAAAACTTATCAAGCGTCTTGATCTATCTCTGAAGATTGAAAAAGTTTGAAAATGTCAAAAGTATGAAACAATTGCTTGGCTTGTCATCGGGGTTGTGCATGATTTAAATACTTTGTGTGGTGAAGATAGAGCATAGACAGACTATATGATTTTGTAGGGATAACTTTCTTTGGCCATGTTATTTTGAGAAGACATAATTGCTTTGTTAGTATGCTTGAAGTATTATTATTTTTATGTCAATATTAAACTTTTGTCTTGAATCTTTCAGATCTGAATATTCATACCAAAATTAAGAAGAATTACATTGAAATTATGCCAAGTAGCACTCAGCATCAAAAATTCTGTTTTTATCATTTACCTACTCGAGGACGAGCAGGAATTAAGCTTGGGGATGCCTGATACGTCTCCAACGTATCTATAATTTTTGATTGCTCCATGTTATATTATCTACTGTTTTGGACATTACTGGGCTTTATTATTCACTTTTATATTATTTTTGGGACTAACCTATTAATCGGAGGCCCAGCCTAGAATTGCTGTTTTTTGCCTATTTCAGAGGTTCACAGAAAACGAATATCAAACGGAGTCCAAATGGAATGAAACCTTCGGGAACGTGATTTTTAGGAAGAATATGATCCAGGAGACTTGGACCCTACGTCAAGAAATAATAGAGGAGGCCACGAGGTAGGGGGCGCACCTACCCCCCAGGGCGCGCCCTCCACCCTCATGGGCCCCCTGTTGCTCCACCGACGTACTCCTTCCGCCTATATATACCCACGTACCCCCAAACGATCAGATACGGAGCCAAAAACCTAATTCCACCGCCGCAACCTTTTGTACCCATGAGATCCCATCTTGGGGCCTGTTCCGGAGCTCCGCCGGAAGGGGCATCCATCACGGAGGGCTTCTACATCAACACCATAGCCTCTCCGATGAAGTGTGAGTAGTTTACCTCAGACCTTCGGGTCCATAGTTATTAGCTAGATGACTTCTTGTCTCTTTTTGGAACTCAATACAATGTTCTCCCCCTCTCTCGTGGAGATCTATTCGATGTAATCTTCTTTTTGCGGTGTGTTTGTTGAGACCGATGAATTGTGGGTTAATGATCAAGTTTATCTATGAACAATATTTGAATCTTCTCTGAATTCTTTTATGTATGATTGGTTATCTTTGCAAGTCTCTTCGAATTATCAGTTTGGTTTGGCCTACTAGATTGATCTTTCTTGCAATGGGAGAAGTGCTTAGCTTTGGGTTCAATCTTGCGGTGTCCTTTCCCAGTGACAGTAGGGGCAGCAAGGCACGTATTGTATTATTGCCATCGAGGATAACAAGATGGGTTTTTTTATCATATTGCATGAATTTATCCCTCTACACCATGTCATCTTGCTTAAGGCGTTACTCTGTTTTTATGAACTTAATACTCTAGATGCATGCTGGATAGCTGTCGATGAGTGGAGTAATAGTCGTAGATGCAGGCAGGAGTCGGTCTACTTGTCTCGGACGTGATGCCTATATACATGATCATACCTAGATATTCTCATAACTATGCTCAATTCTGTCAATTGCTCAACAGTAATTTGTTCACCCACCGTAGAATACTTATGCTCATGAGAGAAGCCACTAGTGAAACCTATGGCCGCCGGGTCTATCTTCATCATATTAATCTTCCAACACTTAGTTATTTCCTTTGATTTTTTACTTTGCTTTTATTTTACTTTGCATCTTTATCACAAAAATACCAAAAATATTATCCTATCATATCTATCAGATCTCACTCTCGTAAGTGACCGTGAAGGGATTGACAACCCCTTATCGCGTTGGTTGCGAGGATTTATTTGTTTTGTGTAGGTGCGAGGGACTCGCGCGTAGCCTCCTACTGGATTGATACCTTGGTTCTCAAAAACTGAGGGAAATACTTATGCTACTTTGCTCCATCACCCTTTCCTCTTCGAGGGAAAACCAACACAGTGCTCAAGAGGTAGCAGGGCCCACTCGGTAAGACATCATTGTAATGAGCTCAATGTGACTAAGGGGTTGGTCATGGGATGATGTGTTATGGAATGAGTAAAGAGACTTGCCATAACGAGATTGAACAAGGTATCGGTATACCGACGATCGAATCTCGGGCAAGTGCTATATCGGTAGACAAAGGGAATCGTATACGGGATTGATTGAATCCTTGACATCGTGGTTCATCCGATGAGATCATCGTGGAACATGTGGGAGCCAACATGGGTATCCAGATCCCGCTGTTGGTTATTGGCCGGAGAGATGTCTCGGTCATGTCTGCATAGTTCCCGAACCCGTAGGGTCTACACACTTAAGGTTCGATGACACTAGGGTTATAGGGAATAGATGTACGTGGTTACCAAATGTTGTTCGGAGTCCCGGATGAGATCCCAGACGTCACGAGGAGTTCCGGAATGGTCCAGAGGTGAAGATTTATATATGGGAAGTCCAGTTTCAGTCACCGGAAAGGTTTCGGGGTTTATCGGTATTGTACCGGGACCACCGAAGGGGTTCCGGGGGTCCACCGGGAGGGTCCACCTGCCCCGAAGGACCTAATGGGCTGTAGTTGGGTGGGAACCAGCCCCTTAGTGGGCTGGTGCGCCCCCCAAGGGCCCAAGGCGCCTAGGGTTGGAAACCCTAGGGGGCCGCTGCCCCCCGGGGGGGGCGGGGGCGCCCCCCTAGTTGGAAACCCTAAGGGGGCCGCTGCCCCCCGAGGGGCCGCCGCCCCCCTCTAGATGGATATAGGGGGCCGGCCCCCTCCCCTTCCCCTATATATAGTGGGGGTTTTGGGGCTGCCAGAGACACGAGTCTCCCTCTCTCTTGGCGCAGCCCTACCCCTCTCCCTCCTCGTCTCTCGCAGTGCTTGGCGAAGCTCTGCTGGAGTGCCACGCTCCTCCACCACCACCCACGCCGTCGTGCTGCTGCTGGTCGGAGTCTTCCCCAACCTCTCCCTCTCTCCTTGCTGGATCAAGGCGCGGGAGACGTCACCGGGCTGCACGTGTGTTGAACGCGGCGGCACCGTTGTTCGGTGCTTAGATCGGATTCGGCCGCAATCTAAATTGGTTCGTGTACGACTCCACCGACCGCGTTCTTGCAATGCTTCCGCATCGCGATCTTCAAAGGTATGAAGATGCACTCCCCTCTCGTTGCTAGTAACTCCATAGATTGATCTTGGTGATGCGTAGAAATTTTTTAATTTCTGCAACGATCCCCAACAGTCGACGCCGGCGGAGGCGGGAGGAACTCTGCTGGGAAAGGGGTGGTGGGGGCCTTGTCCTTGGCCTTGCTGCCGCTGGCGCCGGAGAAGAGGCCCATCTCCCCGTGGTTGTGATGGCTAGGGTTTGCCGGTGACGGGGGAGCAAAGCTTGGCATATGTGGACAGCGAGTTTGGATGAGGACGGCCCCGCCGCACGGTCGGCTTAAAAAAGGACGAGCGCCGTCGCTGACGCGTGGGCCCGTGGTCATAAATTAAGCTGACCGCGTGGGCAGCGGGTAGTTGGACGACCAGCATGTAGGGACGCGGCGGACAGCGAGAAGGCGCGCGAAGCGTCTGTTCGGCGTCTGCGCTGACGCATTTGGGGCGCAAATTTGGGCCGCAAATGCGTCGGCGTGGACGCGACGCAGACGTGATTTGGGTTTGGGTCGGCGCGTTGGGCCGCCACTTTTGTCCGCGCCGACCCAAACGAACGCAGACGGACGAAATGGGTCGGCCCTTTGAAGTTGCTCTTACGGTAATGTTTCTGTTAGGCTAACCAATAAACCTACTAAACGCTAGTGACTGAATACATCGCGAATATTATAAGAACATTGCTGCCGCACTATTTATTGTATAGAAAAACCGTATGGTTTACTTTATAGCTTGGATTTTCGAATTTCCTGAAAACTGTACGTATTACTTTATAGCTTGAATAAAGGTTCATTAAATTTGGAAAAACTTCACTGATAGTGAAAAAAGTTCATCGAATTTGGAAAAACTGAAAAAGTTCATCCAGTTTTTGAAAAAAAAATCATCGCATTTGAAAAAGTTCATCATATTTGAAAATAAGTTCACAAACTTGAAAAAAAGTTCATCGAATTTGAAAAATGTTCGCCGAATTTGAAAAAAAGTTCATCAAATTTAAAAAAATTCATCGAATTTTAAAAAAAGTTCATCAAAATTCACAGAAGTTCATCGAATTTGAAAATAAGTTCATCGATTCTGAAAAAAATTCATCAAATCTGAAAAATGTTCATCGAATTAAAAAAACGCGCACTAAAGAAAACAAAAAAAAGATGAAAAAAAAGAAAAACGAAAAAGAATAAAAAAATCGAACTTAAGAACTAAGTAAAAAAGTAAAAGACGGGCTAACCATTCACTCGTGGCTGGTGCACCTGCTGGCTATTGCAATGCGCTTGCGACAAGGAGGTTGCGTGTACGAATCCATCGCGGCACACATTTTGCCTTTCAAAAAAAGGAAAAGAAAAAAGAACGAAACGGGTCGGCCCAATTAAAAACGCCTGCAGGCGCCCGTTGACGAACCGGCGCATAAGCATCAACTAGGAATTGCCCTACTTATGGCGCAAACAACGTGGTCCGACCGAGCCGGTCGGGACGGGCTGTTAACGTCGCACCGTCCAGCTTGTCGGCTTAACCATGCTTTGCCATGTCAAAGCGGGCTCAATTTTTGGCTTAGTGCTTTTTTGCTACTATCAAAAATTCGACGCGAAAAGTGCACCAATTTCCAATGCGGTCGTTTTGTGCTAAGCCACCGCAAATATGATGGTTCTGTTAGAGCATCTTCAGTCGCGCCCCTAACAAACCACCTCAGGTTATTTTTTAGCGCCGGCATTCAAAAATCGGTCTAGTCATGCCTCAGGATCTCGTTTATCGCCGGTTTGGACCGAAATAACAGCCGGCGAACCCGAGGCGAACCCAAGCCCCCGGGGTCATCTGGGGGCGCCGGCCGAAGCGAAAAGGCGCGTGGGTGCGATCTGTCGGCGAGAGAAGGCCCTTTTCCCGTCGACCCCCCCCCCCCCCCCCCCGCTTTTCCCCCTTCGTTTCCCTCCATTCCCCCCTTCTCCCGCCATTCTCCTCCCTCTCCCCTCCATCCGGCCGCCATGCCGCCGAAGAAGTACATGGCCCCTCGCGCCGCTACCGATGCCACCGTCTCCCAGCCGAAGCAGAGGAAGCAGAGGGCGCCGCCGTCCAAACCCCCGGGCATGTCAAACGCCGACTGGAAGGCGAAGGTTCAGCACCGGGAGGCTGTCACCACCGACCGGCAGAACAGGCTCAACGCTAAGAAGGCCCGAGACAGGGCGGCTGCGGCCGTGGCGGAGCAAGCAGATCGCGCGGCGGAACAAGCAGAGGCGTCTCGCGCGAGGATGATGAATCCGCCCGGCGGCCACGACCCACACGCTCCCTGGAGCCAGCAGAGCGTCGGGTCACCGGCCGGCTTCTCGCCGTCGCCACACCCCTAGGGGTGCATGCCTTCGCCTGGCTACGCCGACAGCGACGTGCACGACGGGTTCAACCCCAACATCACCTTTCCACATGGCCACCCCGCCCAGCGCACGCCCTCACCTGCGTTCGCCGGCGTCCAGTACCCCCCGTGCACCTACTCGCCGCCGGCTTACACATCCTCCCCGACGCCGCCTCTACGGCGTGGCGCGCTGCTCTTCTCACAAGCCTCGTCGTCACATCTCGGCAACCCCGACGTGAAGGAGGCCGACATGGACGACATCATCGGGACCGGCTCGGCCGCCGGCGCCTCCCCCGGGTTTAATGCCCAAGAAGATACAATGGACCTCAACGGCGACATGGACGACGAGCTCGACTACGGCGAGGAGGAGGAGGAGGACGAGGGACGAGCCGGTGCCTGCTCCGGTGAGGAAAGGGAAAAAAGAAGAAGCGGTGGCCAGGACCGGCGAGCCGCGCGTCAAGTGGGCGTCCAAAGAAGACAAGTGCCTCGCCGAAGCGTAGAAGATCGTCTGCCTCGACCCAATCACCGGCACAAACCAGAACGCCGGCACGTACTAGGAGCGCATCAAGTCGGAGTTCAATGAGCGCAACCTGGTCGACCCCTACTTCACCGGTTTCCACATGCAGCGTGGCTCGAAGGCCATGACGAATCATTGGGCGCTCATCCAAACGGCATGCAACAAATGGCATGGGATCGTCGAGGAGATCGCGGCTCGCCCGGGGAGCGGCGCCAACATCGAGGGTCAGGTATGACGTCGGTCTCTCGCTCATTTTTCACCGTGTGCGTCGCCGACACTTGTTCCTCGGCGCAGATGGTCCGGATGTTCGCCATGTATCGCCAGGACAGCAGCACCGACCAAGATTTCAAGTACCTCCACGTGTTCTCCCGGATCGAGAAGTGCGAGAAGTGGGCGGAAGTACGACGCACCCTCGCCAAGACCAAGGAGAAGTACAAGCCGGACGCGCCGACGCCGGGCGCGACCGATGGGCGCCCGGACAGCAACACACGAGCCAAGTCGGCGAAGGCCGCCGAGCCGGCTACCGCGCGTCTGCAAGAGTCCATCGAGCATTGCATCGCGGACGCCAAGACCCGCGCCGCCCAGAGGGAAGAGAAAATTGAGGCGCGATGGTCGACGTTGATGACGAACAGCGCCGTCAAGCTCGACCTACTCCGGACCAACGTCGCCGCGAAGAAGAGGAACACCGACCTGCCTTTCCTCATGGGGGGGGGGGGGGGGGGGGCGGACATGGCGACGATGGACGAGCAGGTCAAGGCGTGGTACCTGGCGGAGCGTGGCCTCATTCTGAACCAGATGCCGTCGACGGCGGTGCCAACTCCCACGCCGGCCCCAACTCAGCCGCCAAGCCCGAGCGACGCCTCCACGCGCCCAGCACAGAAGCCGCGCCGACGCCGACCAGCCCGCGCACGCCGACTCCCACCAGTCCGCCGCCGGTGGACGCCGCCGCCGTTTGATGAATTGCCTACGCGTCCTTCCTTTTGAACACCGAACTTTCAAGTTATTGATCGCCGAACTGTGGCATGATGATTGCTGAACTGTGGCATGATGATCGCCGGACTTGTTGCTTTTTTTGTGTAGCGAAAAATGTCAGGTTTGAATTTAAATGTCTTGGGATCGGCCCCGGGATGTAGCTGGAACCTAGATCACCCCAAAGCCTAAAACACACCGGGCGAAGGTCCAAAATAACGCCGGCCGCTGCGCTAGGGCCGAACGAGTGGAGCGGCTCTTACTCCCAGGAAACGACATTCTTTTCGGGCATGGTGTCGAAGCATCTACGGGGCCGTCCACCATACATGTCGTGCACAATGAGATCCACTAGCCAATACCCCCTCCGTCCGAAAATACTTGTCGGAGGAATGGATGTATCTAGACGTATTTTAGTTCTAGGTACATCCATTTTTATGCATTTTTCCGACAAGTATTTTCGGACGGAGGGAGGACAATAATATACCCTAAAAAAAGTAGCCAATTACTCGTACTACATATGACAGTACTCGGTTGCGCGACCGAGGCGAATTTTTATAGCTGGTTGGCTCGAAGCAAGCTGACAAATGTGAATTCGCGGGGTTCTTTCCGCCGGGCGCGCGGCCGGCGCGGGGATGGGCGTCAGGAAAAGCCAGGAGGCACGACGCGTCGGCTCTTTCCTTGATCAACCACCCGCCCCGTTCCCCTCTGTGCGCTCAAACCCATAGAAATGGAAGGCGAGAAGCAGCCGCCGCCGGCAGTGGACAGCGTGTCCAAGGTGCTTGACGACGAAGACCTTCTCGTAGAGATCCTCCTCCGCGTCGCCTTCCCCAACACCCTTGTCCGCGCCGCCCTCGTCTGCAAGCGCTGGCTAGGGCATGCCTCCGAACCGGCTTTCCTCCGCCGTTTCCGCGAGCTCCACCCGCCCCGCCTCCTCGGCTTCTACATCAACAACAACGGGTACGGTCACCCCCCTCCACCGTCCTTCGTCCCGATGTTGCCTCAGCCCGCAGAGCTCGCTGCCATTGTCCGCCGGACAAATTTCAATGCCTACAGGAGGCTATCGACCGGCACGCTTGACTGCCGGAACGGCAGCGTATTCATCGCCTTGTACAACGACAAGAGAACACTTGGGGTGCACCGCCCGCTGTGCCGTGGTGAGAGAGGTCTGACAATCCTATCATCAGTCCCACGCCCTCAACTCCCCTTCGGCACTTGCTGCACTTTCAGTCAAGTCGTCTCCAAGGAAGGGGATGGCCTGTCCTACTACTACTTGTATGTGGAGTCTACCATGGGTGAATCTAGGCTGCATGTATATATGATGCAAGATGGTTCCTGGCACATGCATCATCTGCTGGACATAGGCCAACTCCTTCGTCCTCGTTCAAAACCAAAAGCTGTGCTTGTAGATAATAAAATTTACATGGCGGCTGGCCCAACCAACATCGTTGTCTTGGATTTGAAGACACTGAGTTTCTCCACAGTTCAGCTTCCACAAGGAGTGGAGCATGGCAGCAGAGGCACCACCATGTTGTCACGGGCCGGTGATGCTTCTGGTGTATATCTCATCCATGTTAAGGAGTTTCAACTCCGCATCTGGCTCCGCAAGGAGGACAACTGGTTGCTGGTCGATAGCATCTGCCTGCATGAAATGTGTGCTAATTTGAGGAAGTCAGATTCTACAATCAAGAATGGGCATAATGTTCTTCTCATGGACCAGGTGGTGGACTATGGTGACTTTGTGTTCTTGCAGATGGGTGGATGTGTACTGCACTTGGATGTCAGGTGCAGGACACTACGTAAAGTGTATGAATACAGAAGCACTCATCTTGGTGATATCCATCCTTTTACAATGATCTGGCCTCCCGCATTCCCCACGGTCAAGTACGATCCTGCAAGGTTTGTCTTCTGGTATTTTGATGATCTTGTTGAGGTTACATAGTTATGCAATGTATATTGTCCATCACACTATTTTCAAATTGTGTTAGCTATATGATAGATTCCTTAGGATATTGTACAATACTGGTTAACCGACATTGATAAGTGCTTTTGCCGTAAGACAATCTGAAATCACTTGTGCGTTGTGATAATACTACAAGGTGTTCATTTCTGGTCATTATTTGGGACACACTTTTGTATTAGGGGTGTTTGATGATGAGGGTATCCCTTGTGCATGGGCATGTGTCTTGGTTGGCTAGTTGATAAAGATAACCGTGTGGATAGATAAAAGAAAAAATAGAGTGGTAGGGGTTACAGTTATTTCCTGCTTGCCAAAAGATTACAGAAGACTACCTTTAAATATGATGGACCCCTAAGTCAAAGAAACTGCTTGGATGTCGTTTTTCTTTTTTGTACAGACTCAGGATTAGTTATAGAATTACATTTGACAGTGTTGATGGTTGTCTTGCCGTTTGCTAGACATGTACTCCCTCTATAAAGAAATATAAGAGCATAAGACTACGGCATGTAGAATGCTCCAGGGAATGGTTACTTCTGCTAACACTTGTATTGGCAGCATATGCCATTCTTCTTAATTGGTGCTTCTCCTAATTACAGACTCATAATTATTAAAATTTTAGTGGTGCTGAAACATGAATTGTTTGGTGTTCTAGCTTGGAACATCATTCTCCTGCGTTACTGTTTTTACCATCATTCTGCCGCATCACTGTTTTTACCATCGTTCTGCTGCATTTCTAAACTACCCAGCACCTTTAAGTGCAAAACTAAAGCTTGGACCTACACAAGTTTACAACATGTTAATTTTTCAGAATGTTGGCTTCTAAGCGTAATTTCTTAGTGGATTGTATATTTCTTATGCAAGATTTCTGATTTAGATATATCATAATGGTTTCTCAAAAAAAAGTACATCATAATGAAAATTGCCTTCCAGTGGATAATACAAGTTAACTGTGGGTAATTTATGCTTGCATGGCATTTTCCTTCTATGATCGGAGGTTTGTTTGACTGGACTGCACCCTATATAGTGGAAAGTTACATGTCTGGGATTTGAAGGCATTTAACCTACAACCCTGAAGCTTTTAAGAATATTTGTCGAAACAAATGCTATTTTGACTTTCGAGCATATATACATGATACTTGCTACTGTTGTACTAGCCACTTGTCTTTGTTGCATGATTTGTTTTGTTCATTTGATATTCAGATACTTCATTATCTCCATGCTGACCTTTCTTCTGTTTTCCTTGAAAATAGAACTGCAACCTAAAGAAGAAAGATACAAGGAAGCTCATGGATTGTACCTACGTCGTGAATGACATGGGTGGAATCAAGTAAGAGCAGTAGTCTGAAGTATTTCCTCTAGTACCTTGTAGCAGTTTTAATTACCATGTAACTGGAGCATGTACTCCTGTGCAACTTCCCTTATGCAGAGTAGGTATCTCGTCTCATCTGCTTGCTTCAAAGTCTTATGATTCCACTGCTTGGCTACTTAATAAATTTGGAGAAGCACAATTGTAAAATCTGTTTCAGTTTGCATATTTCTCTAATAAATTTGGAGTAATATAAAAGAAAGTTTCTTTGAGGCCCTGAAAATGTACTTGTGTGCTGGTTCAAAGCAAGGAGAGACCCATGGTATATGCAGCAGTAAGCTCTGGCAAATGCATCGATCACTACTAGCGAGGGGTAAGACAACAGAGTGTTGGTGAACTGAAGTCAGTAGAAAAAATAACAATCTGAGAGATAGATGCATCTAGCAGTCCTACTGAACAAAGCTGCTGGTGGTCATAGGTGTTGATACTGACGGAGAGAACAACTTTACGGCTGCAGAGTGCAAGGTGTCCTTCCTGCAATCACGGAAGACAAATTAAAGGGAAGAGATATAGAAATACTAAAAATAATAAAAGAAAAGGAGTTAATAATAATTCAGTGTTCAAAGTATTTGAGGGGTATACTGGACACATATATACAAAATACATACGTGTGCAAAGCTTTAAATAATAATTGAATAAAAAATATTTCAATTATTTGATTTCATTTTTCAGAAGTGCAATTTTTAGTTATTTTTGGAATGCATTTTACTTACTTTCTCTAATGATTCAGTAATATTTTAATACATTTCACAAAAAATCTGTGCTTTAGTATTATTTTAATACACTTTACAACATGTTTGAAATGCATTTCGACATATTCAACTGCTTTTGAAATGCATTTCGGTCATCATTGGGTCTATTCAAATATACTCACATTTTTTCCAAATGCAGTAACGGTTTTCAAATTCCGTTTCAATTCTTGAAATACATTTTAGTTTTGATTCAGTAATATTCTAAAACATTTGACTGAAATGCATTTGAAACTACATTGAGTCATGACTGAAACGTACTTCAAATTTATAGAAATATTGAATGCATTTGGAAAAAATCAATTAATCAAATGATTATCATAATTAATAATAATATATCACTCATGATTTAAGTTAGTTGACAAGAATTTTTAGATTTACTAAAACATGAATGAAATACATTTCAAATGCATTCGATATTGAACTGTTATTGAATGAAGGCTATAATTTTTTCAAGGCATAACTGAAACAAAATGCATTTTGAATTTATAGAATCATGTTTAAATTAAATTTAAATGAATTTGAAATGTTAAAATGCACTTGAAAATTCTCGGAATTGTACTTAAATATTGAAAATATTAATTGAATCATGATTGAAATTACTTGAAAAGAATTTTTAGATTTACTAAACATGATTGAAATATATTTCAAATTAATTAAATATTGAAAATTTATTGAACGAAGACTGTAATTAATTTCAATGCATAACTGAAACACATTGAAATGCATTTCGAATTTATTAGAATTATGATGAAATGAAATTTAAATGAATTTGAAATGTTGAAATGCACTCGAAAATTCTCGGAATTGTACTTAAATAGTGCTAAGATGACCGAAATGATTCGGAAATTTTAGAAAGAAACATTTGAAATGAGTTATCAAACTACTGCTTAAACTTGCAAGATAATCAACTTTGAAGCAAGAAACTGGAATTCAAACTCGCGCCTCAAATCCATGGATCACGTGTTCCAACTTCCAAGCCGTGCTTGTCAATGGTATTGTTGTTTGTCGCAGTACCACCCGTGGTTAGTGGCTCGCCGGAGCTGAGCCCGCGAAGCTGAACCCAGATCCCTGGAGCGCGTCCTCCACGGTCTTGTCCAGCATCTTCCCCATCTCCGGCGACATGTGCCTGCTCCAGTCTCCGGCGACCCCCTTCCGGAAGAAAGCGTCGCTCCTGATGCCCGACACGTTCCACCGCCCGTCCCTGTTGGCCTCCATGTTCTTCAGCTTCTCCAGGCTGCACAGGTCCACGATCTCCTCCACCACCCCTCCCGCCACCTCCTCCTCGGAGAAGGGGCAACCCATGAACTCCGCCATCGTCTTCAGGTTCGCCGCCGGGTCGCGCAGCATCTCCTCGTACCTCAGGAACAACACCTCGCCCCCGCCACCGGAGCGACGGCGGCTCGCCTCGCAGTACTCGAGCACGTGCCGCCACTGCGGGCCGCAGCAGCACCGGCCCTCGCGGAACAGCTCGAACGCCTCCTGCATCGAGAACGCATCCCCGTCGACCCCGGCGCTCGCCGACGCCTTCCTGGTGAACAACCACGAGGAGACCAGCGCGTCCTTGGGGTCCCGGCAGACGTACACGATCCGGGGGCCGCCGGCGGAGACGACGCGCTCGGGTAGGAGGGAGTAGGGCAGGTGTGTGGCGAGCAGGCGCGGGGAAGGGAGCGCCTCGATCTCGGCCGCCACGGCGTCCACGTCCGTGTGCTCGAGAGCGGAGTCGACCTCCAGGAACCGGACGCAGTCGTGCGGGTTGCGGCGGCGGAGCGGGTGGTCGGCGTCGGAGGACGGCGGGTGGGCGTCGCGGTGAAGGGTGGCGAAGGCGAGGGCCTTGAGCCATGTGGTGCCGGACTTGGGGAAGCTGGCAAGGAGCACGTCCGTGGGCCTCGGCGCGAAGCGCGCGTGCAACGTCGGGAGGCCGCGCCTGAGCACCCCCTCCGGCTGCCAGAACCCGGCGTATCGCCGCAGCGCGAACGGTGGGCACCGCGTCTCCAGTGGGAGCGCCGGCACCAGCTCGGCCATGCCGGCGTGCGTCGGCGCCGCCGCCGTGCCTTCCTGTGACCCCACATCGCCATGAGAAGCCATGGATAATGTACTCTGCTTCAATGAGTGTGTTTTGCGCTTGCGCGTCCAGTCGGATGATTTGATCGGTCCGGACTAATACGTGAATAACAGAGTGCGAGATCTATTCTCATCAGGTTAAGTAAGCACAAGTTGGTGACCGATCCTCTGCAACAGTCGGTAGTTAAAAGGGGTCCGTCATGTGCGTCATGTGATGATACATGATAGACATACATATGGACACCTATGCAAGTAGTTCATTGCTGATTTGCAGTGACTCTGATGTTTTTCTTCTTGTCAGTACTCGCTACGAGTGGCGGAGCTTGAGCCAAAATCATGGGGGTTGGGCTTGGGGCCAAACATAATTGCTTTTGGATGATTTTTAGTGGATAAATAAGCCTAATATTGAGCTATATAGATATACTTTCTTATGAACTGGGGGTGTGGTCATGGCCCAGTTGGCCCCATAAAGCTCCTGCCACTGCTCACTGCACTCCACACAAAAGGCCTTTATGAGAGAGCGGGCGAGCGGCGATATGCCAGACGAGCTCGTGTGCTGCGCAAGAGTAATGCTAGACGGTCTTTACGGGGATTTACGGAGTGGTTAGTTTTGATTGGCTGAGATTTCATTAAGTGAGGTGGGCCGTCAGTGAAATTCATGAGGGGAGATTAGCAAGTATAATAAGGTGACGTAGGCGGACTGTAAGTCTTAAAATACTATATCTTTGCCGAGGTGGTTGAGAGAGAAGAGGAGAGAGAAGATTTACGGCCGACTGTAGCACGGGCTCCAAGAAGCTATTTGAAAGTGTATGGTGGGCCATGCGATAAGAAAGTAGTACTTTCTTGTAGCTCACTACTATACATGTTGGCTATTATATTGGCTATAGATGACATGACAACATGTTATAGCCACCGGTCGGCTATATTATTAACCATGCTCTTAGAGGAGGGCACGCACTCTGTTAGTGAAAGCCCGTCGTTCATTGCCCGTGCGTGTAGTATTATCGGCTGCATGTGTGTACGGAGACAGTGCAACACCGACGACAGGAGTTGACGGCGCCACGCAGTAAAACCATGTGGAGGTCCACCCCTTCAGCGAGTAGGGCCACTTCATCTTAAAGTGGCTCGAGATGCGCTTTGTCTGGATGTCGAGTGTGCCCCACGTCTGGTAAACATCCTTCGTCACCATCTGCGGGTTGGCGTAGAAGAAGTGTTTGAAAAACGCCCAATCCGGCGGGATGCCGAGGAACAACGTAACGAAGCCTAAGAGGTGGGTGACTGTGTTGGGCGGGAGGTGATGGAGCTGCACCTAGAAGTGCTTGAGCACCCGCTAAAGAAAAGATGGATTGAGAGCGATAAACCCATTTGAAAAAGGAGGTGAGGATGGCCTACTCGTTGCCTCGCGGAGCGGGCTCCTGCTCGCTGGGGTCCGGCGTCAGCCAGCCGAATTGCGGGAGCCGATCGTCGCAGACATATGCACGGAGTACCCCCTCCGTCACTAGCGACGAGAGCCAGTACCCGCCCTCCCGATCCTCGGCGGAAGTGCCAGCTGCGGCGGCTGCTAAGGCCGCGACCTAGGAAATCTCCACCGTGGAAGAACTGGCTGTCTTGGCCCCCTCAAACTTTCAGGTGGACGACCATATTGGATCTAGGGGCTCGAGAGGAAGAAAGAGAAGGAACTGCACCCTGGAGGTTACGGAGAGAGTGGGAGGACGTTCAAAACCCTCCCCATGCATGGCCCGAATTTTAGCGGAGACGGTGAACCGCCGCGAAGAACCCGCTGGAAACACATCAAAAAGGAGCTAAAACGTCAATCATGCGCGTGGGTATCCAGACAGCCAACATTTAAACCCACTTAGTCGCGAAGTGTCAGTCGAATTTTGTGTCAGTCAGAATTCGAGGAGTCCGCTCTCAAAGGCCGACTAACAAGGGTTTGACAAACACGCGAAAGAATTTTACTAACGGCTCAGACAGGTTAGCAATGGTGATTGCAAACGTTTCACCTTCCAGTCAGCAGAAGCATTTGGTCCACTGAGAACAAAAACACGCATCCGACTTTCAGGGTCAGTCACGAGTCGAGGAAGTCGTGCATTCAAGCACGAAGACAATCCGAGTGCATACCATTTGACGAAAACCGAGTGAAGCCACACTCGTCACAGACCCGCTCTGTGTAAATAGCAAGGAGCGCCTGTGATATCCCCATAGGCACGAGTCGACTTCTCACCGAGAGAATCAAATATCCGGCCACGTAGACTTGGTTCCGAAGAAAGGAGTTCAATCGACGTTCCTGATAAAGGATATTGACTGGAGACACTTATCATTTCAAACCCAGACGCGACGGATCGCCACTCAAAATTTCATGGTACAACCACAATCGGGCCACAAACTATCCTCTCCCTTAAGAGATGGGGTCGCCACTCAGAATGATACACCAACAGTCGGGCCACAAACTGTCCTTTCCCTGAAGAGATAGAAAAATGGGTATTGATAACCCACAAGTATAGGGGATCGTAACAGTTTTCGAGGGTATAGTATTCAACCCAAATTTATTGATTCGACACAAGGGGAGCCAAACAATATTCTCAAGTATTAGCAGTTGAGTTGTCAATTCAACCACACCTGGATAACTTAATATCTGCAGCAAAGTATTTAGTAGCAAAGTAGTATGGAAGTAACGGTAACAGTGGCAAAAGTAACAGTAGTAGCTTTGTAGTAATTGTAACAGTGGCAACGGAAATGTAAATAAGCGAAGAACAATATGTGAAAAGCTCGTAGGCATTGGATCGGTGATGGAGAATTATGCCGGATGCGATTCCTCATGCAATTATAACATAGGGTGACACGGAACTACCTCCAATTCATCAATGTAATGTAGGCATGTATTCCGAATATACTCATACGTGCTTATGGAAAAGAACTTGCATGACATCTTTTGTCCTACCCTCCCGTGGCAGCGGGTCCTAATGGAAACTAAGGGATATTAAGGCCTCCTTTTAATAGAGTACCGGACCAAAGCATTAACACTTCGTGAATACATGAACTCCTCAAACTACGGTCATCACCGGTAATGGTTCTGATTATTGTCACTTCGGGGTTAACGGATCATAACACATAATAGGTGACTATAGACTTGCAAGATAGAATCAAAAACCCACATATATTCATGCAAACATAATAGGTTCAGATCTGAAATCATGGCACTCGGGCCCTAGTGACAAGCATTAAGCATAGCAAAGTCATAGTAACATCAATCGCAGAACATAGTGGATACTAGGGATCAAACCCTAACAAAACTAACTCGATTACATGATAAATCTCATCCAACCCATCACCGTCCAGCAAGCCTACGATGGAATTACTCACGCACGGCGGTGAGCATCCTGAAATTGGTGATGGAGGATGGTTGATGATGACGATAGCGACGGATTCCCCTCTCCGGAGCCCCGAACGGACTCCAGATCAGCCCTCCCGAGAGAGTTTAGGGCTTGGCGGCGGCTCGGTATCGTAAACCGCGATGAATCCTTCTCCTTTATTTTTTCTCCCAAACACGAATATATAGAGTTGGAGTTGAGGTCTGTGGAGCACCAGGGGACCCACGAGGTAGGGGGCGCGCCCAGGGGGGTAGACGCGCCTCCCACCCTCGTGGACAGGGTGTGGGTGTTGGGGAACGTAGCAATAATTCAAAATTTTCTACGCATCACCAAGATCAATCTATGGAGTTTACTAGCAACGAGAGGGAAGGAGTGCATCTACATACCCTTGTAGATCGCGAGCGGAAGCGTTCAAGAGAACGGGGTTGATGGAGTCGTACTCGTCGTGATCCAAATCACCGATGATCCTAGCGCCGAACGGACGGCACCTCCGCGTTCAACACACGTACGGAGCAGCGAAGTCTCCTCCTCCTTGATCCAGCAAGGGGGAGGAGAGATTGATGGAGATCCAGCAGCACGACGGCGTGGTGGTGGAAGTAGCGGGATTCCAACAGGGCTTCGCCAAGCGCTGCGGAAGGAGGGAGATGTGTCACGGGAGGGAAAGGGAGGCGCCAGGGCTTGGGGTTGCTGCCCTCCCTTCCCCCCACTATATATAGGGCCAAGGGAGAGGGGGGGGGGCAGCCTTGGCCCTTCCTCCAAGGAAGGGTGCGGCCAGGGAGGAGTCCATCCTCCCCAAGGCACCTAGGAGGTGCCTTCCCCCTTTAGGACTCTCCCTTTACCTTATCTCTTGGCGCATGGGCCTCTTGGGGCTGGTTCCCTTGGCCCATATAGGCCAAGGCGCACACCCCACAGCCCATGTGGCCCCCCCGGGGCAAGTGGACCCCTTGGTGGACCCCCGGACCCCTTTCGGCACTCCCGGTACAATACCGATAATGCGTGAAACTTTTCCGGCGACCAAAACAAGACTTCCCATATATAAATCTTTACCTCCGGACCATTCCGGAAATCCTCGTGACGTCCGGGATCTCATCCGGGACTCCGAACAACTTTCGGGTTACCGCATACTAATATCTCTACAACCCTAGCGTCACCGAACCTTAAGTGTGTAGACCCTACGGGTTCGGGAGACATGCAGACATGACCGAGACGACTCTCCGGTCAATAACCAACAGCGGGATCTGGATACCCATGTGGGCTCCCACATGTTCCTCGATGATCTCATCGGATGAACCACGATGTCGAGGATTCAATCAATCCCGTATACAATTCCCTTTGTCTACCGGTATAGTACTTGCCCGAGATTCGATCGTCGGTATCCCGATACCTTGTTCAATCTCGTTACCGGCAAGTCTCTTTACTCGTTCCGTAACACATCATCCCGTGATCAACTCCTTGGTCACATTGTGCACATTATGATGATGTCCTACCGAGTGGGCCCAGAGATACCTCTCCGTTTACACGGAGTGACAAATCCCAGTCTCGATTCGTGCCAACCCAACAGACACTTTCGGAGATACCTGTAGTGCACCTTTATAGCCACCCAGTTACGTTGTGACGTTTGGTACACCCAAAGCATTCCTACGGTATCCGGGAGTTGCACAATCTCATGGTCTAAGGAAATGATACTTGACATTAGAAAAGCTCTTAGCAAACGAACTACACGATCTTGTGCTAGGCTTAGGATTGGGTCTTGTCCATCACATCATTCTCCTAATGATGTGATCCCGTTATCAACGACATCCAATGTCCATGGTCAGGAAACCGTAACCATCTATTGATCAACGAGCTAGTCAACTAGAGGCTTACTAGGGACATGGTGTTGTCTATGTATCCACACATGTATCTGAGTTTCCTATCAATACAATTCTAGCATGGATAATAAACGATTATCATGAACAAGGAAATATAATAATAACCAATTTATTATTGCCTCTAGGGCATATTTCCAACAGTCTCCCACTTGCACTAGAGTCAATAATCTAGTTCACATCACCATGTGATTAACACTCACAGGTCACATCACCATGTGACCAACATCCAAAGAGTTTACTAGAGTCAACAATCTAGTTCACATCACTATGTGATTAACACTCAATGAGTTCTGGTTTGATCATGTTATGCTTGTGAGAGAGGTTATTAGTCAACGGGTCTGAACCTTTCAGATCCGTGTGTGCTTTACGAATATCTATGTCATCTTGTGGATGCTACCACACGCTACTTGGAGCCATTTCAAATAACTGCTCTACTATACGAATCCGGTTTACTACTCAGAGTCATCCGGATTAGTGTCAAAGTTCGCATCGACGTAACCCTTTACGACGAACTCCTTTTCACCTCCATAATCGAGAAAATTCCTTAGTCCACTAGATACTGAGGATAAGTTTGACCGCTGTCATGTGATCCATTCCCGGATCACTATTGTACCCCTTGACCAACTCATGGCAAGGCACACTTCATGTGCGGTACACAGCATAGCATACTGTAGAGCCTACGTCTAAAGCATAGGGGACGACCTTCGTCCTTTCTCTCTCTTCTGCTGTGGTCAGGTCTTGAGTCTTACTCAATACTCACACCTTGTAACACAGCCAAGAACTCCTTCTTTGCTGATCTATTTTGAACTCTTTCAAAATCATGTCAAGGTGTCATCAGGCGTCTTGATCTATCTCTATAGATCTTGATGCCCAATATGTAAGCAGCTTTATCCAGGTCTTCCTTTGAAAAACTCCTTTCAAACAACCCTTTATGCTTTCCAAAAATTCTACATCATTTCGGATCAACAATATGTTATTCACATATACTTATCAGAAATGTTGTAGTGCTCCCACTCACTTTATTGTAAATACAACTTTCTAACAAACTTTGTATAAACCCAAAAACTTTGATCACTCCATCAAAGCGTATATTCTGACTCCGAGATGCTTGCTCTAATCCATGGAAGGATCGCTGGAGCTAGCATACCTTTTAGCATCCTTAGGATGGACAAAACCTTTCTGATTGTATCACATACAATCTTTCCTTACGAAAACTGGTAAGGAAACTTGTTTTGACATCCATCTGCCAGATTTCATAAATGCAGCTAATGCTAACATCATTCCGACGGACTTAAGCATCACTACGGATGAGAAAATCTCATCGTAGTCAACTCCTTGAACTTGTGAAAATACTCTTTGCCACAAGTCGAGCTTCATAGACGGTAACATTACCGTCCATGTCCGTCTTCTTCTTAAAGATCCATTTATCTCAATGGCTTGCCGATCATCGGGCAAGTTCACCAAAGTCCATGCTTTGTTCTGATACATGGATCCTATCTCGGATTTCATGGCTTCTAACCATTTGACGGAATATGGGCCCACCATCGCTTCTCCATAGCTCGTAGGTTCAGTATTGTCTAACAACATGATATCTAAGACATGATTACCGTACCACTCAGGAGTAGTACATATCCTTGTCGACCTACGAGGTTTGGTAGTGACTTGATCCGAAGTTTCATGATCACTATCATAAGCTTCCAGTTCAATTGGTGTAGGTGCCACAGGAACAACTTCCTGTGCCCTGCTACACACTAGTTGAAGTGACGGTTCAATAACCTTATCAAGTCTCCACCATCCTCCCACTCAATTCTTTCGAGAGAACCTTTTCCTCGAGAAAGGAACCGTTTCTAGAAGCAATTACTTTTGCTTCCAGATCTGAAATAGGAGGTATACCCAACTATTTTGGGTATTCTTATGAAGATGCATTTATCCGCTTTGGGTTCGAGCTTATCAGCCTGAAACTTTTTCACATAAGCATCGCAGCCCCAAACTTTTAAGAAACGACAGCTTAGGTTTCTCTAAACCATAGTTCATACGGTGTCGTCTCAACGGAATTGCGTGGTGCCCCATTTAAAGTGAATGCGGTTGTCTCTAATGCCTAACCCATAAACGATAGTGGTAATTCGATAAGAGACATCATGGTATGCACCATATCCAATAGGGTGCAGTTATGATGTACGGACACACCATCACACTGTGGTGTTCCAGTCGGTATTAATTGTGAAACACTTTCCACAATGTCTTAATTGTGTGCCAAACTCGTAACTCAGATACTCATCTCTATGATCATATCACAGACATTTTATCCTCTTGTCACGACGATCTTCAACTTCACTCTGAAATTACTTGAACCTTTCAATAATTCAGACTTGTGTTTCATCAAGTAAATACACTCAGCATCTACTCAAATCATCTGTGTAGTAAGAACATAACGATATCCACTGCGTGCCTCAGCACTCATTGGACTGCACACATCAAATGTATTACTTCCAACAAGTTGCTCTCTTGTTCCATCTTACTGAAAATGAGGCCTTTCAGTCATCTTGCCCATGTGGTATGATTTGCATGTCTCAAGTGATTCAAAATCAAGTGAGTCCAAACGATCCATCTGCATGGAGTTTCTTCATGCATATATACTAATAGACATGGTTCGCATGTCTCAATCTTTTCAAACGAGTGAGTCCAAAGATCCATCTACATGGAGCTTCTTCATGGGTTCTATACCAATATGACTCAAATGGCAGTGCCACAAGTATGTGGTACTATCATTACTATTTTATATCTTTTGGCACGAAAATGTGTATCACTGCGATCGAGATTCATTTTAGGTGCAAGACCATTGAAGGTATTATTCAAATAAACAGAGTAACCATTATTCTCCTTAAATGAATAACCGTATTGCGATAAACATAATCCAATCATGCTCAACGCAAACACCAAATCTCGATGGTAGAGGGAGCATGCGATGCTTGATCACATCAACCTTGGAAACACTTCCAACACATATCGTCATCTCACCTTTAGATAGTCTCCGTTTATTCCGCAGCTTTTATTTCGAGTTACTAACACTTAGCAACCGAAGCGGTATCTAATACCCTGGTGCTGCTAGGAGTACTAGTAAAGTACGCATTCATATAATGTATATCCAATATACTTCTGTCGACCTTGCCTGCCTTCTCATCTACCAAGTATCTAGGGTAGTTCTGCTTCAGTGACCGTTCCCCTCATTACAGAAGCACTCAGTCTCGGGTTTGGGTTCAACCTTGGGATTCTCCACTAGAGCAGCAAATGATTTGCCGTTTCATGAAGTATCCCTTTTGCCCTTGCCCTTCTAGAAACTAGTGGTTTTAATAACCATCAACAATTGATGTTCCTTCTTGATTTCTACTTTCGCGGTGTCAAACATCGCGAGTTGCTCAAGGATCATCATGTCTATCCCTGATATGTTATAGTTCACCACGAAGCTCTAATAGCTTGGTGGCAGTGACTATGGAGAACCATCACTATCTCATCTGGAAGATTAACTCTGACTCGATTCAAGCGATTGTGGCACTCAGACAATCTGAGCACATGCTCACCGATTGAGCTTTTCTCCCTTAGTCTGCAGGCTTAAGAAACTTGTCAGAGGTCTCATACCTCTTAACGTGGGCACTAGTCTGAAATCCCAATTTCAGTCTTCGGAACATCTCATATGTTCTGCGACGTTTCAAAACGTCTTTGGTGCCACAATTCTAAACCGTTAGCATTACGCACTGAACTATCACGTAGTCATCAAAACGTGTATGTCAGATGTTTCGCAACATCTACAGACGACGCTGAGGTTCAGCACACCGAGCGGTGCATTAAGGACATAATCCTTCTGTGCAGCAATGAGGACAATCCTCAGTTTTACGGACCCAGTCCGCATAATTGCTACTATCAACTTTCAACTATATTTTCTCTAGGAACATATCTTAAACAGTAGAACTAAAGCGTAAGCTATGACATAATTTGCAAAGACCTTTTGACTATGTTCATGATAATTAAGTTCATCTGATTAATGAACTCCCACTCAGATAGACATCCCTCTAGTCATCTAAGTGATACATGATCCGAGTCAAACTAGGCCGTGTCCGATCATCACGTGAGACGGACTAGTCATCATCGGTGAACATCTCCATGTTGATCGTATCTGCTATACGACTCATGTTCGACCTTTCGGTCTCTTGTGTTCCGAGGCCATGTCTGTACATGCTAGGCTCGTCAAGTCAACCTAAGTGTTTCGCATGTGTTCCGAGGCCATGTCTGTAAATGCTAGGCTCGTCAACACCCGTTGTATTCGAACGTTAGAATCTATCACACCCGATCATCACGTGGTGCTTCGAAACAATGAACCTTCGCAACGGTGCACAGTTAGGGGGAACACGTCTCTTAAAATTTTAGTGAGGGATCATCTTATTTATGCTACCGTCGTTCTAAGCAAATAAGATGTAAATATGACAAACATCACATGCAAATCATAAAGTGACGTGATATGGCCAATATCATCCTGCGCCTTTGATCTCCATCTTCGAGGCGCGGCATGATCACCTTCATCACCGGCATGACACCATGATCTCCATCATCATGATCTCCATCATTGTGTCTTCATGAAGTTGTCTCGCCAACTATTACTTCTACTACTATGGCTAACGGTTAGCAATAAAGTAAAGTAATTACATGGCGTTTTCATTGACACGCAGGTCATACAATAAATTAAGACAACTCCTATGGCTCCTGCCGGTTGTCATACTCATCGACATGCAAGTCGTGATTCCTATTACAAGAACATGATCAATCTCATACATCACATATATCATTCATCACATCCTTTTGGCCATATCACATCACATAGCATACCCTGCAAAAACAAGTTAGACGTCCTCTAATTGTTGTTGCATGTTTTACGTGGCTGCTATGGGATTCTAGCAAGAACGTTTCTTACCTACGCAAAAGCCACAACGTGATATGCCAATTTCTATTTACCCTTCATAAGGACACTTTTCATCGAATCCGATCTGACTAAAGTGGGAGAGACAGACACCCGCTAGCCACCTTATGCAACTAGTGCATATCAGTCGGTGGAACCTGTCTCACGTAAGTGTACGTGTAAGGTCGGTCCGGGCCGCTTCATCCCACGATGCCGCCGAATCAAGATAAGACTAGTAACGGCAAGTAAATTGACAACATCGACGCCCACAACTACTTTGTGTTCTACTCGTGCATAGAAACTACGCATAGACCTAGCTCATGATGCCACTGTTGGGGAACGTAGCAATAATTCAAAATTTTCTACGCATCACCAAGATCAATCTATGGAGTTTACTAGCAACGAGAGGGAAGGAGTGCATCTACATACCCTTGTAGATCGCGAGCGGAAGCGTTCAAGAGAACGGGGTTGATGGAGTCGTACTCGTCGTGATCCAAATCACCAATGATCCTAGCGCCGAACGGACGGCACCTCCACGTTCAACACACGTACGGAGCAGCGAAGTCTCCTCCTTCTTGATCCAGCAAGGGGGGAGGAGAGATTGATGGAGATCCAGCAGCACGACGGCGTGGTGGTGGAAGTAGCGGGATTCCAACAGGGCTTCGCCAAGCGCTGCGGGAGGAGGGAGATGTGTCACGGGAGGGAGAGGGAGGCGCCAGGGCTTGGGGTTGCTGCCCTCCCTTCCCCCCACTATATATAGGGCCAAGGGAGAGGGGGGCGCATCCTTGGCCCTTCCTCCAAGGAAGGGTGCGGCCAGGGAGGAGTCCATCCTCCCCAAGGCACCTAGGAGGTGCCTTCCCCCTTTAGGACTCTCCCTTTACCTTATCTCTTGGCGCATGGGCCTCTTGGGGCTGGTTCCCTTGGCCCATATAGGCCAAGGCGCACACCCCACAGCCCATGTGGCCCCCCCGGGGCAAGTGGACCCCCGGACCCCTTTCGGCACTCCCGGTACAATACCGATAATGCGCGAAACTTTTCCGGCGACCAAAACAAGACTTCCCATATATAAATCTTTACCTCCGGACCATTCCGGAAATCCTCGTGACGTCCGGGATCTCATCCGGGACTCCGAACAACTTTCGGGTTACCGCATACTAATATCTCTACAACCCTAGCGTCACCGAACCTTAAGTGTGTAGACCCTACGGGTTCGGGAGACATGCAGACATGACCGAGACGACTCTCCGGTCAATAACCAACAGCGGGATCTGGATACCCATGTTGGCTCCCACATGTTCCTCGATGATCTCATCGGATAAACCACGATGTCGAGGATTCAATCAATCCCGTATACAATTCCCTTTGTCTACCGGTATAGTACTTGCCCGAGATTCGATCGTCGGTATCCCGATACCTTGTTCAATCTCGTTACCGGCAAGTCTCTTTACTCGTTCCGTAACACATCATCCCGTGATCAACTCCTTGGTCACATTGTGCACATTATGATGATGTCCTACCGAGTGGGCCCAGAGATACCTCTCCGTTTACACGGAGTGACAAATCCCAGTCTCGATTCATGCCAACCCAACAGACACTTTCGGAGATACCTGTAGTGCACCTTTATAGCCACCCAGTTACGTTGTGACGTTTGGTACACCCAAAGCATTCCTACGGTATCCGGGAGTTGCACAATCTCATGGTCTAAGGAAATGATACTTGACATTAGAAAAGCTCTTAGCAAACGAACTACACGATCTTGTGCTAGGCTTAGGATTGGGTCTTGTCCATCACATCATTCTCCTAATGATGTGATCCCGTTATCAACGACATCCAATGTCCATGGTCAGGAAACCGTAACCATCTATTGATCAACGAGCTAGTCAACTAGAGGCTTACTAGGGACATGGTGTTGTCTATGTATCCACACATGTATCTGAGTTTCCTATCAATACAATTCTAGCATGGATAATAAACGATTATCATGAACAAGGAATATAATAATAACCAATTTATTATTGCCTCTAGAGCATATTTCCAACAGTGGGCCCCTGGCCTTGATTCTTTCACCAGTATTTTTTATTAATTCCAAAAATAATCTCCGTTGATTTTCAGGTCATTTCGAGAACTTTTATTTATGCACAAAAATAACACCATGGCAATTCTGCTGAAAACAGCGTCGGTCCGGGTTAGTTCCATTCAAATCGTGCAAGTTAGAGTCCAAAACAAGGGCAAAATTGTTTGGAAAAGTAGATATGACGGAGACGTATCAACTCCCCCAAGCTTAAACATTTGCTTGTCCTCAAGCAATTCAGTTGATAAACTGAAAGTGATAAAGAAAAACTTTTACAAACTCTGTTTGCTCTTGTTGTTGTAAATATGTAAAGCCAGCATTCAAGTTTTCAGCAAAGATTATGAAGTAACCTTATTCACAATAACATTTAGGTCTTATGTTTACTCATATCAATGGCATAATCAACTAGCGAGCAATAATAATAAATCTCAAATGACAACACTTTCTCAAAACAATCATAATATGATATAACAAGATGGTATCTCGCTAGCCCTTTCTGAGACCGCAAAACAAAAATGCAGAGCACCTTTGAAGATCAAGGACTGCCTAAACATTGTGATTCATGGTAAAAGATATCCACTCATAGTCATACCCAATATAAATTAATAATAATGCATGCAAATGACAGCGGTGCTCTCCAACTGGTGCTTTTTAATAAGAGGGTGATGACTCAACATAAAAGTAAATAGATAGGCCCTTCGCAGAGGAAAGCAGGGATTTGTAGAGGTGCCAGAGCTCGATTTTTTAAATAAAGATGAATAATATTTGAGCGGCATACTTTCATTGTCAACATAACAACCGAGAGATCTCGATATCTTCCATGCTACACACATTATAGGCGGTTCCCAAACAGAATGATAAAGTTTATACTCCCCCTCCACCAACAAACATCAATCCATGGCTTGCTCGAAACAACGAGTGCCTCCAACTAACAAGAGTCCCGGGGGAGTTTTGTTTGCAATTATTTTGATTTGATTTGCATAAAGCATGGGACTGTGCATCCCGGTGACCAGCCATTTTGTGGTGAGTGAGGAGCGGAGTCCACTCCTCTTGAGAATAACCCGCCTAGCATGGAAGATACAGACATCCCTAGTTGATACATGAGCTATTCGAGCATACAAAACAGAATTTCATTTGAAGGTTTGGAGTTTGGCACATACAAATTTACTTGGAACGGCAGGTAGATACCGCATATATGAATGTATGATGGACTCATATGGAATAACTTTGGGGTTTATGGAAGTGGATGCACAAGTAGTATTCCCGCTTAGTACAAGTGAAGGCTAGAAAAAGACTGGGAAGCGACCAACTAGAGAGCGACAACAGTCATGAACATGCATTAAAATTAATGAACATTGAGTGCAAGCATGAGTAGGATATAATCCACCATGAACATAAATATCGTGGTGGCTATGTTGATTTTGTTTCAACTACATGTGCGAACATGTGCCAAGTCAAGCAGCTCGAAGCGTTCAAAGGAGCATACCACCCTATCATACTATATCACAACCATTTTAATAGCATGTTGGCACGCAAGGTAAACCATTATGAGCTCCTAGATAATTAAGCATGGCATATGCAACTATAATCTCTAATTGTCATTTCAAACATGTTCATTCATAATAGGCTGAATCAGGAACAATGAACTAATCATATTTACAAAAACAAGAGAGGTCGAGTTCATACCAGCTTCTCTCATCTCAATCAGTCCATCATATATCGTCATTATTGCCTTTCACTTGCACGACCGAACGATGTGAATAATAATAATAGTGCACGTGCATTGGACTAAGCTGGAATCTGCAGGCATTAATTCAATACAAAAGAGAAGACAAGATAATATGGGCTCTTGGTCAAATCAACAATAATGCAAATAAGAGCCACTTCAACATTTTCATTATGGTCTTCTCCTCTCGACCCCCAAAGAACAAGAAAAGAAATAAAACTATTTACACGGGAAAGCTCCCAACAAGCAAAAGAAGAACAAGAAATCTTTTTGGGTTTCCTTTTAATTAATACCACTACAAGCATGAAAAGTAAACTAGCTAAAAGCTACTACTAGTTTTTTTGTTTTTCTTAAGGTTTTACAAACACACAAGAAGAAAGCGAGAAAAGAAAATAAACAAGCATGGATAGTACAATGAAAAAGTATGAGCACCGAGAACTAGCATGAGTGTGTGAACATGAATGTAATGTCGGTGAGAAGTACGTACTCCCCCAAGCTTAGGCTTTTGGCCTAAGTTGGTCTAAGCCCATAGATCAAAGTTGTAATTGGGATCGTACTGAGAAGGAGCATCGGGATGCCACTGGTTGGCAATTTCCTCCGGATCCCACTGGTAAACAGACTGCCGTGGAAGATCAAGTTGTGGTTCCGGCTCTGGCTCTGTAGCTGGTGTGGGGTATTGGTAGGCATGAAATGCCTCCGGCTGAACAAGATACTTGCCTGAGGATAAGTTAAACAAGGAAGGAGCAGGCAAAGTAATAGTCTCAGGGTGATTTTTATCAAATAACAGTCTGTAGTTAAGCATATATTTCTTATTCTTAACAATAAAATCATGTGCTACCATACTCTCATAGTCTAGAAAAACAGGAGGTAGCAACTTTTCTTCTTTCTCATGATGCCTAATAGGTATGTTAAAGTGTGCAGCAAGGCGCGAGGCGAAGATACCTCCCAAGATGGGAACCTTCGTGCGGTTCAGATTTAACCGTTTTGCCACAATAGCGCCCATAATAAATGTGTTGTCACGGAACAAGGCGTGGCACAAAATAACAATATCAGGGGCACTAAGGTTTCCACAGTTTCCACGACCAATTAAACATCTACTAGCAAATATTGCAAAGTAACGTAGAACAGGAAAGTGTATGCTAGTAATTCTTGCATCGGAAACTTTCCTTGTTTCCCCTACAGCAATCATATAATTAAATCCTTCCACATCACTACGATGTGGTTCCTCTATGCTGCCCGTAAAGGGTATCTTACAAACCCGGCAGAAATCAAAAAGGGACATCTCCTTATGCTCATCATATAAATAAAATTCCACTGAAGGTGGTGATCTCCTAGCATGGAAATAAAAAATTTGCACAAAAATATTAGTGAGTAGGAGATACTGTTCATGTTGGTCGCGGAGGAAGTCGGTGAGGCCTGCATTCTCAGCCAATTCATAAAAATCATCATAAATCCCGGCTGCTCTCAAGAAATCATCACAAGGCCATTCACACGACCGAACTTCCGCGGTGCGAGGGAGATTATACCTGGGCCTCTCTTCTTCTTCACTTTGCTCATCCTTCGAGCTTCGGCTTGAAGAACCCCTCAAAAATCTCTTCATCATTTTCTGAAAATTTCTGAAATTTTTAGTAACTTCAAATAAAAGTGAACCAAACTCAACAAAATTGATAGCAACTACTCCCACAAGTGCCTAGAGACTATATCAAGCATTAGAACTACTTGGGACCATATAAAATTTGACATGCAAGCTCAAGAACAGGGTCACCTAGGTAGCAAAATTTTGCAATGAATAAGTGGAGGAGTCACATACCGAAGAACAATCCCCCAAAGCAGTTATGTGAAAGGAGCTTTGAGCAAGGAGATCGAAAATGGCAGCAAGATGAGCTAGAACTCGTGCTTGAGCTGGTTGGTGATTTTTTTGGGAGGAAGAAGGAGTGTGTGGTGGCTGGAATAAGTGGAGGGGAGCCACCATGGGCCCACGAGGCAGGGGGCGCGCCCTGGACCCACGTGGCCAGGTGCTTGCTCCCCCTGCTGTGTTCTCAGTGCCAGATATTCTCAAATATTCCAGAAAAAATCATATTTCAATTTCGGTGCATTTGGAGAACTTTTATTTCGGGGTATTTTTTATTGCACGGATAATTCAGAAAACTAACAGGAAATACTATTTTTGCTTTATTTCAACTAAATAACAGAAAGTAAAAGGAGGGTACAGAAGGTTGTGCTTTCTAACTTCATCCATCTCTTGCTCATCAAAAGGAATCCACTAACGAGGTTGATCAAGTCTTGTTAACAAACTCATTCCGAATCGCATGAAACCAGAGAATTTTCGAATAGCACTAGGTTACCTCAACGGCGATATGCACGTCCCCAATAATAAGAATATCATATTTCTTCTTGACGGTAGGTAGAGGAAATTCAAAACCTCCAAAAATAATCGATGGAATTTTTCCAATAGAGTTTATACTATGAACTTGAGGTTGTTTCCTTGGAAAGTATACCATATGCTCATTACCATTAACATGAAAAGTGGCATTGCCTTTGTTGCAATCAATAACAGCCCCTGCAGTATTCGAAAAGGGTCTTCCAAGAATAATAGACATACTATCGTCCTCGGGAATATCAAGAATAACAAAGTCCGTTAAAATAGTAACGTTTGCAACCACAACAGGCACATCCTCACAAATACCGACATGTATAGCAGTTGATTTATCGGCCATTTGCAAAGATATTTCAGTAGGTGTCAACTTATTCAAATCAACTCTACGATATAAAGAGAGAGGCATAACACTAACACCGGCTCCAAGATCACATAAAGCAGTTCTAACATAGTTTCTTTTAATGGAGCATGGTATAGTTGGTACCCCTGGATCTCCAAGTTTCTTTGGTATTCCACCTTTAAAAGTATAATTAGCAAGCATGGTGGAAATTTCATCTTCCGGTATCTTTCTTTTATTTGTAACAATTTCTTTCATATACTTAGCATAAGGATTCATTTTAAGCATATCAGTAAAACGCATACGCAAGAAGATAGGTCTAATCATTTCAGCAAAGCGCTCAAAATCCTCATCATCCTTTTTCTTGGATGGTTTGGGAGGAAAAGGCATGGGTTTCTGTACCCATGGTTCTCATTCTTTACCGTGCTTCCTAGCAACGAAGTCTCTCTTATCATAACGTTGATTCTTTGATTGCGGGTTATCAAGATCAACAACAGGTTCAATCTCTACATCATTGTTATTGCTAGGCTGAGCGTCATCATGAACATCATCATTAACATTATCACTAGGTTCATGCTCATTACTAGATTGTGTTTCAGCATCAGAAACAGAAGTATTATTGGGATTCTCAGGTGTGTCAACAACAGGTTCACTAGAAGCATGCAAAGTCCTATCATTTTTCTTTTTCTTTCTCTTTGAAGGACTAGGTGCATCTACTTTAGTTCTCTGAGAATCTTGCTCAATTCTCTTAGGGTGGCCCTCAGGATACAAAGGTTCCTTAGTCATTTTACCTCCTCTAGTTGCAACTCTAACAGCAAAGTCAATTTTCTTATCATCTAATTCATTGAGCAAATCATTTTGAGCTTTGAGCACTTGTTCTACTTGAGTGGTAACCATAGAAGCATGTTTACTAATAAGTTTAAGTTCGCCTTTAACGCTAGACATATAATCACCCAAGTGTTCAATCATATAAGCATTGCGTTTCAATTGTCTACCAAAATAAGCGTTAAAGTTTTCTTGTTTAACAATAAAATTGTCAAACTCATCTAAGCATTGGCTAGCAGACTTATAATGGGGAATATCACCTTCATCAAATCTATAGAGAGAATTTACCTTTACTACCTGTCTCGGGTTATCAAGACCATGTGTTTCTTCAATAGACGGTAAATTAAGACCATGTATTTCTTCAACAGGAGGTAAATTCTTAACATCTTCAGCTTTAATACCCTTTTCTTTCATAGATTTCTTTGCCTCTTGCATATCTTCAGGACTGAGAAATAGAATACCCCTTTTCTTCGGAGTCGGCTTAGGAGTTGGTTCAGGAAGTGTCCAATTATTTTCATTAGTCAACATATTATTCAATAGAAATTCAGCTTGATCGACTGTTCTTTCCCTGAAAACACAACCAGCACAACTATCCAGGTGGTCTATGGAAGCATCAGTTAGTCCATCATAAAAGATATCAAGTATTTCATTTTTCTTGAGGGGATGATCAGGCAAAGCATTAAGTAATTGGAGAAGCCTCCCCCAAGCTTGTGGGAGACTCTCTTCTTCAATTAGCACAAAATTATATATTTCCCTTAAAGCAGCTTGTTTCTTATGAGCGGGGAAATATTTAGCAGAGAAGTAATAAATCATATCCTGGGGACTACACACACAACCAGGATCAAGAGAATTAAACCATATCTTAGCATCACCCTTTAATGAGAACGGAAATAATTTAAGGATATAGTAGTAGCGAATCTTCTCATCATTAGTGAAGAGGGTGGCTATATCATTTAATTTAGTAAGATGTGCCACAACAGTTTCAGATTCATAGGCATAGAAAGGATCAGATTCAACCAAAGTAATGATCTCAGTATCAATAGAGAATTCATAATCCTTATCAGTAACACAGATAGGTGAAGTAGCAAAAGCAGGGTCATATTTCATTCTAGCATTTAGAGTTTTTTTCTTTAAGCTTAGCTAATAATTTCATAAGATGACTCCTATCATTGCAAGCAAGGAAGTCTCTAGCAGTTTCTTCATCCATAACATAGCCCTCAGGCACAACAGGAAATTCATATCTAGGGGGAGAATCTTCATCATCACTTTCATCAATATTAACAGTTTCAATAATTTCATTCTCTCTAGCCCTAGAAAGTTGTTCATCAAGAAATTCACCTAGTGGCACAGTATTATCAAGCATAGAAGTAGTTTCATCATAAGTATCATGCATAGCAGGAGTGGCATCATCAATAACATGCGACATATCAGAATTAATAGCAGAAGCAGGTTTAGGTGTCGCAAGCTTACTCAAAACAGAAGGTGAATCAAGTGTAGAGCTAGATGGCAGTTCCTTACCTCCCCTCATAGTTGAGGGATAAATTTTGGTTTTCTCGTCTTTCAAGTTCCTCATAGTGACCAGCAGATATAAATCCCAAGTGACTCAAAGAATAGAGCTATGCTCCCTGGCAACGGCGCCATAAAATAGTCTTGATAACCCACAAGTATAGGGAATCGCAACAGTTTTCGAGGGTAGAGTATTCAACCCAAATTTATTGATTCGACACAAGGGGAGCCAAACAATATTCTCAAGTATTAGCAGTTGAGTTGTCAATTCAACCACACCTGGATAACTTAATATCTGCAGCAAAGTATTTAGTAGAAAAGTAGTATGGAAGTATCGGTAAAAGTGACAAAAGTAACGGTAGTAGCTTTGTAGTAATTGTAACAGTGGCAACGGAAAAGTAACTAAGCAAAGAACAATATGCGAAAAGCTCGTAGGCATTGGATCGGTGATGGAGAATTATGCCGGATGCGATTCCTCATGCAATAGTTATAACATAGGGTGACACAGAACTAGCTCCAATTCATCAATGTAATGTAGGCATGTATTCCGAATATAGTCATACGTGCTTATGGAAAAGAACTTGCATGACATCTTTTGTCCTACCCTCCCGTGGCAGCGGGGTCCTAATGAAAACTAAGGGATATTAAGGCCTCCTTTTAATAGAGTACCGGACCAAAGCATTAACACTTAGTGAATACATGAACTCCTCAAACTACGGTCATCACCAGTAATGGTCCCGATTATTGTCACTTCGGGGTTAATGGATCATAACACATAATAGGTGAATATAGACTTGCAAGATAGGATCAAGAACTCACATATATTCATGGAAACATAATAGGTTCAGATCTGAAATCATGGCACTCGGGCCCTAGTGACAAGCATTAAGCATAGAAAAGTCATAGCAACATCAATCTCAGAACATAGTGGATACTAGGGATCAAATCCTAACAAAACTAACTCGATTACATGATAAATCTCATCCAACTCATCACCGTCCAGCAAGCCTACGACGGAATTACTCACGCACGGCAGTGACCATCATGAAATTGGTGATGGAGGATGGTTGATGATGACGATGGCGACGGATTCCCCTCTCCGGAGCCTCGAACGGACTCCAGATCAGCCCTCCCGAGAGAGTTTAGAGCTTGGCGGCGGCTCTGTATCGTAAAACGCGATGAATCCTTCTCCTTTATTTTTTCTCCTCGAACACGAATATATAGAGTTGGAGTTGAGGTCGGTGGAGCACCAGGGGGCCCACGAGGCGGGGGGGGCGCCCAGGGGGGTAGGCGCGCCTCCCACCCTCGTGGACAGGGTGTGGGCCCCCTGGCCTTGATTCTTTCGCCTGTATTTTTTATTAATTCCAAAAATAATCTCCGTTGATTTTCAGGTCATTCTGAGAACTTTTATTTCTGCACAAAAATAACACCATGGCAATTCTGCTAAAAACAGCGTCAGTCCAGGTTAGTTCCATTCAAATCATGCAAGTTAGAGTCCAAAACAAGGGCAAAAGTGTTTGGAAAAGTAGATACTACGGAGACGTATCAAGTATCACCAAGTCTTGTTCCAAATTGCTCACCTCTTCGGCTCCCAAAGGCAGGAACATCTCTGCAGAAGTCTCTTAGTCGAACCGATAATGGCACCTCAAGCTCATTGTAAACTGGGGAACCTCGCCGGCATGGAACATCCGGGTTTTTTTTTCCAGTGAGACCTTGACCGACTCTAGGGCTACTGTCGAGGTTACAAGTAAACCTGGGAATAGTTTGTAATCCAATCCAAACCCAGTCCAACCCATACATGTACAAACCCACCAGCCAAGCCAAACCAATCAAAACTATTAGTGCTAGAACCCAAACCAAACCAAATTGTTTGTGTTTTCAAGTCAAACCCATCCAATCCATTCACCAAACACGGTTTGAGTCCAAAATTCAAACTATGGACAAATGCACATGTGCACACAGATTGTGGGTGAGCTACTCGGCCCGTACCGATCGGCGTGGCGAGAGCTATAGTGATCCACGGCGTACAACACAGGGGCGGCGGCGGCGGAGGGTCGGCGTGTGAGGGCCGCATGAAGGCATGATAACCCACAAGTATAGGGGATCGCAACAGTTTTCGAGGGTAGAGTATTCAACCCAAATTTATTGATTCGACACAAGGGGAGCCAAAGAATATTCTCAAGTATTAGCAGTTGAGTTGTCAATTCAACCACACCTGGATAACTTAGTATCTGCAGCAAAGTATTTAATAGCAAAGTAGTATGGAAGTAACGGTAACAGTAGCAAAAGTAATATTTTTGGGTTTGTAGTGATTGTAACAGTAGCAACGGAAAAGCAAATAAGCGAAGAACAATATAGGAAAAGCTCGTAGGCATTGGATCGGTGATGGAGAATTATGCCGGACGCGGTTCATCATGTAACAGTCATAACATAGGGTGATACAGAACTACCTCCAATTCATCAATGTAATGTAGGCATGTATTCCGAATATAGTCATACGTGCTTATGGAAAAGACTTGCATGACATCTTTTGTCCTACCCTCCCATGGCAGCGGGGTCCTATTGGAAACTAAGGGATATTAAGGCCTCCTTTTAATAGAGTACCGGACCAAAGCATTAACACATAGTGAATACATGAACTCCTCAAACCATGGTCATCACCAGGAGTGGTCCCGATTATTGTCACTTCGGGGTTGCCGGATCATAACACATAGTAGGTGACTATAGACTTGCAAGATAGGATCAAGAACTCACATATATTCATGAAAACATAATAGGTTCAGATCTGAAATCATGGCACTCGGGCCCTAGTGACAAGCATTAAGCATAGCAAAGTCATAGCAACATCAATCTCAGAACATAGTGGATACTAGGGATCAAACCCTAACAAAACTAACTCGATTATATGATAAATCTCATCCAACCCATCACCGTCCAGCAAGCCTACGATGGAACTACTCACGCACGGCGGTGAGCATCGAGAAATTGGTGATGGAGGATGGTTGATGATGACGACGGTGACGGATTCCCCTCTCCTGAGCCCCGAACGGGCTCCAGATCAGCCCTCCCAAGAGAGTTTAGGGCTTGGCGGCGGCTCCGTATCATAAAACGCGATGAATCTTTCTCTCTGATTTTTTCTCTCCTCGAACGTGAATATATGGAGTTGGGGTTGAGGTCGGTGGAGCTCCAGGGGGCCCACGAGGCAGGGGCGCGCCCTAGGGGGGCAGGCGCGCCTCCCACCCTCGTTGACAGGGTGTGGGCCCCCTGGCCTTGATTCTTTCGCCAGTATTTTTTATTATTTCCAAAAATAATCTCCGTGAAGTTTCAGGTCATTCCGAGAACTTTTGTTTCTGCACAAAGATAACACCATGGCAATTCTGCTGAAAACAGCGTCAGTCCGGGTTAGTTCCATTCAAATCACGCAAGTTAGAGTCCAAAACAAGGGCAAAAGTGTTTGGAAAAGTAGATACGACGAAGACGTATCAACTCCCCCAAGCTTAAACCTTTGCTTGTCCTCAAGGAATTCAGTTGATAAACTGAAAGTGATAAAGAAAAACTTTTACAAACTCTGTTTGCTCTTGTTGTTGTAAATATGTAAAGCCATCATTCAAGTTTTCAGCAAAGATTATGAACTAACCATATTCACAATAACACTTAGGTCTCATGTTTACTCATGTCAATGGCATAATCAACTAGCGAGCAATAATAATAAATCTCGGATGACAGCACTTTCTCAAAACAATCATAATATAATATAACAAGATGGTATCTCGCTAGCCCTTTCTGAGACCGCAAAACATAAATGCAGAGCACCTTTAAAGATCAAGGACTAACTAAACATTGTAATTCGTGGTAAAAGATATCCACTCATAGTCATACCCAATATGAATTGATAGTAATGCATGCAAATGACAGCGGTGCTCTCCAGCTGGTGCTTTTTAATAAGAGGGTGATGGCTCAACATAAAAGTAAATAGATAGGCCCTTTGCAGAGGGAAGCAGGGATTTGTAGAGGTGCTAGAGCTCGATTTTGAAATAGAGATAAATAATATTTTGAGCGACATACTTTCATTGTCAACATAACAACCAAGAGATGGCGATATCTTCCATGCTACACACATTATAGGCGGTTCCCAAACAGAATGGTAAAGTTTATACTCCCCCTCCACCAAATGGCTTGCTCGAAACAACGAGTGCCTCCAACTAACAACAGTCCCGGGGGAGTTTTGTTTGCAATTATTTCGATTTGATTTGCATAAATCATGGGACTGGGCATCCCGGCGACCAGCCATTTTCTCGTGAGTGAGGAGTGGAGTCCACTCCTCTTGAGAATAACCCGCCTAGCATGGAAGATACAGACAACCCTAGTTGATACATGAGCTATTCGAGCATGCAAAACAAAATTTCATTTGAAGGTTTAGAGTTTGGCACATACAAATTTACTTGGAACGGCAGGTAGATACCGCATATAGGAAGGTATAGTGGACTCATATGGAATAACTTTGGGGTTTAAGGGATTGGATGCACAAGCAGTATTCCCGCTTAGTACAAGTGAAGGCTAGCAAAAGACTGGGAAGCGACCAGCTAGAGAGCGACAACAGTCATGAACATGCATTAAAATTAATAAACATTGAGTGCAAGCATGAGTAGGATATAATCCACCATGAACATAAATATCGTGAAGGCTATGTTGATTTATTTCAACTACATGTGTGAACATGTGCCAAGTCAAGTCACTTGAATCATTCAAAGGAGGATACCACCCTATTATACCACATCACAACCATTTTAATAGCATGTTGGCACGCAAGCTAAACCATTATAACCTCCTAGCTAATTAAGCATGGCATAAGCAACTATAATCTCTAATTGTCATTGCAAACATGTTTATTCATAATAGGCTGAATCAGGAACGATGAACTAATCATATTTACAAAAACAAGAGAGGTCGAGTTCATACCAGCTTCTCTCATCTCAATCAGTCCATCATATATCGTCATAATTGCCTTTCACTTGCACGACCGAACAATGTGAATATTAATAGTGCACGTGCATTGGACTAAGCTGGAATATGCGAGCATTCAATAAACAGGAGAAGACAAGGCAATATGGGCTCTTGGTTAAATCAACAATAATGCATATAAGAGCCACTTCAACAATTTCATTATGGTCTTCTCCTCTCGACCCCCAAAGAAAAGAAAAGAAATAAAACTATTTACACGGGAAAGCTCCCAACAAGCAAAAGAAGAGCGAGAAATCTTTTTGGGTTTTCTTTTTAATTACTACTACAGCAACATGAAAGGTAAACTAGCTAAAAGCTACAACTAAATTTTTTTTGTTTTTCTTAAGGTTTTTCAAACACACAAAAAGAAAGCATAAGAAGGAAAAGAAACTAGCATGGATAGTACAATGAAAAAGTATGAGCACCGACAACTAGAATGAGTGTGTGAACATAAATGTAATGTCGGTGAGAAATATGTACTCCCCCAAGCTTAGGCTTTTGGCCTAAGTTGATCTATTGCCACTGCTGGCCTGGCGCATATCCGAAGTTGTAACTGGGGTCGTACTGAGATGAAGCCTCGGGTTGCCACTGGCTGGCAATCTCCTTCGGATTCCATTGATAAATAGACTGTCGTGAAGGATCAAATTGTGGTTCCGGATCTGGCTCTGTAGCTGATGTGGGGTTCCGGTAGGCGTGAATGGCCTCCAGTGGAACAAGGTACTTGCCTGTAGATAAGTTAAACAAGGAAGGAGCAGGCAAGGTAATAGTCTCAGGGTGATTTTTATCAAATAACAGTCTATAGTTAAGCTCCTTTTTCCTGTTCTTAACAATGAAATCATGTGCAACCATACTCTTGTAATCTAGAAAAACAGTAGGCAACAACTTTTCTTCTTTCTCATAATGCCTAATAGGTATGTTAAAGTATGCAGCGAGGCGCGAGGCGAAGATGCCTCCCAAGAAGGGGCCCTTAGTACGGTTAAGATTTAACCGCTTTGCAACAATAGCACCCATACTGAATGAGTCATCACGAAACAAGGCATGGCACAAAATAACAATATCAGGGGCACTTAGGTTGCCACAGTTTCCGCGACCAATTAAGCATCTACTAGCAAATAATGCAAAGTAACATAAAACAGGAAAATGTATGCTAGTAATCCGTGCATCGGAAACTTTCCTAGTTTCCCCTACAGCAATTGTATCAATAAACCCCTCCACATCGTCACGATGTGTTTCCTCTACGCTGCCCAGAAAAGGCAACTTGCAAACCTCACAAAATTCAGAGAGGGGCATCTCCTTATACTCATCATATAAATAAAAATCCACCGAAGATGGTGACCTCCTAGCATGGAAATGAAAATTTTAAACAAAGATATTAGTGAGTAAGAGATACTGTTCGCGTTGGTCGCGGAGGAAGTCGGTGAGGCCTGCATTCTCAGCCAATTCATAAAAATCATCATAAATCCCGGCTGCTCTCAAGAAATCATCAGAAGGCCATTCACACGGCCGAACTTCCGTGGTGCGAGGGAGATTGTACTTGGGCCTCTCTTCTTCTTCACTTTGCTTATCCTTCGAGCTTTGGCTCGAAGAACCCCTAAAAAATCTCTTCATCATTTTCTGAAATTTTTAGTAACTTCAAATAAAAGTGAACCAAACTCAACAAAATTGATAGCAGCTACTCCCACAAGTGCCTAGAGACTATATCAAGTATTAGAACTACTTGGGACCATATAAATTTGACATGCAAGCTCAAGAACAGGGTCACCTAAGCAGCAAAAATTTGCAATGAATAAAAAACTAGAACAAAAACTAATTGGACCATTGGAGGAGTCACATACCGAAGAACAATCCCCCAAAGCAGTTTTGTGAGTGGAGCTTTGAGCAAGGAGATCAAAAATCGCAGCAAAATGAGCTAGAACTCGTGCTTGAGCTGGTTGGTGATATTTTCAGGAGGAAGAAGGAGTGTGTGGTGGCTGGAATAAGTGGAGGGGAGCCACCATGGGCCCACGAGGCAGGGGGCACGCTCTGTAGGGGTGGGCGCGCCCTGGACCCTCGTGGCCAGGTGCTTGCTCCCCCTGCTGTGTTCTCAGTGCCAGATATTCTCAAATATTCCAGAAAAAATCATATTTCAATTTCGGGGCATTTGGAGAACTTTTATTTTTGGGGTATTTTTTATTGCACGGATAATTCAGAAAGCTGACAGAATATACTATTTTTGCTTTATTTCAACTAAATAACAGAAAGTAAAAGAAGGGTACAGAAAGTTGTGTTTTCTAACTTCATCCATCTCATGCTCATCAAAAGGAATCCACTAAGAAGGTTGATCAGGTCTTGTTAACAAACTCATTCCGAATAACATGGAACCAGAGAAATTTCGAATAACACTATGTTACCTCAACAGGGATATGCACATCCCCAATAATAATAATATCATATTTCTTCTTGACAGTAGGTAGAGGAAATTCAAAACCTCCAATAATAATCGATGGAATTTTTCCAATAGAATTGATACTGTGGACTTGAGGTTGTTTCCTCGGAAAGTGTACCGTATGCTCATTACCATTAACATGAAAAGTGACATTGCCTTTGTTGCAATCAATAACAGCCCCTGCAGTATTCAAAAAGGGTCTTCCAAGAATAATAGACATACTATCATCCTCGGGAATATCAAGAATAACGATGTCCGTTAAAATAGTAACATTTGCAACCACAACAGGCACATCCTCACAAATATCGACAGGTATAGCAGTTGATTTATCAGCCATTTGCAAAGATATTTCAGTAGGTGTCAACTTATTCAAATCAAGTCTACGATACAAGGAGAGAGGCATAACACTAACACCGGCTCCAAGATCACATAAAGCAGTTCTAACATAATTTCTTTTAATGGAGCATGGTATAGTGGGTACTCCTGGATCTCCCAGCTTCTTTGGTATTCCACCCTTAAAAGTATAATTAGCAAGCATGGTGGAAATTTCAGCTTCCAGTATCTTTCTTTTATTTGTAACAATATCCTTCATATACTTAGCATAAGGATTCATTTTGAGCATATCAGTTAAACGCATACGCAAGAAGATAGGTCTAATCATTTCAACAAAGCGCTCAAAATCCTCATCATCCTTTTTCTTGGATGGTTTGGGAGGAAAGGGCATGGGTTTCTGAACCCATGGCTCTCTTTCTTTACCATGCTTCCTAGCAACAAAGTCTCTCTTATCATAACGTTGATTCTTTGATTGTGGGTTATCAAGATCAACATCAGGTTCAATCTCTATATCATTGTCATTGCTAGGTTGCGCATCAACATGAACATCATCATTAACATTATCACTAGTTTCATGTTCATTACCAGATTGTGTTTCAGCATCAGAAATAGAAATATCATTGGGATTCTCAGGTGTGTCAACAATAGGTTCACTAGAAGCATGCAAGGTCCCATCATTTTTCTTTTTCTTCCTCTTATAAGGACTAGGTGTATCAACATTATTTCTCTGAGAATCCTGCTCAATTCTCTTAGGGTGGCCCTCAGGATACAAAGGTTCCTGAGTCACTTTACCCCCTCTAGTTGCAACTCTAACAACAAAGTCATTATTCTTACTATTCAATTCGTTGAGCAAATCATTCTGAGCCTTAAGTACTTGTTCTACTTGAGTGGTAACCATATAGGCATGTTTACTAATGAGTTTAAGTTCACCTTCAACTCTAGACATATAATCACTCAAGTGTTCAATCATATAAGCATTGCGTTTTAATTCTCTACCAAAATAAGCATTGAAGTCTTCTTGCTTAACCATAAAATTATCAAACTATCAAGACATTGGCTAGCAAACTTAGTAGGAGGGATTTTAGCTTTATCAAATCTATAAAGAGAATTTACCTTTACTACCTGTGTCGGGTTATCAAGACCATGTGTTTCTTCAACAGGCGGTAAATTAAGACCATGTATTTCTTCAACATGAGGTAAATTCTTAACATCTTCGGCTTTTATACCTTTTTCTTTCATAGATTTCTTTGCCTCTTGCATATCTTCAGGACTGAGAAATAGAACACCCCTTTTTTTGGAGTTGGCTTAGGAGTTGGTTCAGGAAGTGTCCAATTATTTTCATTTGTCAACATATTATTCAATAGAATTTCAGCTTGATCAGCTGTTCTTTCCCTGAAAACACAACCAGCACAACTATCCAGGTGGTCTCTGGAAGCATCGGTTAGTCCATTATAAAAGATATCAAGTATTTCATTTTTCTTGAGAGGATGATCAGGCAAAGCATTAAGTAATTGGAGAAGCCTCCCCCAAGCTTGTGGGAGACTCTCTTCTTCAATTTGCACAAAATTATATATTTCCCTTAAAGCAGCTTGTTTCTTATGAGCAGGAAAATATTTAGCAGAGAAGTAATAAATCATATCCTGGGGACTATGCACACAACCAGGATCAAGAGAATTAAACCATATCTTAGCATCACCCTTTAATGAGAATGGAAATATTTTAAGGATATAATAGTAGTGAGTTTTCTCATCATTAGTGAACAGGGTGGCTATATCATTTAATTTAGTAAGATGTGCCACAACAGTTTCAGATTCATAACCATAAAAAGGATCAGATTCAACCAAAGTAATTATATCAGGATCAATAGAGAATTCATAATCCTTACCGGTAACAAAGATAGGTGAAGTAACATAAGCAGGATCATATTTCATTCTAGCATTTAGAGATTTTTGTTTCAGCTTAGTTAATAATTTCTTAAGATCACTTCTATCATTGCAAGCAAGAAAGTCTCTAGCAGTTTCTTCATCCATAACATAACCCTCAGGCACAACAGGCAATTCATATCTAGGGGGAGAATCTTTATCATCACTTTCATCAATATTATCAGTTTCAATAATTTCGTTCTCTCTAGCCCTAGCAAGTTGTTCATCAAGAAATTCACCAAGTGGCACAGTGGTATCAAGCATAGAAGTATTTTCATCATAAGCATCATGCATAGCAGAAGTGGCATCATCAATAACATGCGACATATCAGAATTAATAGCAGAAGCAGGTTTTGGTGTCGCAAGCTTACTCAAAACAGAAGGTGAATCAAGTGCAGAGCTAGATGGCAGTTCCTTACCTCCCCTCGTAGTTGAGGGATAAATTTTTATTTTCACGTCTTTCAAGTTCTTCATAGTGACCAGGAGATATAAATCCCAAGTGACTCAAAGAATAGAGCTATGCTCCCCGGCAACGGCGCCAGAAAATAGTCTTGATAACCCACAATTATAGGGGATCGCAACAGTTTTCAAGGGTAGAGTATTCAACCCAAATTTATTGATTCGACACAAGGGGAGCCAAAGAATATTCTCAAGTATTAGCAGTTGAGTTATCAATTCAACCACACCTGGATAACTTAGTATCTGCAGCAAAGTATTTAGTAGCAAAGTAGTATGGAAGTAATGGTAACAGTAGCAAAAGTAATATTTTTGGGTTTTGTAGTGATTGTAACAGTAGCAACGGAAAAGTAAATAAGCGAAGAACAATATAGGAAAAGCTCGTAGGCATTGGATCGGTGATGGAGAATTATGCCGGATGCGGTTCATCATGTAACAGTCATAACATGGGGTGACACAGAACTACCTCCAATTCATCAATGTAATGTAGGCATGTATTCCGAATATAGTCATACGTGCTTATGGAAAAGAACTTGCATGTCATCTTTTGTCCTACCCTCTCGTGGCAGCGGGGTCCTATTGGAAACTAAGGGATATTAAGGCCTCCTTTTAATAGAGTACCGGACCAAAGCATTAACACATAGTGAATACATGAACTCCTCAAACTATGGTCATCACCAGGAGTGGTCCCGATTATTGTCACTTCAGGGTTGCCGGATCATAACACATAGTAGGTGACTATAGACTTGCAAGATAGGATCAAGAACTCACATATATTCATGAAAACATAATAGGTTCAGATCTGAAATCATGGCACTCGGGCCCTAGTGACAAGCATTAAGCATAGCAAAGTCATAGCAACATCAATCTCAGAACATAGTGGATACTAGGGATCAAACCCTAACAAAACTAACTCGATTACATGATAAATCTCATCCAACCCATCACCGTCCAGCAAGCCTACGATGGAACTAGTGATTTTGTCCGGGGTTTAGGTGTAGGTGTAGTTCCCTATGTATCTAGGAACTATTGGCTCTTGACTGCAACTCTATATCATTGGAATAACCCCCCCCCCCCCGGTTAAAAATTGAAGAAGGATTTGCAAAAGTTGTAACGCACGCAGCTTGGAAACCAGAATTATTCGAGGAAAAATCGTGTGTTTGAGAGTGGACGAGTCGGGTTTGAAGGCTAAGCGGCGGCTAATTCATCGTTTGATCTTGAGACTTTTTGTAGTATCAACATACACCATCAGATGTTTCATGCCAGAGTTTGGCATTTTTATGTTAGTTGTCTAGTCTTTAAGTCATTTAGTGCATTTCTAGCCTTTTAATTGGTACTCCCTCCGTTCCAAAATAAGTGTCGTGGTTTTAGTTCAAGTTTAAATTGGAACTAAACGTACAACACCTATTTTGCAATTGAGGGAGTATAAATCAAATTTGAACTTTGGTCGCATGAGAAAATTGGCAAATGTGGTATCAAACATCCTATTTGTGTAAACGAATCTATGTTTAGGCCTTATTCAAGAAAAGTAGAGGAATTTTAAACATCAGAGTGCCAAGCCTCACTCCAAACATGGAGCTTATTGTTTTTTTAATTCTAAAAACGCAAAGCATCTCGGGGAATGGTGTCATTATAGGAGCCGTTGAGGATGTGCCGTTGTGGTAACAACTTGAGAAGGTTTCGCAAAATTTATGAATTTTTGGCCGCCCCCAATACAAAAAGTTCATATTCAAAAAGGTTTCTAAACGAGGTTAAATCATGCTAATCTTTGAATTAAAGGTCAAAACAATGATTTTGTCCGGGGTTTAGGTGTAGGTGTAGTTCCCCATGTATCTAGGAACTATTGGCTCTTGACTGCAACTCTATACCATTGGAATACCCCCCCCCCCCCCCCCCCCCCCGATAAAAATTGAAGAAGGATTCGCAAAAGTTGTGACGCACACAGCTTGGAAACCAGAATTATTCGAGGAAAAATCGTGTGTTTGAGAGTGGACTGAGTCGGGTTTGAAGGCGAAGCGGCGGCTAATTCATCGTTTGATCTTGAGACTTTTTGTAGTATCAACATACACCATCAGATGTTTCATGTCTAGTGTTTAAGTCATTTAGCGCATTTCTAGCCTTTTAATTGGTAATCCCTCCGTTCTAAAGTAAGTGTCGTGGTTTTAGTTCAAGTTTAAATTGGAACTAAAACTACAACACCTATTTTGCTATTGAGGGAGTATAAATCAAATTTGAACTGTGGTCGCATGAGAAAATTGGCAAATGTGGCAAACATCCTATTTGTGTAAACGAATCTATGTTTAGGCCTTATTCAAGAAAAGTAGAGGAATTTTAAACATCAGAGTGCCAAGCCTCACTCCAAACATGGAGCTTATTGGTTTTTTAATTCTAAAAACACAAAGGATGTCAGGAAATATCAAACTGGGGACGGTGTCATTATAGGATCCGTTGAGGATATGCCGTTGTGGTAACAACTTGAGAAGATTTCGCAAAATTTATGAGTTTTGGCAGCCCCGGTATAAAAAATGTTTCTAAACAAGGTTAAATCGTGCTAATCTTTGAATTAAAGGTCAAAACAGTGACTTTGTCCGCCCCGGTTACAAGGTTTAGGTGTAGTTCCCCATGTATGGAGGAACTATTGGCTCTTGATTGCAAATCTATACCATCGGAATGTGAACAGTGTCTGGCAAGGCAAACCACCACGCTATATGCACAGCGACTCGTCTCGGGACTCAGCTGTGCTGCATGCGTAGGAAGTCAAAGATCAGAGTGAATTTAGTGCGGGAGTGGAGTGGGTGCTGTATTTACTCGTGTAGTTGGGAGCTATGAGTACTGTACACTAGTGCTTGTGTTCTCGTCCTCTTTGCTTTTCCTTTGGCGACGGCGGCGGCCACTGGCCATGGACGATGCGGCGGCGGCTGCCGCATCCAAGAAGCGGAGGCGGGATCTGCCAGCACTTGGGGATCCTCCCGCCAGCAGGGAGGGTGCCGGCGGCGGAGACGATGCGAGCCTCGACCTCATCAGCCGTCTCCCCGACGAGATCCTCGGCACCATCATCTCCCTGCTCCCCGGCACCAAGGACGGCGCGCGGACAGCCATCCTCTCCTCCCGGTGGCGCCACCTCTGGCGCTCCGCGCCCCTCAACCTCGCCGTCGACGACGCCCTCTCCTCGCAGGAGAGCGAGCGCATCGCCGTCGTCTCCGAGATCCTCGCCGCGCACCCTGGCCCCGCCCGCCGCCTCTGCATCTCTAGCATCTTTCTCGGCGGCCACCATCACGCCAGGTTCGACGGCTGGTTCCGGTCCCCCGCCCTCGGCGGCCTCGAGGAGCTCGAGTTCTACCGGGGCAACAGCAGGCGCGCGCTGCCTCCTTCCGTGCTCCACTTCGCGCCCACGCTGCGCGTTGCCAGCATCGGCCGCTGCAATTTATCCGTGATTGAAGCCGCCCCCGTGCTTGCCTTCCCTCGGCTGAAGCAGCTCAACCTCTCCGGCGTCGCCGTCTCGGAGCCGGCCCTCCTCCGCCTGCTAGCCGCCTGCGCCGTGCTTGAGAGCCTTGAGCTTATGGGCATCCGTGGGCTCAGCACCGCCCGGATCGTCTCGCCGACTCTCCGAAGTATTGGTGTCTCTGTTGGTCACTATGAGGAGCTGCCGGAGGAGCTTGTCATTGAGGATGCACCATGCCTTGAAAGATTGATATCATTTGGTTGCAATGGTCCAAGGACAATCAGGGTGATCGCGGCACCGAAACTGACGGTGTTGGGCTATCCGTCTTGCCGTTTCTACGAACTTGTGATGGGCCTGGGAACCATAATTGTTAAGGTAGAACACGTCTTCATTTCTTCAGACTTGCATTTGGGCATCCCTCTCTGCATTGCAGTCTGATATTTCTAGTTGGTTTTCTACAGGAAATGATCCCCATCAGCTTGGCTGTGTCGGTGCGCACAGTGAAGGTCTTGGTTCTAGAATCTATTGGCCCCAATCTGGACGTAGTTGTTGGATTCCTTAGATGTTTTCCCTGCGTGGAGAAGCTATACATCCAGGTGAAATCTTCTTTGCTGAATGCTAACTATATACTCCAGAAAACCTTTGTTGTTATAACTTCTATTAGCCAGATCTCCCTAGATGCCTAGTTTGGACATATGGAAGAAATAATATTAGTTTTTTTTTTTTGAAAAGGAGGACGACCCCGGCCTCTGCATCTGGACGATGCATACGGCCATTTTATTAATTATTGACACAAGACCTTACAGAGTCATACAACAATAAGCCTAAAGCCACCAAACTAAGCAACATCTGTCGCTATCCCTATCCAGTTGATGTAGGGGCGCTGAAAGTCTTGGCCTAATACCAAACAGACCTCGCAGCCAAACCTAACATCTAAGACTTGAGGTCCCAACCAGGACGCCTGCCGGGTATGGGCACCCATCAGTCTGGCGTGCTTCTCAACCAGGACGCCTGCCGGGTATGAGGCCGCCGCAGCCACCTGCCATCAATCCATCTTCAGAGCTGTACTGCTGCATCAACCTTGCCCGGTCTAACTGCCGCCGACGCCACCACGACGCCAGGCAGCGTCACCCTCCTGCGCGAGTCCTTCTCCGCTCATCAGGCGCCGAGTCTCCACTGCGCCACGCCGCCGAGATCTGCCGTTATCAACGGAGCAGAGGAAACACCGCTCCTCCTCTTGTCCCCTCCAACCAGCACTTGCTCCAAAACGATGCCCCCATGAGGGAGAACGATACCGAAGGCACTGTCATCGTCCGATCCGGTATACCCAGATCTAGGGTTTCCCTCGGAACTTCCCGATCAGGTTGATGTGACCTGCAACGACGATGCCTCCAGAAGGGAACGACGTCTGAGACGCCGCCATCGTCCGCCAAGACCGCAGTCAGGCGCGATTTTCACCGGAAGCCACGTCTTCCCGACCTCGTGGCTGGCTGGAACCGAGCGGAACCTCGCCACGAAGACGTATGTCGCCGTCGGTACTCCGGCGGAGATCCGGCATCTCCTCACCGGTCCCTCCACGCGCCGCCGGTCGGCGGAAGGCCTCCCCGCGACGGATCCAAACGGGGCGTTGGATCCGCAGTGACCGCCATCACCATCACGACCAGGACAGCCCACCCCGCCGGATGGGGCGCTGCCACCGCCGCCGTCCATGCAGGGCCGCCGCTCCTTTGGCGATGGTGCTCCGGCCCCCGCCGCACAGCCCGGATTCGCCGTCCTAGCCGCCGCCGTTGGATCGCACGAGAGGAGCCGCCCCCGCCGCCTCAGATGGGATCCGCCGCATCCACCCGCCCAGAAACCTTCGGCACCGGGCCCGCCGCCACCGCGGCCCACGCCGGCGGCAGCGGCGGCAGGAAGGGGCGGCAAGAAGGTGCTGGCGGCGCTAGGGTTTCGGGGCCCCTGGCGCCGCCTGGGGGGAGGCGACGCGAGGGGGTACACTTTTGTTAACATTAACTTCTTCTATGAAAAACAATTATCCACAAATGTTATGATGAAAAATCTAGTTGTCAAAACATGTGTGAATTGAAGTTAAAAGTAACATGTTTGGGGACTATATTGTTCATTATTTCTCTGTTCCCAGATCACTACAAATGATCCAGACTGCCTCTTATGCCTGCAAAAGAAAAATTACCCTTTTAATGCGACCTAAGTGGCAACTATGCTTTATTTGTTCTTTTGCAGTCATGTCTTAGGAAGGATATGAAAAATGTGGGGCAATATGGCACGCTCGATCCTATCGAATGCCTTGAACTCAATCTCAAAGCAATAGTATTGAACACCTACGAAGGCAAGACACCAGATGTTGACTTTGCCAAGTTCTTTGTTCTGAATGCAAAGGTACTCGAGGTAATGAAATTTGGAGTCTATCGTAATAGCTGCAATCAGAAGTGGGTGGCTAATCAGCACATGCGGCTACAACTGGATAACAGAGCTTCTAGAGATGCACGATTTGATTTTGAACGAGATTATGGTAATTCCCGTTTTTATTATAAGAAGCACATGCATGATATGTGGATAGCTGATCCCTTTGATAGGTCATTATGCAAATTCTGTCGGAAGGTTTGATGCCCTTTCAAGAGAATATCAAGGGATAGATGCTCTGTTTGTGCGGTCATATCTTTCGTTCCAAACATTCTAATGTCTTTTTGTGTAATGATCCTTTGTTGCTACCGTCTAGCATATGTATGTTAGCTGGAAACTGAAAGAGCATGCACCTATTTATGTTTTTGTGAATTGCTGAAATGTGGTTGATATTGTTTGTTCAATTTTGTTATAATGTCTTGTCCTTGAAGGGAAAATCGAAGTAGCACATGGCACTGGCAGATTGGCAGGCATCTCTTTTAAATGGACATTTCATTGCACAAAGTCTAGGTTTATTGGCTTAGACAAGTCACTAGTGCTTTACTGTAATTACAGGTCCACCCAGTCTCTTGCAAAAACAGTAGTCTGAAAAAATGAACTAGTATACGGAAAGAATGGTGTGTGTCCTATATTCACACGCTCTTCAGCTTGATAGTAACTTTTTACAGTAATTATGGTCTCTTTTGCAGTTACTGTTGGCAGAAGTGTTGGGCCAAGTTTAGAGTTTTTTGCTTAGACAAGTGACAGTGATTTTGCTTTACCGTAGTTACAGTCTCTTGCATAAACAGAGCCCGAAAAAAAGGAGTACTGTACAAACTATTTTTAACATATTTATACACCGCATGAGATCGTGACTTAAGTTTTCACAATGAAACAATATGTTTTTGTTATCTCTTTCTTGGTTATTGGTATACTGGGATTCAGAAGTCCAGGTGGGGGGGGGGGGGGGGGGGGTCCTGGTGCAGGCTTGGCAGTTGGCACAGGCAACACAAAAGCTCCTGCCTCGACCGGTATAAGGAAGGGGCAGGGGCAGGTCCTCACCTGAAGGGGCATTACTGGCGTCTTACTTTGGTCTGTGAAAGTGCATGTAAAACCTGGGAATGTCAGCCTATCATGTAATGCACTAGTACATTTTAGCGTGTCATAATCTTTCAGTTTGCCGAAGTGTTTTGCAAAAACAGAACAGGATGTGAAACTAATTATTGCTTTCTTGATAGATTCGAAGTGTTAATAGTGAAAATTAAGAGCACTTGTTGCAGTTTATCTGGTTACACTAGAATCTTGTTTTTCGCGGGCAGAACTCGAACTTGGTAAGGGCATTCACCGGAAGCATATTACTTGATTTGGTATGCAGAAGAGCTATATTTAGTTTCCCGAACCGGACAAAACATGGAATTCTTAGCTTATCATGTACTGCGATGTTTTAGTTCCTGAAAGTGCAGTGCAAACTCTGGGATTATTTCTCTTTTGCACTTTTATTCGACAGCGCATGTAGAAGAGCTAGGCTTAGGTGTCGGGGAAAATCTGGGAAAATTAGCTTGTGATGCACAATGTGTGTAGCAATCAATGTTAGCGTTGGACAAGATCTGGTAATCTTTGGCTCACAGAAGAAACTGGACATCCATCAGCAGTTTGCCACATCACATCAGTATATGAACATAGCATGTCTGCATCAGAGAGGGGCATGACCCCAGCTGCACATAATTCTGGTGTGTGGCATCAGGTTGGTGGTTTGCACAGTCTATTATTTTTATTTCCTTTTTATCTTTATTGAATCTGAGAATTGCACTGCCGATGTCATTTTGAGAGAAGTTTTCGCAGTAGATGTTTTCACTGGTTTTCAATACTTTGAGTAGTACACCATCATTGGAGAAAGGCATATTCTTAAAACAGGTTTTTGCACAGCTTTATTATATATAAAGCCCAAATGACAGAATAGATACAAGGTACTCCCCATACAAGCGAGTCAGAAGATAAAAACAACAACTGAGCGGACAGCCAGAGTGCCACCCCAAGTGACCCTACATCGAGCATGAAAATAGGAATCGCTACACCTAACAAGAAGAGACCTAGACTACCGAATAGGAACTGCACCACGCCGCATTGGGAAACCTTCAGACCTCGATGCACCAAACACACCAAGTCATCACTATAGGAGGCCACTCTGGGTCGTGGAGCTCTGATCCTGCCAGCGGATAAGACCATGACTACGAGGACACGTGTCAAAGATAGAAGCAAGTCGAAGAAGCTTTACGCCGGGAATAAAGCAAGTCCTAAGATACCGATGCGTTGCCGCCGGGTGGTACCTAAGTTTTTCGACGATGCCCCCAAGTGGGTAAACCTGCTGCCGCTGGCAAGCCCGAAATGATGGGCTAGGGTTTTCCATCCAGAACCCTGACACGAAGAGCAAACCCGCAACGATGTCCCCAAAAGGTAAACGACACCTGAAGACATCACAGTTGTCGGCGCCAAAGCGCGGAGATTTTGCTCCAGGCCTCACCCGTGCCACAAAGAGGTACCAATGGAACCGACCCAACCCAAGGATGGGGCCGCCTTGCCAGCACGAGGCCGTCTGATCTTGATCGGAGAGTTGGAACCGTCGAAGCTACGACGACACCAGGAACGACCACCAACTCTCCTCTTGCTACCAACATAACCATGAGAAAGGTGCCACTATCGATGTCGCGTTGCTCGCCGCGTAGCCAAATGCGTAACCTCACCACCCAAGAACGTCACCTCCCAGGCCGACTCTTCGACTCTGCCAGGGCACAAGGAAGATAGGATGGGGCAACACATATGCCGACCCATGCGTGGAGAACCTTAGGCATGGGGTTTAGACCCTGTCTTGATCCAACCCGGCACCAGCAAGACTGGACACTGGAACAGGCCCACCACCCCACCCCTAATAAAATCCCAGCACAAGAACCTTCACCGTTAGTCGCCCGAGTCCTGCACAGCCGTAGACCCGTACCCGCGCCCTGCCCAGCTTGGGTCGATCCCATGGGAGCAGCCCATGCGCCAAAGAGGCCACTACCACAAGGTCACGGGACCGACCGGACCCGACCACCCATGTCGCAAGGGTGAGCCTCCGCTACCGCACCATCGCCAAAACGTCATAGACCGACGCCGAGAGAAGGGGGGCCGACGGCTAGCGACACGGGGGAGAAGGGTGTAGGAGAAAGGCGTATTGCAAGGTCACTTCAACCTGTTTGGTCGAATCCATTACAAGCTCTGGACCACAACGTATATGGCAGCAAGACAACAAGTTCAGATATAACTTCAAGACAAGTGAACAGTTAATGCATGAATGAACAATCTCATATATTAGATGGCACAACATATAGATAGTTTTGAAAAAAAAAATCAAGGGTGTGCACCAACACGGCACGGCCAACACGAGAAGATATTTTTTCTTTCTTCTTGAGGACGCACCGTACCGAATCAATATTTCCATACTGATCAAAGCACCGGGACTCCCAACTTCCAACCGAATTTGCTGGATTCTTGTGACGGCGGCAGCGATGGACGATGTGGCGGCGGCTTCGAAGCGGCGGGACGGGCCAGGACCTCCGTCCCTCAGGCACGGCGGTGACATTACAACCCTCGACTTCATCAGCCGCCTTCCCGACGAGATCCTCGGTACCATCCTCTCCCTCCTCCCCGATACCAAGGACGCCGGCCGGACAACCGTTCTGTCGTCGCGGTGGCGCCATCTCTGGCGCTCCGCCCTGGTCAACCTCGTCGTCAACCACCTCCTCTCCGGGCGGGAGCATGACCGCGTCGCCATCGTCTCCAAGATCCTCGACGTGCACCATGGCCCCGCACGCTGCCTCTCCTTCCACGTAGGCGGCATCTGCCTGCGCCGTGACTTGTGAAGAAAGTGAAGAAAGTCATGGTGGCTGCGATCGGAGACTTGTAATGGCGAAGAGGAGTTTTGGTTGCGTCGAAGAATGGCGGCACAGGTTTTTTTTTTCCTGTGTGTCGGGTGTTGAGCACTTGCAACGGCGGTCTTGGCAGGAGGGGCCGGCAACACAGGTGGACAACATTTTTGGGGGTGTTACTCGAGTAACAAGCCGCGATCTTTAGGGTGAAAGCCCAAGGTCTGACCTTCATTGGTTGTACCTGGCAATGGTCGTGTGAAGGCATTGTTTTTGGGATCTCGGACTCTCTCCGGGGTGAAAACTCAAGATCCTTGATCGGGCGACGGCAACGCTTGATCATTGTTTCCTTTTTGGAGGCGTCGTTTTTGGAGAACCTTCTTCTGGTGTCCGGGTGTTGTCTTTGGTGGTGGTTAGAGAGTCGATGTTGCGAGTGTTTCACCACTACGACGGGTTCTTTGTTTTTTTTTCTTCTCTCTCTTTTTTATTTTTGTTTTTGGCTGTGTGCATCCTTGATGTCTTTTGATATCTTGCCGGTGAAAAGGCCGAGTGTAATTGATATCTTCGCGATATTAATCCCCTTTATCAAAAAAATCTGCCTGCGCGGTGACCGCCACGCCATGTTCGACGGTTGGTTCCGGTCCCCGGCCCTTGATGGGCTCGAGGAGCTCAATTTCTATGGCTCTAGTCTGCCAGGCCAGCTGCCGCCGTCTGTGCTCCGTTTCGCGACCACGCTGCGCGTCGCCAGCATCCGCGCTTGTAATGTTCCCGACAATGATTACGTCTGTTTCCCTCGGCTGGAGCAGCTCAAGCTCTCCCGCGTCACCATCTCCGAGTCAGCCCTCCACCACCTGCTCGCCAGCTGCACTGCGCTTCAGAGCCTTGAGCTTCGATGGATCATCGGGCTCCGCAACATTCGGATCGTCTCGCCCACTCTCCGCAGTATTGCTATCTCAGTTTGCGGCCAACTTGTTATCGAGGATGCGCCTTGTCTTGAAAGATTGATCCCACTTGCTCAATATGTCGTCCCAATGACAATCAAGGTCATCATGGCACCAAAACTGAAGGTGTTGGGCTACCTGACTAGACAAATCTCCAAGCTTCTAATTGGAACCATAATCATTGAGGTATATTTCTGATATGAAATATCTTTTTTCTCTTGAAACTTGGGTGATGCATTTGGTTTTTTTTTCATTGGAGTTTGTTGTTTATTGATGTGTATCGTGTGTTTTGGTTTCCCCCAGGAGATGATCCCTGTCAGTTTCACCACGTCGGTGCGAACGGTGAAGGTCTTGGTTCTAGAGTCTATGGGCCCCAATCTGGTTGCAATTTTCGGATTCCTTAGATGCTTTCCCTGTTTGGAGAAGTTATACATCCATGTAAAACCTTTGTTGCTAAATGTTAACCACTCTAGCAAGAAAAAGTGTAAAATTACATGGAGCTATATAAAGCAATTCAAAACTGTTTTAATTTTGATCAATCATACATATCTCGAGATGCCTAGTTTGTACATACATAGATAATACTCCCTCCATTCCTAAATATTTGTCTTTATGGACTACCACATACGGATGTATATAGACATATTTTAGAATGTAGATTCACTCATTTTGCTCCGTATGTAGTCACTTGTTGAAATCTCTATAAAGACAAATATTGAGGAACGGAGGGAGTATTTAATAGAGTTTTGGTAAATGTTTCTCTATAGTAGTATTCCTCAAATTGACGATGACAAATATAGTTATAAAAACTGCATCTAGAAGAGCATTGAAGTTAAAACAATCGTGTATTTTTAATTTAAAAGTTATCCAATATAGATGTGGTTAGACGCTAGCCATAGGGAAATTACTCTTTTGGTTCCTGCAAAAAATTGCATTGTTTATTGTAACATAAGTGGTCACTATACTTAAATTTCTTCTTTTGCAGTTGCATCTTAACATGCATATGGAAGATGTGCCGCAACATGACACGCTGGTTGATCCTATCGAATGCCTTGACCTCCATCTAAGAGAAATAGTACTATACAACTACCAAGGCATGAAACGGGATGTTGACTTTGCCAAATTCTTCGTGTTGAATGCAAGGGTGCTCAAGGCAATGAAATTTGGTGTCTATCGTGCTAGCTGCAATGAGATATGGATGGCCAACCAGCATAGGCGGCTACAACTGGATAATAGAGCTTCTTGTGATGCGCAATTTGATTTCAACATAAAGTATGTTACTGCCAGGTTTTTCGGTAATAACAAGCACATACATGATATGTGGATGTCTGATCCCTTTGATAGCTCATTGTGTAAATGATGTCAGTCTGCTTGATGCATTTTCAAGAGATGCTTTGTTTATGTGGTCACATCTTTTATTCCAAATGTTCAGTGTCTTTTTATACGAGATGATTATAAGTTATTGTTTAACAACCTTTCTGTTTGCGAAATCCTTGTTGCTACCTTAGAATATGTACGTTAGCTGAAAACTGAAAGAGGATGCAGCTCCTCGCGGTCAGTTGTAGTGTTTGTTTTGTCAGCATAAAACAAATAAGAGGCGGAGGCAGAGGCGTAGATTAGCACATGTTACCCGCAAGAAAAAGAAGATTAGCACATAGTACCCGCAGTGCCGGGGGTCTAGACCTTTGGGATTTCAGGCCTTGCTCGCAAGACACACGTGGGTCTGCTAACATTCCAAAGATTTCCAGAGCCAAATAGGAGTCTTGGGGACTTGTGAAAAAGGAGCTTGTGTGGAGGATAGGAAACAGCTAGTGTGCAGATTTGGAGGTATCACTGGATCCCGGGCGTTGCAAGCTTCACTGAGTGGCTGATTTTGCTACACGTGAATGGAAAATGGGACAATTAACCTTCTTCACCAAAAAAAATATCCATGTTGATGCTGAAGAGGTCATGAAGGTGCACCCCTTACCGCGGTTGGTCAAAGATTGCATCACGCGGGCTCCTGAGAAGAGCAGCTTGTTGAGAAGCGTTTACCGTACGTATGGCCTCCGATGAGCTCCATGCTGCATCGACAACATCCACTAGCAAAGCACCAGATAGGCGCCACGATGGATGGAAGGCAATCTGGTCTTATCCAGCACCTCCGAAAGTGTGTGTCTTTGCGTGGAGGCTTGCTTCGGACTCGCTCTCTATCTGGTCTAACAAATTCTGAAGGAATGCACTAGCTTGTATCTGGTATACGGAATGGAACACGAGGACACCCACCATGCTTTTTTGTAGATTTTGCCAAGAAAGGTCCTTAATTATGGCATGCCATGGCAGAAGCCTGGCCGCTGCCCGAGGTGACCCTTCTTAGGCTATCTGGTCATGAATGGATGCTTCAAGTTGTATGCAATACAGAGTGGGCATAGTGGGTAATGTTTCTCATGACGCTCTGGCGCATTTTGGCATTCGCGGAAAGAGGCTTTGAACTCTAAACATGCCCCTCCGATTGAGGTGTCGAGACGTTTCCTCTCCAGCGTCTCTCCTGGTTTGTATTACACAAACTCTGAACCATGAAGAAGTGTATGGCGAAGTTGTGGTGGTCCTTGGATATTCATTGCCAAAAGGCAGTTGGCATAACTTCTACTATGCTTTAATTCCGGTGCCATCTGGTGATTTTTAGGCTTGCTCAAGAGTCATATATTTCCATTATTAATTGATTATTATTTTTAAAACATTCTAAGATTTGCTCAAAGGTAATTAACATTGGAGTTGCCTCTTTTTCATATGGTCATGTAATGCTTTCTATAGTTGAGCGGATCTTATCCCTTTAGCAAAGGAAAAAAAAATAACTTGAAAACGTATCAAAGTTGATTGGTCCCACTTTTTTACGAGTTTGAGTTTCCTTTCGTTTAAAGTAAAACCCAAGAACCTTTCTTTTTCTTGAACATCTTTGGTATCTAATTTGTACAAGAGATTTATTTGCTCTACCAAAATCCAATTAATATTTTGATATAAATATTCACATTCATATAAGCTCCCACCATTATTAGTGCCCCTAGAGTTTATGTATCAACTTATTAGAATATAATTGTGTAGCAATTTATTTTCATATGCCATCTATTTAATGTTTGTATTCATTAATGATTGTTTAACAAAACAATTGACTTTACTATGTATTATTCAGGGTCATCCATCTGATGAAGTTGATGCTAATTTTATGCTCCTAGTAGACAAATCAGCCATACTTCAAAATGTATATATGCAAGCCAAATTTGGATTTACAAGCACACCCCCAACTAGGGCCACTAACTATTCTCTTTCCTTTCATAAGCCATAAACCATGGGACACTACCTCTAGGTGAACGACGACTCTAGCATCATTACTAATGAGTTCGATTGTTCAGGCATAAGCCATGCCGTTTCTTTCACTAGCATGGCCACACACAAGGACAAGGGTGGAGGGGGCGCTGTGCTGAGAGATCACCATGGAGCGTTCAGGGCGGGTTTGTGCCACCACTTTCCGAATATTACTGACCCGGAAGCGACTGAAATTTTGGCGTGCAGAAGGGCTTTGGAACTGGCCAGGGAGATCAATGCACAGCGCATACATCTGGAGTTGGACAGTCAAGCCTTGATGCAGATGCTAAAACAGCCCACGAAGAACCTGGGCGTCACTGGTCCATGGGTGGAGGATTTAAAGCTTTTGCTGCATTCTTTTCAGGGTTTTAAAGTCTCTTGGGTTAGGAGATCTGCTAATGTTGCCGCGCACAAGTTTGCTAAAGTAGGGGCGGGAGACGAACTATGTAAGGTTTGGTTAGAAGCTCCCCCGGATTTTGTTCTTGATGTAATTTCGGATGACATTCCAAACTACGTGTTTTAAATAAAGCGGCAGTATTTCTCCCTCAAAAAAAAACTGTCCATTATCCAAGTCCATTGACTTCTACGTATAACCTAATGTATCACATGATCCATATGTAACAAAGAACAAGTAATAGTACATTCTTCTTCTTCTTTTTTGAAATCACTACATAGGCTTCTTGATACACATATATATACACTAGTGCAAGTCCGTCGTGTGCGCCTAGCCAAGGATGAACTTGTCCACGTTCGAGGAGGAGGTGCGCGTGTCCTGGCCGGAGGGGATGTAGGAGGCCTTACAGCTGGGGTCCGTGGTAGGCTTGGGGAGCCAGCAGAGTGGAAGACGGAGCCCTCCCGCGGAAGCTCCGGCACGCGCGAGTCATCGTCCATGGCATCCCTGAGATTTCTCGGTGGAAGTCACGATTTGTTGGAACGATAAGCAGCAGAGGGATTTTAGGAGCGAGAGGTGGGTCATGCATGCATGCATGCACCCGTAGTTAGCGAGTGCTACGCCACCTAACAGGGGATCAGATCCTTCAAAATGTACTACGTGATTTGGTAGTGAGGGACGGAGGGCGGCGGCGGCCATGGACGATGCGGCGGCGGCCGAACCCGAGCCCAAGAAGCTGAGGCAGGACGAGCAAGAGCCTCCGGCGAGCAGGGAGGGTGACGGAGACGGCGAAGAGAAGCTCGACCACATCAGCCGCATGCCCGACGACATCCTCGGCAGCGTCATCTCCCTCCTCTCCACCAAGGAGGCCGCGCGGACACGCCTTCTCTCCTCGCGGTGGCGCCACCTCTGGCGCTCCGCCCCGCTCAACCTCGTCGTCGACCGCCGCCTCTCGGGACGGGAGCGCGACCGTGTCGCCATCGTCTCCAAGATCCTTGCCACGCACCACGGCCCTGCTTGCCGCTTCTCCCTCGCCATCGGCGCCATCCGCCTGCGCCGCGACCTCTACGCCAAGTTCGACGGCTGGTTCCGGTCCCCCGCGCTCGATGGCCTCGAGGAGCTCCAATTCTACGGGGGCTGCAATCCGCTGCCGCCGTCCGCGCTCCGCTTGGCGCCCACGCTGCGTGTCGCCAGCTTCCGCGACTGTGGTTTCCCCGACGTTGCTGCTGTCCCCGCGCTCCGTCTCCCTCGGCTGAAGCACCTCAAGCTCCCCGGCGTCGCCATTTCGGAGGAAGCCCTCCTCCACCTGCTCGCCGGCTGCACTGCGCTCGAGAGCCTTGAGCTTCAGGGCAACGGGCTCAGCACTGTCCGGATCGTCTCGCCGACTCTTCGGAATATCGCTGTCTATGTATCTTACTACCACAAATCAGACGTGGTGCTTCAGGAGCTTGTCATTGAGGATGCACCGTGCCTTGAAAGATTGATCCCACTTGATTCAGGGGATGTCCCAATGACAATCACGGTTATCGCGGCACCCAAGCTAACGGTATTGGGCTACCTGTCTAGCCAAATCTACGAACTTGTGATTGGAACCATAATTGTTAAGGTGACGGGTCGTCTTATTTTTCTTGAAACTTACATATGATGCATTTGAACGTTTAATATTACATCACATTTTGTTATATTGATGTACATCTCAGTGTGTGTTTGTTTTTACCAGGAAATGATCCCCGTCAGCTTGACCGCGCCAATGCGCACAGTGAAGGTGTTGGTCCTAGAATCCATCGGCCCCAACCTGGATACAATTGCTCGATTTCTTAGATGCTTTCCTTGCATGGAAAAGCTATACATCCAGGTGAAAATCATTTTTGATAAATGTTCACTTCAGCAAAACGTGCAAAACTACAAAGCAGATCCAATGTTGTTTTAACTTTCAATCTTTGTCTTTATGGATGCCTAGTTGGACATACAGAGATAATATTCAGAACCATTTTTATTTTGCAATTTCCCCCAAACTCTATACGTTAACAGATGTAGTGGTCAAAACAGCATCTAGGAGAACTTTGAAGTTAAAAGAAACACATATGTGTAAGCTCAAAGTTGTTCAATAATCCTGACTTTCACACACACCATGCAACTAATCCATATGTGATTAGACACCAACTATCAGGAAATTACTCTTTTATTCCATCAAAAATAATATTTTATTCCAACATAAGTGCTTACAATACTTAAATTCCTTCTTTTGCAGTCACGTTTTAGGAAGGATATGAAAAATGTGGGTCCATATGACATACTCATTGATCCTATTGAATGCCTCAGTCTCCATCTAAGTGCAATCGTAATAAACACCTATCGAGGCATGCAGCCAGATGTTAACTTTGCCAAGTTCTTTGTTCTGAATGCAAAGGTGCTAAAGGTAATGAAATTTGGTGTCTGTGGTACATATAATGAGAAATGGATGGCTAATCAGCAGAGACGGCTACAACTAGACAAGAGGGCTTCTAGAGATGCTCGATTTGATTTTGAAAGAGATGTTGGTGGGTGTTGGTTTTCCAATAAGAAGCACACACATGATTTGTGGATAGCTGATCCATTTGATAGCTCGTTATGCAATTGTTGTTAATGCCCTTTCAAAATAATATCAAGCTGTACTCCATTTATCTTGCCATATTTTTTGTTCCAAACATTCTAATGTCTTTGTATTTAATGATCATAAACTTTTCTTCGCACAACTTTTCTATTTGAAATCCTTCGCTGCTACCATCTAGTATATTTATGTTAATTAGCTGCAAACTGGAAGAACATGCAGCTCCTCGTCGCTAGTTGCAATATTTGTTTTGCAGGTTTTACTATAACAGCCACACACATGATATATGCTGATGGTTATTCCTTTGATAGCTCACTATGTAAATGTTGTGGACTGGTTTGATGCCCTTTCAAAAGATATATATTTATCTTGTCTTCCCTTTTATTCCCCAAAGATTCTAATGTGTTCATATGTAATAAGTTTTTTGTTCCTTCTGCCATTTGCGAGTTGAGACCTGAAAGAGCAGCTCCTTGTGAGTTGGAACATTTTGTTAGCATATTTGTTTGAAAGTGCGTAGGAAGGAGCTATACTATTTGTCTTTAGTAGTACATGTAAAACAGTTATGTCCTTGTTTGCCCAAGTGTTGGGCAAAATCTGGGAATTACTAGCTTATCATGTAGTACGTATTTTTAATGTGGAATATGCAGTGTTTTTGTTTGCCGAATTGGTGTACAAAATATGGAGTTGTTTGGTCTTTGAAAGTGCATGTGGAAGAATTGTGTTTTGGCTTGACAAAGTACTGGGCAAAAGCGAATTATTACCTTATCATGCATTAGGGTTTGCTTCATTTACCAACCTCGCGAGCTTTACATGGTAGATTAGTCGTACTTTCTTTCATTGTCATGGTTCAGGGAGTTGTCACTTTTATATACTTGTGTCGACATAAATAGTTTGTTAAACTGAATGGACATGGAAATACAAGTATACATGTGATGGTATATAGTAAGCAAACCGTATATGGTTTCCATCCGTGGCATGTTAGTAATTCTCCCGTCGGGGCTGCCGCTAGTCCGCTTCATCTCCGGTGGCCTGGGGGTCATGGAGACGTGGTGGAGCTTGGCCCTTGTCGGTGGGAGGGTTCTTACTCCGCTTTTAGGTGTTTTTACGTCGAGTATTATTTGTGTTCTGCTCAGGAAGACTTGTGAAGATGGAATAAGGTCCTCCCCGCCTAACCCCCATCCAGGCAGTGCGCCTAGCATCATCGAAGGGCGTGTGGAGTTGTGTCTTCGATGGATCTCATGGGGTGTTGGTCTTCGATGGATCTCCATGGATCCAGTTTTCGTTCGTCTTCGCTCATGTGTCTACTGGTTAGATTGTTCTGATCTACGCTTCTCTTCATTAGCGGCGGTTGTTGTTCTGGTGTGTTGGTCATGTGGGGGTCTTAACACGACGGCTTCCCAACTGTCTACTACAAGTTTTGCCCGACTACGATGAGTGAGGGGCGATGACGACGACACGCCTTTGTCACGCTCTGGTGCTTGCAGTCGTCGCTAGGTGGCCTATAGATATGAATGCATTTTTTGTTATCTATTGTGCTCCTTGTACTACCGTGAAAAATGATGAATAGATCACAAGTTTTTCTTGCAAAAAATAAAATAATTTGGGACAACACCCAAGGTACACACATTCACTCAAGCGCAAGTTTAAACTCAAGCCTTCATGTCAAAATATACCAGTGGCATGTCGCACCGTGCTCGTCACTAATAACCTTCGACACTAGTAATAATTTTCAGTATTAAAAGGTACCCAAATTAGTAAATACATTCAACACATTATTGCTGCCAACAAAAATGAGTGAAAATGCTTATTTTGCTGCCATGCCAGCATTTTTTACAACAAAAATAAGCCCAAAATACTATCATGTTAATAAAAATGAGTAAAAATGTTCATTTTTTTTCTTACTTCGATGAAGGTTGTAATCTGTCTCAAATGTCATGACAAGGCTTTTGAGCGAAAAGGCTCATTTTTGCTGCCACGACAGCAATTTTGTAGCCATTTGTGCTACCATGTCAGCATTTTTTAAGCCCTATCATGGCAACAAAAATGAGCCAGAGTGCTCATTTTGTTGTCATGGGAGCATTTTTTAGCCAAATGGCTCTTTTTTGCCTTGGTCAAATTTTGACATGAAGGCTACCGCATCCACTAGTATCACGTTTAAGAAGCCTACTAGGTTTAACCATACGACATGTTCGACACAGATATCACGTCTACACAGTTCATAATAGTTTAAACAGAAAACATGTTTAACACTCCAAAACATGTTCAACACTAATATTAAGAACTACTCTTCATCATCCAGGTATATGCCAGAGAGAAACAGGAAAGCCCCTTCCGATTCACTATGGAGCACGAAGACCAACCGGTCTCCAACTTTTAGTGTGTAGACCTTCAGATTTCGCCTCCATCCATTAGCGATGAGGCGTCCATCTGTTCTTGATCTCGAGTATGTGCATGTGAAATTGGTCGTCATATGGACAATAATTGTCATCTCACCATGTTCACTCATTTGCTCAGGCAAACACGTCTTAGTATTTTATGTTGCAAGAACACAAATATAATATATTAAGCACTCTATTTAATTTACCACCAGGAGCTCTTTTATGGATGTTGTACTTGTTCAAGGCATGCACTGGTGGCACGTATGGTTCATCACTTGGTGCAACACGGTAATGGCGCACAAGCCGCTTAAATACTCTCCTAAAAGCTTACGGCGACCCCATCTCATCACAGGTAACGCTTGTATTGTCTACTATCCTATGAGCTTCTCTTGGCACTCGGAAATAAGCTGCTCGGTTATATAGAAGCAAAATCTTTTTTAATAAAGACGCCTAAGGGGCGTTTTTTTATATCTGATTAATATTGAGAAAAACAAAAGCCAGAACAATGGATGGACAACTGGACTTAGAACGACCAATAAAAAAAATAAGTATACTAGTCTTCTTCTTCCTCCGATTGTATGCCGCGCACCGGAGATTGGAAATTGCACTTAACCAATAGTAAAGTAAAGCGACACCTACGAACACCCTCGCCATACCAGGCTTTGAAGACCACAATAGCCACTCTCTCCTTGAGACGAGATCTATAGATTGTTGAAGCGGCGCCGGCTGGAGCATCACCCCATGCAGAACGGGCTTGCAATCCATCAGCACCAGTTCAGAGGGTTGGAGAGACCGGACCAAGCCACATGACAACACGGAATAAGATGTCAAAGTCGACACACCAATAACTCTCCTTGAAAGACACACAAACTACCAAGATCCGGATCAGGGGACACAAACTCTCACAGGCTCTTCGTCGACGCATAATCGGACGTCGTCGAGGTAGGGAGAGACCTTATTTCAGCACGCCATCACCGCCGCCACCTCGTCGATGTCGTCAAAGAAACAAATACCTAAGAAAAAAAATCAAACGAGATGGGTGTGTCCCCACTCCTCTAGTCGCAAACGAGTCTGCCGGACCGGGGGGGGGGGGGGGGGGGGGGGGGGGGGAGGAGCAGGGCCGAGGTGGTGGCGTGTAGGGAAGCTGTGGCGGCGACAACTAGGGTTGGGAGGAAAAGTTAAAATGGGACGAATGGTTGGACATGCCTATAAGCAAGATTAGTTATTAACTAGCAACTCCCCCGCAGAAAATGAAAAAGAGTTACAACTAGTGCTAGCAACTAATTTTTGGAAGCTGGAAAGCACACACGTTGTCACCACGACTGCCCTTTGGCCAAGCGAAGGAGCAAAGAGCGTGAGGCCGAGGCCGACCGAGGCGCGAGCCGACTCGGGTTCGGGTGGACTGCGCCACCGGTGTGTCGTCTGGTTCAACGCAAAGCCGCACCGCACCGCGCGCCGCGGACGCACGGAAAAAAGGCGGCTCCCTACCGCCGCTGGCGCAGGCACGCGCCCCAACTCGCCCAACCCCCACCCTGCCGCCGGCCGCGGATGACGCCCGCGACTCCCACCGCCGCCGCGCCCATCCGCCAGCACCTCCCCTCCTCCTCGGCGCGCTGCGGCAACCCGCGCCCCAGCGCCCGCCTGCGCCTGCCCGCTCGCCCCCGCGCCGCCCCCTCGGCCTCCATGTCCGCCGAGGCGCGGCCGGCGCCGTCGCCCGTGCCGCCGCCGGCGCACCCCACCTACGACCTCAGCGCCGTCATCGCCCTCGCCCTCTCCGAGGACGCCGGCGACCGAGGTAACGTGCCCGTGCCCGCATCGCTCCACTCCTGTGCCAGCCTCCTGTTCGTCCCTCCCGAGTTCCAATTTGTCAATTGTGCTCAGCACCAGTGCTCATGTCCCGCGTCGTGGAGCGAAAGCGTTTCCTCGAATTTTGCTTCATATGTGCTGCCTCTTTGTGCTCGAATTGCCCGTTAGTACCCCGTGATCACAGCTTAAGCTCGCCCTGCAGTTCCAGGTGCTGACTCACTGGCAGTTGAGACTGTGCCTTGCCGTTTTAAGACTTAGTCCGAAACTACAGTCAATTCGCTGACCCTAAGATTGGTTGATTGCGACAGGAGACAACATTTTAGCTATCCAATTTGCTGCTGCAACCAGGATTCAGAGGTCAGGTGTCTAGCTAGCTAACTTGTTAGTTGTTACTGTTGGCTTGTTGTTGTACATGGGAAAAGGTCATTTATGATGGAAGAATGAAAACATTGAATGGATCAGATCAATTTGTATCCACTTATATGTGATGTTCACTCTCCAGCAAGCAGTACCAGGCACTACGTTTATTCGCTTTCATCCCAAGTCTGTATTTTCAGCCAGTCGTGTCAGGTGCTTTCTTGGTAATCAACCTACTCGTGACCATTCGTTCTCGCCCAAACGGTGACCTATTAGCTAAAGAAGTGGAGATAACTAGATGAGCTTCAGTTGGGTCATTTCTTGACAAGTTGCTATGCAAGTTGGGTTTTGTTCTCTTCTGATTCTGAAACCTTTTCCCGCTTTTGAATGGTCATACATGTGTCATCTTTCACTGTGATAATGTTCTAACTGTCTGTCAACACCTTTCAGGGGATGTGTCGTGTTTGGCTACCATACCAACCGATGTAAAGGCTGAAGCCACTTTTATCGCTAAGGAGGATGGTGTCATCGCAGGCATAAGCCTAGCTGAGATGATATTTAACCAGGTTGATCCGTCGTTGAAGGTATGTCTATCACATCGGTTTCCCCGTTTTCTGTTTTTGCCGATATGGTTATTGAGGTGTCATATGTGATGTTGACTATGGGTCTGTACCTGTTGTTTCTTCTTGGACATTTTCCAGGTTGAATGGTTTGAGGCTGATGGAAATTATGTCCGTAAGGGATTGCAGTTTGGCAAAGTATATGGTAAAATGCCTTGAAATTGCCATATTCGGCAGCACTTAACAGTATGATGTTGTGGCAACTCCTTTTCAAGTCTTAATATTCTCTCCCCCATTTTCATTCTTTATATTAAGGGTGTGCTCAGAGTATCATTGTTGCTGAGAGGGTTGTGCTAAATTTCATGCAAAGAATGAGTGGAATCGCTACAATGACGAAGGTGATAGGTGCTATTGTATTGTATTGTAGCTTATGGTATCCCTTCTCTGTCATAATTTGCTTCTATGTTACTCATATGAGAATATCGTTGCTCCTACTTCCATTCAGGCCATGGCTGATGCTGCTCGTCCAGCATGCATACTGGAAACAAGAAAAACTGCTCCAGGTTTACGTCTGGTTGACAAGTGGGCAGTAAGCATATCCTTTTCATGTGGCCATTCATCACTTTTAGTTCTTTGCCCTTCGTTGTGATGCAGTTTTGCTCATGCTCGATATACATGTAGGTACTAATTGGTGGTGGGAAGAATCACAGGCTTGGATTATTTGATATGGTTATGATAAAAGATAATCATATTTCTGTTGCTGGGGGCATTACAAATGCAATGACATCTGTTGATCAGTTCTTGGAGAAGGAAAATCTTGCAATTCCTGTTGAGGTACCATGGTCGTAGTTGCATTTGTCATCTAAAATAAATTTTTCCCTGTGACTTGGTGTGCATGTATTCATCGTTCCAGCAGTTCTCACCTGTCTATTTCAGAGTGATCTGTTTGCGATACCTATCTTCCTCTTTATTTTGTAAAAATGCCATGTGTTCTCTTAAACATAAGAATAGAGAGAACTGAAGGCATATCATGACATCTGTATATTCTGTGAATCAGGTTGAGACGAGGACACTCGAGGAAGTTAGAGATTTATTGAAGTATACCGATGAGAACAAGACTTCATTAACTCGTATAATGTTGGATAATATGGTTGTACCTCTTCCTAATGGGGATCTAGATGTATCAATGCTCAAAGATGCAGTTCAGTTGATAAATGGAAGATTTGAGACAGAGGTATGAAGTTCAGCTTTCGAAAGCAGAATTCCATCATGTTTCCCCTGTCCCTTTTTTTAGTAAAGGTTATCTTTTCAACGTGACTATATCTTGGTATTGCTTTATTGTCGCCTGCTAGTATGCTCTAATTCTGATGAACTCCTGGCTGTAGCAGATGAGTTACACATAGGATGTATATTGCACGATTTGTGCTGGATGTTTAGCATTTTCTTTTCTTTTTTCAACTGCAGGCATCTGGAAATGTGACGATCGATACGGTGAAGAAAATCGGAGAAACTGGAGTTACATACATTTCAAGGCATGAACACACCTTCATCATTCCCTTAACTGACAGCTCCTTAAAATTCTCATTTTCGCTGTTCTGATTGTACCTTTGAAACAATATGTTGATCTGTTGCAGTGGAGCGTTGACGCATTCCGTGAAGGCGCTCGACATATCTCTCAAGATAGACACCGAGCTGGCTCTTCAAGTTGGAAGGCGCACAAATCGCGCCTGACACCACAGGTTGAGTTCCACCTGTGTAACTTGACCTCCCCTTCTCCTATACTTGTATGACCCAACTCTTTGCGGTCAACAGGATGCTTGGCGTGTCTGGTCGGTTCATCATTCGACGACGTGCTCGCCACGCTGTGATTTCTAACTAATATAGTGAAGGATGCCCTCACAATTATCCAGTTACGGACCAACACCACAGTATCTATAGTAGTATACAACGGAAGAACAATAATAATAGCCTGAATGCCCAGCTTTCAGTCGTTGCGAAACATTTAAACTGTTGATTAAGACAGGCGGAAATTGTTGCTAAATGGCGTGGAAGAGGTTGTATGTGACACCACAAAACACCGGTTTCGCAGGAACTGGGAACGAAATAAAATGGTTTGTCTGCCGCCTTTACTAAATGACCGTCTGGTAAGAGAGTAACAGCAGGGAGTGGTAATCTAGAACCAAAACTGGTTGGCTGTGTGTTTTTAGGTTTTGCTTGGAAATAAACTGGTCGAGTTCTTGAAAACAAAACGAGGCCAAGTAAGACGAGTCTGCCATAGAGGAGTCTGATCGTATTTTTTTTCCGGGTTTGGTAGTTAAGGGCCTGTTCGGAGTCTTACCACTCCAGAACTTCACTCCCGGAGCGGGTGTAGATTCAGCTGAAAATAAAGGAGCGGGGAAACACCCGCTCTGCAGATCCTCGTATTTCTTGGAGCCGGCGGACTACTGAACAGGGCCTAGATCTTAATTGAGAACCAAGAACAGTTGATCGGACTCATGTACTCCCTCTGTTTCTGAATATAAGTCTTTGGAGAGATTCCACTATCAACCACATATGGATGTATGCAGATGCATTTTAGAGTGTAGATTCATCCATTTTGCTCTGTATGTAGTCCATAGTGAAATCTCTACAAGGACTTATATATTTAGGAACGGAGGAAGTAACATTTATTTTTTTCTCCTACTACAGTAGCTCAGAAAACAAATGCTACAGTTTTTCGACTAGATGAACAAATCTTTTATGACACGCCAAATATTTTTTAGATGTGTATAAACAAAATTGTAAAATAGTCGGAGAATTAGCAGAATTTTTTGTTTCCTTGCAGAGTTGTGTGAGTGAGACGATGGTCAGTGTTTGGTTGAGAAGCCGCATCCGTGTGACGTTGCGTATTCTAAAGAGGAGGGCACAGTGCGTGGGGCCTACCACTCCGCTGTTTCACCCATTCGCCTCTGCTGCAACGTCACTGACGGCGAGTTCATCAGATGGACTAGCACCAAACCAAGGCGTCGTCGTCGTCTACTACAAGACAGGCAGACGGCGTGTTTATTAGCTGCCCGGCCGTGTGCGGTGTGCCGTCGTCGTCGGTCGCCAGGATCGCCGTCTTCCCTGGGCAATTTTTATTTTATTTTTGCGGGGTCCCTGGGCGTACCTGATCCGCTCCACTCCCTCCCAGTCCCACCTACGCTGCCACGGCAAAAAGGAAAAAAAGAAGAAGAAAGGATTCGCGGAGAATAGCTGCAAAGGAGCAGCAGAATACGAATATTCCATTCATTTGTTTTGCCTTTAACTGAAATGAAAGGAAATTCCAGCCAGCCAGCCAGAGGAAGGCTCCATCTTCCCCGAACCACGCACGCTAAACGCCATCCACCAGGATGCTGCTAATATTCTCTCGTCACGTCCGCAGTGCCCCAGGTTCGCCAAAGCTCGGCTTCTGAATTCTGATGCCCCCTCCTCTCCTGGGAGTGGCGCGCCACCCACCCACGAGCAAGGCCCCGGGGCTTCTCCACGCCGCATGGCACAATTAGGCACGCATCTTACGGGGACGCGGGTCGACCGGTGTGGCACACTGCTACCGCCCAACGCACGCATGCATTGCCCTGGATGCTTGTTGCATGGAGCAACCCGGGCATTTTCTTGAAATATTAACTTTAACTTTTGGAACATCTCATATGCTCCATGACGTTCGAAACGTATTCGAAGTCTCGGTTCTAAGCCGTGAAGTTTGGCACACTGAACTATCGAGTAGTCATCAGATCGAGCTTGCCAGACGTTCAAAACATCAGCTTCTGCTCCTGTAGCAGGCCTTTCACCTAGTGGTGCATCAAGGATATAATTCTTCTGTGCAGCAATGAAGATAATCCTCAAGTTACGGACCCAGTCCGTGTAGTTGCTACCATCATCTTTCAACTTAGCTTTCTCTAGGAACGCATTAAAATTCAGGGGAACGGTAGCTCGGGCCATTGATGTATAACATAGATATGCAAAATTATAAGACTAAGTTCATGATAAATTAAATTCATTTAATCAAATTACTTAATAACTCCCACTTAAATAGACATCCCTCAAGTCATCTAAGTGATACGTGGTCCTTATCAATTAACCCATGTCCGATCATCACGTGAGATGGGGTAGTCATCAATGGTGAACATCTCTATGTTGATCATATCTACTATATGATTCACGTTCGACCTTTCGGTCTTCAGTGTTCCGAGACCATGTCTGTACGTGCTAGGCTCGTTAGTGAACAGTGACAGATTGAGTTCGACTTCAAGGTCGAGTCCGCGAGGATACACTGGCGAGCAGAGGAACTGGTGAGAGCAAGTACAATAAGATAACATAAGCAGGCTATAACGACTAAAATATCATATCTTTGCTTAGTTGAAGGAGAGAGAAGAGAAGCGGATACTTAGTTAGTAGTAGCCACCTGCAGCACGAGCCCCAAAACAGTTTGTGAGGTTGTAAGATGGGCCAACTGTTCATAAAATAGTATATAATTAAAATGTACTATTGTACATGCCGGCTATTAGGTTGGCTGTAGATGACGTGACAACTTCTTATAGCCGATTGTTGACTCTATTATTAACCATGCTCTGAAGCGATTGCTATCTTCTGTCCCATAGGGCAGGCCCATTGTTATTTTTTTAACTGAAGACCCATTGTTTTAAAACAGTGAATTGTTTTTTTTTTCTTATAGTTGACCGCACCGGATTTATTTGTGGGTGCACTTTGGGCTTTTCCGTGTGCATGCAAAGTGTGAGCCTTGGTTTATTAGAAACCGGATGAGCATGACGACGTGGTGTTTGGAAATGAAGAGATCTCCATCCCAAAAGGGAGAGGGCCGGTACCCGGTGAGCGCAGCGCTTTGCACTTTGCAGCCTACTGTTGTGTCCACTCGCTACGTCACTCACGGCGAGCTCAATCAAATCCACTCAAATGAACGCACCGCCGGTCAGAGCGTCCTCCGCTACTACCATACGGATTGGCCACCCGGATATAATAATAAAAAACATTAAAGTTTGTACTGCTACCACCTGAAAACTCCAGCCGAGGAGAGGAAAATAGCTCCTGGATGGCCCGGCAGCATCTTCTCCACACAATATGCCAAGATTCTGTCGTCACATCGCCATTGCCAATGCCACAGCGCCCAACCCAACCACTCGCCTCCCTCCCGGTCGGTCATCCTCTTCCTCGGACTCGCCCCACCACCACCACCACCCAGTTCGGAACGGCAATCAGGTTGCCCGGACCTGCCTGACCGACCTACCGAGCCGAGCCGCACTCAACGCACCGTCGCCACCCCCACCCCCCGCATCCACAGGAGCGAGTCCCACTGGTCACGCCACGTCTCGCCAAAATCGCACGCACGCACGCACGCCAGCACAGCAAAAACTAAATAAAATAAAATAAAAAACAGCAGTATAGTAGTAGTATAAAACTCCCACGGCTGCTGGATCCATCGTCCATGGGTCTCGCCGCCGCTGCCTGTCCCCTGCCAATGGCCAAGCATCTGGTGAGCACGGGAGCACACAGAATGGAACAGAATGCAGTGCAATAATGGAACAACAACATGTTCAGAATCACAACAAATGCTACTACTACTGACTAATAACTGGAGTTGTTTGCCGAGTTTGGCAGGCACTGGATCTGGAGGAACGCCCCGCGTCTTCTTCGTCTTCCTCGCCGGTGCCCGCCATTGACGCCGCCGATTAACCGCTACATCTACATGAACACCTTGCTTGCTTGCTTGGTTTGGTTGACTCCTAATGCTGCTACGACTGCATGGACACGAAATGGGGATCTGGCTAATGACACAACTACAGATCGGACTGCTATGGGGATTCAAGGAAGGAAGGAAGAGTAACAACTGGTTCTAGGATGCTAATTCAACTGCTGATGCTGATTGTGATGCTGCTGGCTACTCTTCATTCACATCTGTCTGTCTGTTGACACCTGCACAGGGTGTTGGAGGAGGAAGGGACGGTGGGCTATGTACAGGGCACGGTGCGGGCGGCCGGCGGCGGCGGCGGCCACGTCAGAGTACCATGGCGTCCTCGGTGGCCGCCTCGTCGCTGGTTGGGGAAGGCAGGGCGGCGTCCACGACGCAGCCGTCGCGGTGGCGGTCGCGGCAGAGGGACTCGACGGCGAGGAGGCGGCGGCGGAGGTCGGCCATGTCGCGCTCCACCAGGAAGAGCCGCGCGCGGAGGGTCAGGTTCTCCTCCTCCAGCCGGGCCGCGCGGGCGTCCTCGTCCTCGCCTGCCGGCGCGGCGGGGAGCTGCACCATCTCGAAGCGGCTGAGGTCGTGGTCAAGGCGGCGCTCCACCTCCACGTGCTCCTCCACGTCGCTCTCGCCGGAGCCCGAGTCGCCGTCGCCGGCGTCGGGGCCGGCGGCCTGGGGGCGGAGGCGGATGAGGCCCTTCATGGAGCCGTAACCGTCGACGCCCCACGCCTCCTTGGCCATCTCCACCAGCACCTCCCGCGCCGGCGACAGCCGCGGCGTCGGCAGCACGGCGGGCGTCACGGGGCACGGCGACACCAGCGACGCCACGCCACCCGCCCGCTTGGCCCGGATCAGGTACGACGTCGTGTTGCGCGGCGCCGCCGACCCGCCCCACCTCCCCTGCGCCTGGGCCGTGGCCTTGCGCTGCTTCCACCCGGACTGCTGCCGCGCCGCCCGCTTCCACGCGGGCCTCGCCGGCTTGAACCCCGCCGCCGGCGGCGCCTCCGCCACCGGCGGGAGCTGCTGCTGCTGCGCCAGCGCCGCCGCCCACACCTGGTACGGCGCCGGCATGGGAGGCCGCATCATCATCTCGCCGTTCATCGCCGGATTATTACCAGATCCGAAACCCTAACCCCGGCCCAAATCACCCACTGCTTACCGCGATTAGCCCCCGCCCAAAATGGGATCCAAACGCCTCGTCCCTCCCAAATCCGATTCCGTTCGCCGCGCGTTTAAGGATGAGATTAAGTTTAGCGAGTTCGTTTGATCCAAATTTGGGGAGGGGAGGAGAGGGGGAGGTTGGAGTTGGAGAAGAAAGGACAGGACAGAGAGACGGCGTAGGCAGGGCCGGTGGATGGGTCCTGGGGTATATAAAGGAGGTCGAGGCGGGTCGGACGGCCGGATCCGCGGCCCCGAGGAGCGGACGGCCTGGATCGCGCGTGCGGTTGCGTGTCTTGGACGGACGGCAGGGGTTGTGCCGCCGCGAGACGCATCCATCCATCCATCCATCCTCGCGGCTTTGGTTGGGCGCTTGGGCACTTCAAAGCCAAGAACCGCAAGATAGGTGCGGCGGTTTGGTTCTTCATCGCTTAGAAAAAAGGGTGCGGGTGTGTTTTTCGCTTTGCTTTGGGTTGTCATCTTTTCTTCTTCTTCTTTCAGTTATGTGTTGTTTATGTTTTGCATCTTTTTCTTGTACTTTGCGAAATTCTTCTTTGTGGATGCTATTCGTGAGACTGTATTTAGCGCTGACCAGTGATGCTTACGTTCCTTCATCGGTCCAACCGTCCTTTGATGGTGGCAGCGAGCCGATTGATATAGTGAAAGCACAACACGCGAACCAGGTGAATGAGGTCAGAGGTTTGTTGTCTCGGGTAAGGAACATTAGCTCAGTTCAAATTAACTAGGCGTGTGAACGTAGTTCGTCTTACCCTTGCACGCATGGGTCGTTTGTAAAGTGAACTGCTTGTTGGCTTCGAAACTCTCCTATGAAGATAGTTAGCATATTTGCTACTGAATGTAAACGTTAAGGTTGATAAGATCATTCATCTGACTCGTCAAGAAAAGGGTTATTGGCAAGCGTTTAAAAGGTTTCTGTACCATTGTTTTCATGCTCATGGTTAATTATACATTTGCCTTGTAATTGTAAGGTTGAGTAACAAGACGATTTCATGCTGCAAAAAGGTCTTTACGTAGTAGTAAATGATATATCTACAGAATATGATGGTGAATATCAAACTAGGCATGTCTAAAGCAAGTTGCTAAAGTGTGCTAGCTGCTAGGGTTATCACGTATTGACATGGCGTCACGCCTTGCCAACTAGTGCGTGCAAGAGGGGAATACCTTGGACTTTCGCCTAGCTTTGATATGTGGAATCTCCCAACATGCATTGTGTGGAACTCATGATATGTGGTCCGGCAAGTCCTGGCCTTCCTAACCTAATCCAGTTTTGTCGTTTCATTCGAACGAGCTATACTTTCCCTTCGATTACTTTCACGCATAAAATACAAAGTCTCGAAGAAAAGTAAAAGGGAATCTAGTTTACCTATAGCAGAGAGGAAATATGGAGGCTCCAAAAGGTTAGGATCACACTATTTTGATCTCAGTTACTAGCGGCAACGAGGAGCATGGAGATGCTAAAAATATTAAGGTCATGAATGGGAGCATGACGCCTTTGCTGCGCAAGAGGGGGGTGTGAGAAGAATGAGCAATGCACTTTATCTATTTGACTCACCAGGAAAAAGGTAATTGGCAAGTGTTTACTATGTTTCATAGCACAACCATTGTTGATCATCATGAAGTGTATGACAAAGAATAAGGGTTGAACTTGAGGAATTTCTTAATTTCTAGCACCTTAACATTTGTTGTAGTAAGATATGTAATAAGGTCATTCATCTTGTAAGGGTTTCTAGATTAATTTATAATATTCCTCGTCGTAGGTCCCGGAGTAACTGAAGCTATCATTAGCAATAATGCTAGTTGTCTAAAGAATGTGACGATGAATATCACTTGCACACGTGTACATAAAGTTGTGACAATCCACTAACCGCTAGATTTATTATAGCTAGTTGACATTGTGTCATACCCGGTAAACTAACACATGTCAGGAGGGGGAGCCTTGGCTTTGGCCTAGCTTGAATCTGTGGGAGCTCCTAGAAGGCATTTACGAAACTCACGTGCGATGGAGAGAGAGGAGGGGTATAAAACATAGTATTCTCGACATTGATCACCTGCACTCCAACTTTTCAATACTTTAAGAACAGACCCAGAGGAAAAACGTGATACAAAAAAGGGACACGAAAGCTTCAATATTATTTGTTGTAACTGTGAGATATTCTGCGATGCGAGGTGTGAAGGCCAAGGGAGCATTTGGTCTTTTAGAGCATCAAGGGAGTTGTGAGGAGCATCCTATCTCTTATCCTTCTTCTACACGGTTTGTGCCCTCACAAGACACGCCTAACTTTGGCCTTTGTTAAGCACTTGGGCACTTCAAAGTAAAGTAGAAAATAGGTTCAAGAAAACCACAGAAAATTGGTCTACTTTTGTTGCTTGCAATTTACAGTGTTCACGCTATTATTTTGTTTGTGATTGTACTTCTAGTCTTCTATGTTGGTTGCGTGTTTGGGCGCTTCAAAGCAAACCTGCAAGATCGACGCGGTTTTGGTTTTCGCTTTATTTTCTTTGCGATCCTTTTTTTCATTGTTTATGGTTATTACTTCAAGTCTTTTTTTATTTTGTGTAATCTATCTTGTGCAGTGACATTCGGTTAGTGATAAACGGTGATGGTTAATTGTTGAGTCGTAGGAGTGAACCTTGGCCCCTTCTTCAAAACTAGCACATCGTTACTAAATAGCATTTTTCCTATTTACCAAAAGAATATCGCTAGTGTTGACTAGGTTTTATAGGACAATTAGCAAGGTTGCTTGTTGCATACATTCTTGGTCAAGCCTCACGTAGACTAATTGTATGCCAAAAAATGCAGTTTCATAGGAGAAATGCATAGAACTTTCCTTCTTATTCCATGTGTCCAAATTTTCCATATCGCCATATTTAGAATTCATGGGTTCATTAAACATTTGTGCTTTAATGGTAACATTATTTAGTAAGACTATACATCTTCCAAAGGGTCTCCTAGATGGGAAATATCATCTATACCATGCATGTCTTTGGAGTAAGTGAAGCTATTATTAGTAAAAAAATACTAGCTATCTAAAGAATGCAACGAGGAATGCCAAACTAGGCACGTGCAAATTGTGTTGTAAAAGTCCTCTGACAGCCAAGCCTAGACATAGTGTCATGTCTTGTCAACTAAATTCAAAGATGGGAAAGCCATATGGGATTTGGCCTAGATTGGATGCGTAGAATCTCATAAAAGGCACATGTGGGAACTCGTGATTCTTCGATGCGCCCTTCCCCCCTCACTTGACCTACTTTCTTGTTTCTTAGGGTCACAAAATGAAAATATTCAATGTCATTTGCTAGTACTAGTAAGGACTATAGAGATATGGAATGATTAAGATAGTAAATGGAGCATATGATCTTCTGTTGTGCAAGGGAGTTGTGATCAATTCCCTATCGTTAATTCAATTCGTCAATGAAACTAATTGGCAACTGTTTTATATCCCTGTCAAATTGACCCACCAGTACAATATCGCCCAAGCCGCAAACCATGCATTATTAAGTTTCATGACATAAATATCCATTTAACTCAGGAAATTTTGTCATAAATTTTTTTTTAGTATTTACAATTAAATTGATCATTTTTATTGTAAGATATGTAATAACACGAGCACAAATCTGTGGATTAAGAAATAATATCTCTTGTTGACAGGTCCTTGGAGTAAATAAAGCTACTAGTAGTAACAATGCTAGCTACCAAAAGAATGCAACGAGGAATGTCAAATGCACACATGTAAATCAAGTTATGAAAATCTACTATGTGCCATTGTTTTCATTACATTGTGGCATCTAGCCTTGTCAACTGCATGCATATAGGGGGGAGCCTTGGGTTTGGCATACCTTGGATCTGTGGGACCTCATAAAAGGCTATACATGGAACTTGGGAGGGGAGGGGGAGAGAAGGTTATACACAAACAGGGAAATCCTTGACATCCATGATATACACTTTGATGAGTCCCAACCTCTAATGGTCTAGTTTGATGTTTGTGATTCCCCTTTTCCCATTATTATCTAAATTCAAATGTAAAGTACCAAATAAAGTAAAAAGGTGTTTAGTTTGAAAATGATTTCATGGTTACTCGGATGGTTAACTACATGGACAAACCTTTATTTAGAGCCTAAATGGACCTTGGCCCCTTATTTGAAATCAAAGCTTCGTTGTTAAAAACATTTGCTCGACTCATCAACAAGAAATTAGCATGGCAGGTATTTGATAGGTACTTCATGTTAGCTATATGGGTCCCTTGCACAATCTTTCTTGGGCCTCACACAACTTAACTATATGCTAAAAGTAGTTGTTTTGATATGTGTGGTATCCATATTTTCCTTTTCTACTCATTTTGTGTCCATATTTTATTTATTGATGTGTTAGTGCTCACGAGTTTAATAAAATATTGTTGTGCTCTCGTAAGATTATGTAATATCCTTCTTATAGTGGTCCGTTGGTAGGAATTATACAATAACACATGTCGATAAAGTAAATGAAGCTGGCATTTAGAATTGCTAGTTGGCTAAAGAATCTAACAAGGAATGACAACTAGGCGCACATAAGTCAAGTTGTGAAACTTTGCGAACCACTAGGGTTATAACTATATTGACATGTCATTACGCCATGTTAGCTACTTATTATACCAAGTGGGGGAAGCCCTTGCCCTAGCTTTGATTCATGGTGTGTGTGCATGTGGGTGGGCACACACGGAGAGAGAGGGGGAGGGGTATGAACACGTGAAGAGACCCCCACACTAGTAATCAACAATCTAGTTTGTTGTTAGTGGCACGAAAAGAGTGAGATACAAAAAAGACTAGGTTCACAAAAGTTTTGATCCAATTTTCTATAACCAGCAAGGAAACAAATAAGACATAAAAAAGACTAGTTGAAAAGAAGAAGATAGGAAAGGAGACGTTCCTTGTGAAGTTTCCCGCACAGTCCTAGTTGTTTTTTCGAGAAAGATAAAATGATATTTTGTTTGTCCATCGAAGAAGCGTACTTGTGAAATAACGAATCGCCACTGACAATGGAACCCACCAGACGAAGCCAAGGAGGCTGAGGAGCTCAAAGATCAAAGGGATTAGGTCCTGTAATGGAAGTAGATTCAAGACCAACTATGATATAGATACGAAAGTATCTGATGGCATTAGGTCACACATTGATGTGGCCATTTTTCCAAAATTAGGAGGGGCATGGGGCCCACAGTGAAATTCAGGGAGGAGAGGGGAGGTTAGTGCTACCTCTTGAGCATGCGTTGGTTATCCCTTGAAGAGGAAAGGGTGATGCAGCAAAGTAGCGTAAGTATTTTCCTCAGTTTTTGAGAACCAAGGTATCAATCCAGTAGGAGATAACACGCAAGTCACCTAGTACCTGCACAAACAATCAAGAACCTTGCAACCAACATGATAAAGGGGTTGTCAATACCTTCACGGCCAATCGCAAAAGTGAGATCTGATAAAGATAATAAGATAAACATTTTTGGTATTTTTGTTGTATAGATTGAAAAGTAAAGATTGCAAAATAGTAAACAAGAATTGTAGACCGGAAACTTATATGATGGAAAATAGACCCGGGGGCCATAGGTTTCACTAGTGGCTTCTCTCATGATAGCATATATTACGGTGGGTGAACAAATTACTGCCGAGCAATTGATAGAAAAGCACATAGTTATGAGAATATCTAGTCATGATCATGAATATAGGCATCACATCCGTGTCAAGTAGACCAAAACGATTCTGCATCTACTACTATTACTCCACACATTGACCGCTATCCAGCATGAATCTAGAGTATTAAGTTCATAAGAACAGAGTAACGCATTAGGCAAGATGACATGATGTAGAGGAATAAACTCAAGCAATATGATATAAACCCCGTCTTTTTATCCTCGATGGCAACAATACAATACGTGCCTTGCTGCCCCTGCTTTCACTGGGAAAGGACACTACAAGATTGAACCCAAAGCTAAGCACTTCTCCCATTGCAAGAAAGAACAATCTAGTAGGCCAAACTAAACCGATAATTCGAAGAGACTTGCAAAGATAACAAATCATGCATATAAGAATTCAGAGAAGAACCAAATATTATTCATAGATAAACTTGATCATAAATCCACAATTCATCGAATCTCAGCAAACACACCGCAAAAGAGTATTATATCGAATAGATCTCCAAGAACATCGAGGAGAACTTTGTATTGAGAACCAAAGAGAGAGAAGAAGCCATCTAGCTAATAACTATGGACCCGAAGGTCTGTAGTAAACTACTCACACATCATCGAAGAGGCTATGGTGTTGATGTAGAAGCCCTCCGTGATCGATTCCCCCTCCGGCGGAGCGCCGTAAAAGGCCCCAAGATGGGATCTCACAGGTACAGAAGGTTGCGGTGGTGGAAAAGTGGTTTCGTGGCTATCCTGGATGTTTTTAGGGTATAAGGGTATATATAGGCGAAAGAAGTACGTCGGTGGAGCAACGAGGGGCCCACGAGGGTGGGGCGCGCCTACCTCCCTGGGCGTGCCCTCCTGCCTCGTGGCCGCCTCATTGCGTCTCTGACTTCCACTCCAAGTCTCCTGGGTTGCGTTTGTTCCAAGAAAGATCCTCGCGAAGGTTTCGTTCTGTTTGGATTCCGTTTGATATTCCTTTTCTACGAAACACTGAAATAGGCAAAAAAACAGAAACTGGCACTGGGCCTCCGGTTAATAGGTTAGTCCCCAAAATAATATAAAAGTGCATATTAAAGCCCATTAAACATCCAAAATAGATAATATAATAGCATGGAACAATAAAAAATTATAGATACGTTGGAGACGTATCAAGCATCCCCAAGCTTAATTCCTGCTCGTCCTCGAGTAGGTAAATGATAAAAACAGAATTTTTGATGTGGAATGCTACCTAGCATAATTTTCAATATAATTTTCTTTATTATGGCATGAATGTTCAGATCCGAAAGATTCAATACAAAAGTTTAATATTGACATAAAAATAATAATACTTCAAGCATACTAACAAAGTAGTCATGTCTTCTCAAAATAACATGGCCAAAGAAAGTTCAACCCTACAAAATCATATAGTTTAGTTATGCTCCATCTTCGTCACACAAAATGCTCAAATCATGCACAACCCCGATGACAAGCCAAGTAATTTTTTCATACTTTAGTATCTTCAAACTTTTTTCAACTTTCACGCAATACATGAGCGCGAGCCATGGACATAGCACTATAGGTGGAATAGAATGGTGGTTGTGGAGAAGACAAAAAGGAGGAAGATGGTCTCACATCAACTAGGCGTATTAATGGGCTATGGAGATGCCCATCAATAGATATCAATGTGAGTGAGTAGGGATTGCCATGCAACGGATGCACTAGAGCTATAAATGTATGAAAGCTCAACAAAAGAAACTAAGTGGGTATGCATCCAACTTGCTTGCTCACGAAGACCTAGGGCATTTGAGGAAGCCCATTGTTGGAATATACAAGCCAAGTTCTATAATGAAAATTCCCACTAGTATATGAAAGTGACAATACAAGAGACTCTCTATCATGAAGATCATGGTGCTACTTTGAAGCACAAGTGTGGAAAAAGGATAGTAACATTGCCCCTTCTCTCTTTTTCTCTCATTTTTTTGGGCCATCTCTTTTTTGGCCTTTCTATTTTTTTTGGCCTTTCCCTTTTTTTATTTGGCCTTTTTTTCCTCACACGGGACAATGCTCTAATAATGATGATCATCACACTTCTATTCATTTACAACTCAAGTATTACAACTCGATACTAGGAAAATTCAACAAAATAGCTATCACATAACATATTCTCAACACGATCCACATGCATGCAAAGTTGACACTCTTCCAAAATAGTGGGATTATCATTAACTAAAGTCATGACCTCTCCAAACCCACTTATATCAAAAATACCATAAGATTGAACATTCTCCAAATATGTGGGATCTAAAGTTGACACTCTTCCAAACCCACTTTCAATATTATTGCAAACACTATTATCAATCTCATATTCATCATGGGGCTTAAATAAATTTTCAAGATCATAAGAAGAATCACCCCAATCATGATCATTACAACAAGTAGTAGACATAGCAACAAGTGGAAAAGTGGTTTCGTGGCTCTCCTGAATGTTTTTAGGGTATAAGGGTATATATATGCGAAAGAAGTACGTCGGTGGAGCAACGAGGGGCCCACGAGGGTGGGGGCGCGCCCTCCTGCCTCGTGGCCGCCTCGTTGCATGTCTGACTTCCACTCCAAGTCTCCTGGGTTGCGTTTGTTCCAAGAATGATCCTTGCGAAGGTTTCGTTCTGTTTGGATTCCGTTTGATATTCCTTTTCTACTAAACACTGAAATAGGCAAAAAAACAGAAACTGGCACTGGGCCTCCGGTTAATAGGTTAGTCCCAAAAATAATATAAAAGTGCATATTAAAGCACATTAAACATCCAAAACAGATAATATAATAGCATGGAACAATAAAAAAGTATAGATACGTTGGAGACGTATCAGTTAGTGAGGTGGGGATCTGTAGGTATCATCGTTTAGTTTGTCCATGTGTTTATGCGGTTTATACTACTGACGGTGGTACAGATATCGAGTTTCTTGTCCCAGGACGGTGCCCACGAGGTGTCACGGTTGGTATATCTCTCTCTGGTACAAGTTTCCTGGTTGTCAAGTCACTAGGACACCAGTAGGAGATCGTTTTTTCCGTTCTATCATCTTGGTCGGAGGAGCATGAAATGAAAGCTTTTGATGCTACGGGGGATAATTGTTTAGTAATCATCGAGTGGATGTGGTGAAATCATGTTTCTTGGTGGGGTGATCTAGTCTTGTTTTGTGATAAAGCAAATGAGTTTGTTCTGTATATTTCTTCTTAGAATTTTCTTGGTGGGGTGATCATGTCTGGAAACGAAGTTGCATGGCGGTTAACCAGGTTCTATGGTGAACCCGCGTGGGATAGAAAGCATCTATCATGGGAATAATTTCGTAATCTCCATCGTAATTACAATGCCCCATGGCTAGTAGTTGGGAAATTTAATGAAATATTGATTGCTAGTGAGAAATAAGGAGGCGACGTCCAATTGGAATGATGCAAGCCTTTAGGTATTGTTTGGCCGATTGTGGCCCTCATGACAGTGGTTATATTGGAGAACCGCTCACATGGAGTAGAGGGGTTATTCAAGAGAGGGTCAACGGGGCTATTTGTAATGGGGCCTATACTGATAAGGTCCTTGGGGCGCCGCTAATCCATGAACAACACGTGCACTTAGATCATAGGCCCTTGGTTCTGAACACAGAATACATGACCGACTCAGAACTATGACTTATGAATAGGGCTCGGCGGTTTGAGGCTCGTTGGCTGATACGTCTCCAACGTATCTATAATTTATGAAGTATTAATGCTATTATTTTATCCGTCTTGGATGTTTATGGGCTTTATTATGCACTTTTATATTACTTTTGGGACTAACCTATTGACCCAGAGCCCATTGCCAGTTTCTGTTTATTCCCTTGTTTCAGTGTTTCGAAGAAAAGGAATATCAAACGGAGTCGAAACGGAATGAAACCTTCTGGAGAAGTTATTTTTGGAAAGAAAGCAACCTGGGAGACTTGGAGTGCACGTCAGGAAACCAACGAGGGAGGCACGAGGCAGGGGGGCGCGCCCACCCCCCTGGGCGCGCCCTCCACCCTCGTGGGCCCCTCGTGGCTCCCCTGACGTATTTCTTCCGCCTATATATATATCCATATACCCTAAATGTTGGAAATATACCCTAGAGGCAATAATAAATGGTTATTATTATATTTCTTTGTTCATGATAATTGTCTATTGTTCATGCTATAATTGTGTTATCCGGAAATCGTAATACATGTGTGAATACATAGACCACAACGTGTCCCTAGTAAGCCTCTAGTTGACTAGCTCGTTGATCAACAGATAGTCATGGTTTCCTGACTATGGACATTGGATGTCATTGATAACGGGATCACATCATTAGGAGAATGATGTGATGGACAAGACCCAATCCTAAGCATAGCATAAAAGATCGTGTAGTTCGTTTGCTAGAGCTTTTCCAATTTCAAGTATCATTTCCTTAGACCATGAGATCGTGCAACTACCGGATACCGTAGGAGTGCTTTGGGTGTACCAAACGTCACAACGTAACTGGGTGACTATAAAGGTGCACTACGGGTATCTCCGAAAGTGTCTGTTGAGTTGGCACGGATCGAGACTGGGATTTGTCACTCCGTATGACGGAGAGGTATCTCTGGGCCCACTCGGTAATGCATCATCATAATGAGCTCAATGTGACTAAGGAGTTAGCCACGGGATCATGCATTATGGTACGAGTAAAGTGACTTGCCGGTAACGAGATTGAACAAGGTATTGGGATACCGACGATCGAATCTCGGGCAAGTAACGTACCGATTGACAAAGGGAATTGTATACGGGATTGATTGAATCCTCGACATCGTGGTTCATCCGATGAGATCATCGTGGAACATGTGGGAGCCAACATGGGTATCCAGATCCCGCTGTTGGTTATTGACCGGAGAGGCGTCTCGGTCATGTCTGCATGTCTCCCGAACCCGTAGGGTCTACACACTTAAGGTTCGATGACGCTAGGGTTGTAGAGATATTAGTATGCGGAAACCCGAAAGTTGTTCGGAGTCCCGCATGAGATCCCGGACGTCACGAGGAGTTCCGGAATAGTCCGGAGGTGAAGAATTATATATAGGAAGTCCAGTTTCGGCCATCGGGAAAGTTTCGGGGGTTATCGGTATTGTACCGGGACCACCGGAAGGGTCCTGGGGGTCCACCGGGTGGGGCCACCTATCCCGGAGGGCCCCATGGGCTGAAGTGGGAAGGGAACCAGCCCTTAGTGGGCTGGGGCGCCCCCCTTGGGCCTCCCCTGCGCCTAGGGTTGGAAACCCTAGGGGTGGGGGGGCGCCCCACTTGCCTTGGGGGGCAAGCCACCCCCTTGGCCGGCGCCCCCCCTCAGATGGGATCTCCAGGGTGGCCGGCGCCCCCCCAGGGCCCCTATAAATAGTGGGGGGGAGGGAGGGCAGCAGCACCACAGCCCCTGGCGCCTCCCTCTCCCCCTGCAACACCTCTCCCTCCCGCTTGCGCTTGGCGAAGCCCTGCTGGGATCCCCGCTACTTCCACCACCACGCCGTCGTGCTGCTGGATCTCCATCAACCTCTCCTTCCCCCTTGCTGGATCAAGAAGGAGGAGATGTCGCTGCTCCGTACGTGTGTTGAACGCGGAGGTGCCGTCCGTTCGGCACTCGGTCATCGGTGATTTGGATCACGGCGAGTACGACTCCATCAACCCCGTTCACTTGAACGCTTCCGCTCGCGATCTACAAGGGTATGTAGATGCACTCCTTTTCCCTCGTTGCTAGTATACTCCATAGATGGATCTTGGTGATGCGTAGAAAATTTTAAAATTCTACTACGATCCCCAACAGTGGTATCAGAGCCAGGCCTATGCGTAGCTACTATGCATGAATAGAACACAAAGCAGTTGTGGGCGTAGATGTTGTCAATTTTTCTTGCCACTACTAGTCTTATCTTGTTTTGGCGGTATTGTGGGATGAAGCGGCCCAGACCGACCTTACACGTACGCTTACGTGAGACAGGTTCCACTGACTGACATGCACTAGTTGCATAAGGTGGCTAGCGGGTGTCTGTCTCTCCCACTTTAGTCGAAACAGATTCGATGAAAAGGGTCCTTATGAAGGGTAAATAGAAATTGGCATATCACGTTGTGGTTTTACGTAGGTAAGAAACGTTCTTGCTAGAAACCTATAGAAGCCACGTAAAAACTTGCAACAACAATTAGAGGACGTCTAACTTGTTTTTGCAGCATGTGCCTTGTGATGTGATATGGCCAGAAGATGTGATGAATGATATATGTGATGTATGAGATTGATCATATTCTTGTAATAGGAATCACGACTTGCATGTCGATGAGTATGACAACCGGCAGGAGCCATAGGAGTTGTCTTTATTTTTCTATGACCTGCGTGTCATTGAATAACGCCATGTAAATTACTTTACTTTATTGCTAAACACGTTAGCCATAGAAGTAGAAGTAATCGTTGGTGTGACAACTTCATGAAGACACAATGATGGAGATCATGGTGATGGAGATAATGGTGTCATGCCGGTGACGAAGATGATCATGGTGCCCCGAAGATGGAGATCAAAGGAGCAAAAATGATAATGGCCATATCATGTCACTATTTGATTGCATGTGATGTTTATCATGTTTTGCATCTTATTTGCTTAGAACGACGGTAGTAAGTAAGATGATCCCTTATAATAATTTCAAGAAATTGTTCCCCCTAACTGTGCACCATTGCGAAGGTTCGTTGTTTCGAAGCACCACGTGATGATCGGGTGTGATAGATTCTAACGTTCGCATACAACGGGTGTTGACGAGCCTAGCATGTACAGACATGGCCTCGGAACACATGCAATACACTTAGGTTGGCTTGACGAGCCTAGCATGTACAGACATGGCCTCGGAACACGGAAGATCGAAAGGTCAAGCATGAGTCGTATAGAAGATACGATCAACATGGAGATGTTCACCGATCTTGACTAGTCCGTCTCACGTGATGATCGGACACGGCCTAGTTAACTCGGATCATGTTTCACTTAGATGACTAGAGGGATGTCTATCTGAGTGGGAGTTCATTGAATAATTTGATTAGATGAACTTAATTATCATGAACTTAGTCTAAAATCTTTACAATATGTCTTGTAGATCAAATGGCCCACGTTGTCCTCAACTTCAACGCGTTCCTAGAGAAAACCAAGCTGAAAGATGATGGCAGCAACTATACGGACTGGGTCCGGAACCTGAGGATCATCCTCATAGCTGCCAAGAAAGATTATGTCCTAGAAGCACCGCTAGGTGAAGCACCCATCCCAGAGAACCAAGACGTTATGAACGCTTGGCAATCACGTGCTGATGATTACTCCCTCGTTCAGTGCGGCATGCTTTACAGCTTAGAACCGGGGCTCCAAAAGCGTTTTGAGAAGCATGGAGCATATGAGATGTTCGAAGAGCTGAAAATGGTTTTCCAAGCTCATGCCCGGGTCGAGAGATATGAAGTCTCCGACAAGTTCTTCAGCTGTAAAATGGAGGAAAATAGTTCTGTTAGTGAGCACATACTCAGAATGTCTGGGTTACACAACCGCTTGTCTCAGCTGGGAGTTAATCTCCCGGATGACGCGGTCATTGACAGAATCCTTCAGTCGCTTCCACCGAGCTACAAGAGCTTTGTGATGAACTTCAATATGCAGGGGATGGAAAAGACCATTCCTGAGGTATATTCAATGCTGAAATCAGCGGAGGTGGAGATCAGAAAGGAACATCAAGTGTTGATGGTGAATAAAACCACTAAGTTCAAGAAAGGCAAGGGTAAGAAGAACTTCAAGAAGGACGGCAAGGGAGTTGCCGCGCCCGGTAAGCCAGTTGCCGGGAAGAAGTCGAAGAATGGACCCAAGCCTGAGACTGAGTGCTTTTATTGCAAGGGAAGTGGTCACTGGAAGCGGAACTGCCCCAAATACTTAGCGGACAAGAAGGCCGGCAACACCAAAGGTATATGTGATATACATGTAATTGATGTGTACCTTACCAGTACTCGTAGTAGCTCCTGGGTATTTGATACCGGTGCGGTTGCTCATATTTGTAACTCAAAACAGGAACTGCGGAATAAGCGGAGACTGGCAAAGGACGAGGTGACGATGCGCGTCGGGAATGGTTCCAAGGTCGATGTGATCGCCGTCGGCACGCTACCTCTGCATTTACCTACGGGATTAGTTTTAAACCTCAATAATTGTTATTTAGTGCCAGCTTTGAGCATGAACATTGTATCTGGATCTCGTTTAATTCGAGATGGCTACTCATTTAAATCCGAGAATAATGGTTGTTCTATTTATATGAGAGATATGTTTTATGGTCATGCCCCGCTGGTCAATGGTTTATTCTTGATGAATCTCGAACGTGATGTTACACATATTCATAGTGTGAATACCAAAAGATGTAAAGTTGATAACGATAGTCCCACATACTTGTGGCACTGCCGCCTTGGTCACATTGGTGTCAAGCGCATGAAGAAGCTCCATGCAGATGGACTTTTGGAGTCTCTTGATTACGAATCATTTGACACGTGCGAACCATGCCTCATGGGTAAGATGACCAAGACTCCGTTCTCCGGAACAATGGAGCGAGCAACCAACTTATTGGAAATCATACATACCGATGTGTGCGGTCCAATGAGTGTTGAGGCTCGCGGAGGATATCGTTATGTTCTCACTCTCACTGATGACTTAAGTAGATATGGGTATGTCTACCTAATGAAACACAAGTCTGAAACCTTTGAAAAGTTCAAGGAATTTCAGAGTGAGGTTGAGAATCAACGTGACAGGAAAATAAAGTTCTTACGATCAGATCGTGGTGGAGAATATTTAAGTCACGAATTTGGTACGCACTTAAAGAAATGTGGAATCGTTTCACAACTCACGCCGCCTGGAACACCTCAGCGAAACGGTGTGTCCGAACGTCGTAATCGCACTCTATTGGATATGGTGCGATCTATGATGTCTCTTACCGATCTACCGCTCTCATTTTGGGGCTATGCTTTAGAGACTGCCGCATTCACTTTAAATAGGGCTCCGTCGAAATCCGTTGAGACGACACCGTATGAATTATGGTTTGGGAAGAAACCTAAGCTGTCGTTTCTAAAAGTTTGGGGATGCGATGCTTATGTCAAGAAACTTCAACCTGAAAAGCTCGAACCCAAGTCGGAAAAATGCGTCTTCATAGGATACCCTAAGGAAACCATTGGGTATACCTTCTACCTCAGATCCGAAGGCAAGATCTTTGTTGCCAAGAATGGGTCCTTTCTGGAGAAAGAGTTTCTCTCGAAAGAATTGAGTGGGAGGAAAGTGGAACTTGATGAGGTGATAGTCACCCCTTCCGAACCGGAAAGTAGCGCAGCGCGGGAAGATGTTCCTGTGGTGCCTACACCGACTGGGGAGGAAGTTAATGATGATGATCATGAAGCTTCGGATCAAGTTACTGCTGAACTTCGTAGGTCCACAAGGACACGTTCCGCACCAGAGTGGTACGGCAACCCTGTCCTGGAAATCATGTTGTTAGACAACGGTGAACCTTCGAACTATGAAGAAGCGATGGCGGGCCCGGATTCCGACAAATGGCTAGAAGCCATGAAATCCGAGATAGGATCCATGTATGAAAACGAAGTATGGACTTTGACTGACTTGCCCGATGATCGGCGAGCCATAGAAAATAAATGGATCTTTAAGAAGAAGACAGACGCGGATGGTAATGTGACCATCTATAAGGCTCGACTTGTCGCTAAGGGTTATCGACAAGTTCAAGGGGTTGACTACGATGAGACTTTCTCACCCGTAGCGAAGCTGAAGTCCGTCCGAATCATGTTAGCAATTGCCGCATTCTATGATTATGAGATATGGCAAATGGACGTCAAAACGGCATTCCTTAACGGCTTTCTTAAGGAAGAATTGTATATGATGCAGCCGGAAGGTTTTGTCGATCCTAAGAATGCTAACAAGGTATGCAAGCTCCAGCGCTCCATCTATGGGCTGGTGCAAGCATCTCGGAGTTGGAACATTCGTTTTGATGAGATGATCAAAGCGTTTGGGTTTACACAGACTTATGGAGAAGCCTGTGTTTACAAGAAAGTGAGTGGGAGCTCTGTAGCATTTCTCTTATTATATGTGGATGACATACTATTGATGGGAAATGATATAGAATTCTTGGAAAGTATAAAGGCCTATTTGAATAAGTGTTTTTCAATGAAGGACCTTGGAGAAGCTGCTTATATATTAGGCATCAAGATCTATAGAGATAGATCAAGACGCCTCATTGGTCTTTCACAGAGTACGTACCTTGACAAGATATTGAAGAAGTTCAATATGGATCAGTCCAAGAAGGGGTTCTTGCCTGTATTGCAAGGTGTGCAATTGAGCACGGCTCAATGCCCGACCACGGCAGAAGATAGAGAAAAGATGAGTGTCATCCCCTATGCCTCGGCCATAGGGTCTATTATGTATGCCATGCTGTGTACCAGACCTGATGTAAACCTTGCCGTAAGTTTGGTAGGAAGGTACCAAAGTAATCCCGGCATGGAACACTGGACAGCGGTCAAGAATATCCTGAAGTACCTGAAGAGGACTAAGGATATGTTTCTCGTTTATGGAGGTGACGAAGAGCTCGTCGTAAAGGGTTACGTCGACGCTAGCTTCGACACAGATCTGGATGACTCGAAGTCACAAACCGGATACGTGTATATTTTGAATGGAGGGGCAGTAAGCTGGTGCAGTTGCAAGCAAAGCGTCGTGGCGGGATCTACATGTGAAGCGGAGTACATGGCAGCCTCAGAGGCAGCGCAAGAAGCAATCTGGATGAAGGAGTTCATTACCGACCTAGGGGTGATTCCCAATGCGTCGGGCCCGATGACTCTCTTCTGTGACAACACTGGAGCTATTGCCCTTGCCAAGGAGCCCAGGTTTCACAGGAAGACCAGGCATATCAAGCGTCGCTTCAACTCCATTCGTGAAAGTGTTCAAAATGGAGACATAGATATTTGTAAAGTACATACGGACCTGAATGTAGCAGATCCGTTGACTAAACCTCTCCCTAGAGCAAAACATGATCAACACCAGAACGCTATGGGTGTTCGATTCATCACAATGTAACTAGATTATTGACTCTAGTGCAAGTGGGAGACTGTTGGAAATATGCCCTAGAGGCAATAATAAATGGTTATTATTATATTTCTTTGTTCATGATAATTGTCTATTGTTCATGCTATAATTGTGTTATCCGGAAATCGTAATACATGTGTGAATACATAGACCACAACGTGTCCCTAGTAAGCCTCTAGTTGACTAGCTCGTTGATCAACAGATAGTCATGGTTTCCTGACTATGGACATTGGATGTCATTGATAACGGGATCACATCATTAGGAGAATGATGTGATGGACAAGACCCAATCCTAAGCATAGCATAAAAGATCGTGTAGTTCGTTTGCTAGAGCTTTTCCAATGTCAAGTATCATTTCCTTAGACCATGAGATCGTGCAACTCCCGGATACCGTAGGAGTGCTTTGGGTGTACCAAACGTCACAACGTAACTGGGTGACTATAAAGGTGCACTACGGGTATCTCCGAAAGTGTCTGTTGAGTTGGCACGGATCGAGACTGGGATTTGTCACTCCGTATGACGGAGAGGTATCTCTGGGCCCACTCGGTAATGCATCATCATAATGAGCTCAATGTGACTAAGGAGTTAGCCACGGGATCATGCATTACGGTACGAGTAAAGTGACTTGCCGGTAACGAGATTGAACAAGGTATTGGGATACCGATGATCGAATCTCGGGCAAGTAACGTACCGATTGACAAAGGGAATTGTATACGGGATTGATTGAATCCTCGACATCGTGGTTCATCCGATGAGATCATCGTGGAACATGTGGGAGCCAACATGGGTATCCAGATCCCGCTGTTGGTTATTGACCGGAGAGGCGTCTCGGTCATGTCTGCATGTCTCCCGAACCCGTAGGGTCTACACACTTAAGGTTCGGTGACGCTAGGGTTGTAGAGATATTAGTATGCGGAAACTCGAAAGTTGTTTGGAGTCCCGGATGAGATCCCGGACATCACGAGGAGTTCCGGAATGGTCCGGAGGCGAAGAATTATATATAGGAAGTCCAGTTTCGGCCACCGGGAAAGTTTCGGGCGTTATCGGTATTGTACCGGGACCACCGGAAGGGTCCCGGGGGTCCACCGGGTGGGGCCACCTATCCCGGAGGGCCCCATGGGCTGAAGTGGGAAGGGAACCAGCCCTTAGTGGGCTGGGGCGCCCCCCCTTGGGCCTCCCCCTGCGCCTAGGGTTGGAAACCCTAGGGGTGGGGGGCGCCCCACTTGCCTTGGGGGGCAAGCCACCCCCTTGGCTGGCGCCCCCCCTCAGATGGGATCTCCAGGGTGGCCGGCGCCCCCCCAGGGCCCCTATAAATAGTGGGGGAGAGGGAGGGCAGCAGCACCACAGCCCCTGGCGCCTCCCTCTCCCCCTGCAACACATCTCCCTCCCGCTTGCGCTTGGCGAAGCCCTGCCGGGATCCCCGCTACTTCCACCACCACGCCGTCGTGCTGCTGGATCTCCATCAACCTCTCCTTCCCCCTTGCTGGATCAAGAAGGAGGAGACGTCGCTGCTCCGTACGTGTGTTGAACGCGGAGGTGCCGTCCGTTCGGCACTCGGTCATCGGTGATTTGGATCACGGCGAGTACGACTCCATCAACCCCGTTCACTTGAACGCTTCCGCTTGCGATCTACAAGGGTATGTAAATGCACTCCTTTTCCCTCGTTGCTAGTATACTCCATAGATGGATCTTGGTGATGCGTAGAAAATTTTAAAATTCTGCTACGATCCCCAACACTAAAACCTTCGGGGAACAGAATAGATCGGGAGTTCCGCCGCCGCAAGCCTCTGTAGCCACCAAAAACCAATTGGGACCCTGTTCCGGCACCCTGCCGGAGGGGGGATCCCTCACCAGTGGCCATCTTCATCATCCCGGTGCTCTCCATGACGAGGAGGGAGTAGTTCACCATCGGGGCTGAGGGTATGTACCAGTAGCTATGTGTTTGATCTCTCTCTCTCTCTCTCTCGTGTTCTTGTGGCAATACGATCTTGATGTATCGCGAGCTTTGCTATTTTAGTTGGATCTTATGATGCTCCTCCCCCTCTACTCTCTTGTAATGGATTGAGTTTTCCCTTTGAAGTTATCTTATCGGATTGAGTCTTTAATGATTTGAGAACACTTGATGTATGTCTTGCGTGGGATCACCGTGGTGACAATGGGTTATTCTATTGATTCACTTGATGTATGTTTTGGTGATCAACTTGCGGGTTCCGCCCATGAACCTATGCATAGGGGTTGGCACACGTTTTCGTCTTGACTCTCCGGTAGAAACTTTGGGGCACGCTTTGAGGTTCTATGTGTTGGTTGAATAGATGAATCTGAGATTGTGTGATGCATATTGTATAATCATACCCACGGATACTTGAGGTGACATTGGAGTATCTAGGTGACATTAGGGTTTTGGTTGATGTGTGTCTTAAGGTGTTATTTTACTACGAACTCTAGGGCTGTTTGTGACACTTATAGGAATAGCCCAATGGATTGATCGGAAAGAATAACTTTGAGGTGGTTTCGTACCCTACCATAATCTCTTCGTTTGTTCTCTGCTATTAGTGACTTTGGAGTGACTCTTTGTTGCATGTTGAGGGATAGTTATATGATCCAATTATGTTATTATTGTTGAGAGAACTTGCACTAGTGAAAGTATGAACCCTAGGCCTTGTTTCCTAGCATTGCAATACCGTTTACGCTCACTTTTATCGCTTGCTACCTTGCTGTTTTTATATTTTCAGATTACAAAAACCTATATCTACCATCCATATTGCACTTGTATCACCATCTCTTCGCCGAACTAGTGCACCTATACAATTTACCATTGTATTGGGTGTGTTGGGGACACAAGAGACTCTTTGTTATTTGGTTGTAGGGTTGTTTGAGAGAGACCATCTTCATCCTACGCCTCCCACAGATTGATAAACCATAGGTCATCCACTTGAGGGAAATTTGCTACTGTCCTACAAACCTCTGCACTTGGAGGCCCAACAACGTCTACAAGAAGAAGGTTGTGTAGTAGACATCAAGCTCTTTTCTGGCGCCGTTGCCGGGGAGGCTAGGTAAGCGGCACTCACACCCCGTCAACTAAGCTCTTTTCTGGCGCCGTTGCCGGGAAGGTGAGTGCTTGAAGGTATATCTTTAGATCTTGCAATCGAATCTTTTTGTTTCTTGTTTTAGCACTAGTTTAGTTTATAAAAGAAAACTACAAAAAAATGGAATTGAGTTTGCCTCATGCGCTTCATCTTTTTAATATCTTCCGGGAGTATGATGGAAAAGAAAATTGTGCCAAAGTGTTAGAATAAGAATGCATTAAAATGTTTGGCACTAAATCTTTGAATAATGAGCATGATTGCAATGTTGTTAGTATGAACTCTTTGAATATCCATAGTACTAATGATGATTGCACTAGTAATGATGAAAATGCCTCCTATAAACATGTCAATTTTTGTGGAGTGCATTGGGTTTGCAAGTACACACCAAATAGGGAAGATAGATATTGCAAGAGGCATAAGCATTTAGAAACTAAATTGTTGCAAGAAAGGCTAGATGTTTGTGCTGAAAATTTAAATTTTCTTGGCCATACTTGTGAACTTTGCAATGAACGTGGTAATTTAACTATCCGATGCAAATTGTTTCATGATCTAATCGTTTCCAAAAATTGTGATGACTTGATTTCCCTTGCACATTATAATGAACTTAGTTTGCTTATGGGTTATGAAGAAATGAGACGTATAACTAACTATCTTCCAGTATTTGCCCGTGACAAACTTCTTGGTTTTGATCTAGAGGAAATTTATATGTATTGTGCGGTGAATTGCATTGAAAATCCTTATATTGCCAATTACATAAAGAAAAGAAAACAAATAGAAGATGAAGAGAATACTAACGAAAGGGAAGAGACTTCCCAATATTCTCCTATTATTTCTTATGATGAATCAGGTAACGAGGAGGAGCCTTCTATTCAACCAATCTCATTAATAAGGAGCTCCAAAAAGAGGATTGAACCCACACATGATGTGGTGAAGAAGAAGAAAAGAAAAAGGAAGAGAGGTAAAAAGATATCTCTCCCAAATAATGTTGCTCCTATTATTGTTGTGCCTCATGAAATGAATCAAAATAATTGGAAGATGATGCACTTGATGATGATCTCGTTATGCCTATTGCTTGTTGTGATGATTATGATTGGGAAGATAATGATACTTCTTATGATCTTGAAAATCTTTTTGGCACTTGCTTGGAAGAATATGAATAATTGCTATACTATTGGTGCTATCCATACTATTAATGATGAGAGTGATTATGCTTATGATATGAAAAGGCCCAAGCTTGGGGATGCTATGTTTGATGAAGATGATGTTTTGAGAATATATTTGCTGCAATTAATGTTTGTCCCAAGCTTGGGGATGCTATGTTTAATGAAGATGATATTTTTAGTCTCCCAAGTTTTGATATGCAAATTTGTTATGATGATAGCATGCCTCCTACTTATGATGATTATATTGATGAAAGTGGGTTTGGAAGAGTGTCAACTTTAGGAAGTAATGATCCCACTATTTTGGAGGATGTTGAATCTTATAATATTTATGAAAGTGGATTTGGAGAGGTCATGACTTTATTTAGTGATGTATCCACTATTTCGGAAGAGGTTTCAATCGATTATGATGAGAACAAAGTTGCTACTTATGATGATTATTGTGATGAAACTTATGCTATAAAGAGTAGTGATGATTATATTTATAAAACTTGTCATGATTATGATTACCCTTTCTCTGAACATTACTCTTTTAATGTGGAAACAATTTATAGTATTCAAGTCTCTTATGATACTCCCACTATTCCGAATGAGAAGAATTTTGCTTATGTGGAGAGTAGTAAATTTTCTATGCTAGTAGATCATGAAAAGAATGCTTTAGGTGCTGGTTATATTGTTGAATTCATTCATGATGCTACTGAAAATTATTATGAGAGAGGATCATATGCTTCTACATATTGCAATAATATCAAGTTTCCTCTCTATGTGCTTAAATTTTGAAGTTATGCTTGTTTTGCCTTCCTATGCTAGTTGTTTATTGTTCCCTTAAGTTGTTTGCTCACAAAATCCCTATGCATAGGAAGTGGGTTAGACTTAAATGTGCTAGTCATATTCTTCATGATGCTCTCTTTATGTTTCAATTCTTATGTCTTATGTGAGCATCATTGAAATCGTCATGCCTAGCTAGGGGCGTTAAACGTTAGCGCTTGTTGGGAGGCAACCCAATTTTATTTTAGTTTCTTGCTTTTTGGTTCTGTTTAGTAATAAATAATCCATCTAGCTTCTGTTTAGATGTGGTTTTATGTTTTAGTTAGTGTTTGTGCCAAGTTAAACCTATAGGATCTTCTTGGATGATAGTTATTTGATCGTGCTGAAAATTCCAGAAACTTTCTGTTCACGAAAACAATTGTTTAAAATCACCAGAACGTGATAAAATACTGATTCCAATTGAAGAAGATCAATAAACAAATTGTTTAGGTCGTCCTATTTTGGCTGAATATTTTGAGTTCCAGAAGTTTGCGTTAGTTACAGATTACTACAGACTGTTCTGTTTTTGACAGATTCTGTTTTTTGTGTGTTGTTGGCTTATTTTGATGAATCTATGGCTAGTAAAATAGTTTATAAACCATAGAGAAGTTGGAATACAGTAGGTTTAACACCAACATAAATAAAGAATGAGTTCATTACAGTACCTTGAAGTGGTCTTTTGTTTTCTTTCGCTAACGGAGCTCACGAGTTTTCTGTTGAGTTTTGTGTTGTGAAGTTTTCAAGTTTTGGGTAAAGATTCGATGGACTATGGAGTAAGGAGTGGAAAGAGCCTAAGTTTGGGGATGCCCAAGGCACACCAAGGTAATATTCAAGGACAACCAAGAGCCTGAGCTTGGGGATGCCCCGGATGGCATCCCCTCTTTCGTCCTCGTTCATCGGTAACTTCACTTGGAGCTATATTTTTATTCACCACATGATATGTGTTTTGCTTGGAGCGTCATTTTATTTTCTTTAGCTTTGCTTGCTGTTTGAATAAAATCTCAAAATCTGAAATTATTAAATGAGAGAGTCTTCACATAGCTACATAATTATTTAACTACTCATTGATCTTCACTTATATCTTTTTGGAGTAGTTTGTCATTTACTCGTGTGCTTCACTTATATCCTATGAGTAAATGGTTGAATGATTTGAATGTCATAAATATGAAATTATATATGTTTCATATGCTTATCCCATGGGGAGTAATGACTTTACATATAAGAATTAGAGGTGGTAAATTTATTGAAGGTTAGCAAACGTTGTATTGGTCACTTGAACAATTCATGAAAGAATATTGAAGGAAGAGAGGTTTCACATATAATATGCTATCTTGGACATCTTCTATGATTGTGAGCCCCATTAATTATTTTCAAACCTGAGCAAATTAGTTGAAGTTGGACAAGGAAGACAACATAATGAGTTATGCTTGGGTATATTTGTATATAAGTTATATTGTTATGGATCCTCTAACATGTGGTGCTTGTTATTTAGAATCCTTTGCTAGCCAAAATATCTGTACTAAGCGGGAATACTGCTTGTGCATCCAAATCCTTGAACCAAGTTTCTTCCATGAGTGTCCACCATATCTACCTATATGCGGTATTTACCTGCCGTTCCAAGTAAATTTGCATGTGCCAAACTCTAAACCTTCAAATAATAATCTGTTTTGTATGCCCGAATCGCTCATGTAGCGACTAGGGGCTAGCAGTATCTTCCATGCTAGGTGGGTTATTCTCACGATGAGTGGACTCCGCTCATCATTCACGAGAAAATGGCTGGTAACTGGGATGCCCAGTCCCATGATCAAAAGATCGAAATCAAATCAAAAATAATTGCAAACAAAACTCCCCCAGGATTGATGTTAGTTGGAGGCACCCGTTGTTTCAGGCAAGCCATGGATTGATGATTGTTGGTGGAGGGGGAGTAAAAATCTTTACCTTTCTGCATGGGAACCGCCTATAATGTATCTAGTATGGAAGATATTGGGAACTCTTGGTCGTTATGTTGACAATGAAAGCATACCTCTCAAAATTATTTTCATCTCTGTTTTTGCTTCGAGCTCTGGCACCTCTGCAAATCCCTGCTTCCCTCTGCGAAGGGCCTATCTTTTACTTTTATGCAAGAGTCAGTAGTATCCCTTCTCATTCCAACCTACTCTTTAGTTGGCAAGCATCATGTGATGTAAAGATCTAAGAATATATGGCCATTCAAATATATTTGATCATGAATTATTATTGTTGACAATTATCTATATGATAAATAAGTTGGGAGGTGAAACATTAAGCCCCTATCTTTCTCTGTGTTCGATGGATGCTATTTGTTCTAAAAATATGCTTTGAGTGGTAGCAATCATGGAAGACTATATGATAGTTGAGTATGTGGGATTTGCTAAATCAAAGCTCTGACATAGACCCTTCTTGAAAATATGATGAATTGCAATTGTTTGATGACTGAGAACATAGTTTGTTAGTTTTCAAGAAAGTTTATGATCTATACTTTAACATGTGAATAGCTTGTTACTTGATCACGAAAAGTTCTATGAGTTGAGCTACTGTTATGACATATAATGATGCTAGAAAAGGTGGTTGAAATTATCATTAATCAAACTTGTGCACCTGCTAGCATTCACACTTCATAAATTATTTCTTTTATCATTTACCTACTCGAGGACGAGCAGGAATTAAGCTTGGGGATGCTGATACGTCTCCAACGTATCTATAATTTATGAAGTATTCATGCTATTATATTATCCGTCTTGGATGTTTATGGGCTTTATTATGCACTTTTATATTACTTTTGGGACTAACCTATTGACACAGAGCCCAGTGCCAGTTTCTGTTTTTCCCTTATTTCAGTGTTTCGAAGAAAGGAATATCAAACGGAGTCGAAACGGAATGAAACCTTCTGGAGAAGTTATTTTTGGAAAGAAAGCAACCTGGGAGACTTGGAGTGCACGTCAGGAAAGCAACAAGGGAGGCACGAGGCAGGGGGGCGCACCGACCCCCCTGGGCGCGCCCTCCACCCTCATGGGCCCCTCGTGGCTCCCCTGACGTATTTCTTCCGCCTATATATATCCATAAATCCTAAAACCTTCGGGGAACAGAATAGATCGGGAGTTCCGCCGCCGCAAGCCTCAATAGCCACCAAAAACCAATCGGGACCCTGTTCCGGCACCCTGCTAGAGGGGGGATCCCTCACCGGTGGCCATCTTCATCATCCCGGCGCTCTCCATGACGAGGAGGGAGTAGTTCACCCTCGGGGCTGAGTGTATGTACCAGTAGCTATGTGTTTGATCTCTCTCTCTCTCTCTCGTGTTCTTGAGGTGATACGATCTTGATGTATCGCGAGCTTTGATATTTATTTGGATCTTATGATGCTCCTCCCCCTCTACTCTCTTGTAATGGATTGAGTTTTCCCTTTGAAGTTATCTTATCGGATTGAGTCTTTAATGATTTGAGAACACTTGATGTATGTCTTGCGTGGGATAACCGTGGTGACAATGGGTTATTCTATTGATTCACTTGATGTATGTTCTGGTGATCAACTTGCGGGTTCCGCCCATGAACCTATGCATAGGGGTTGGCACACGTTTTCGTCTTGACTCTCCGGTAGAAACTTTGGGGCACTCTTTGAGGTTCTATGTGTTGGTTGAATAGATGAATCTGAGATTGTGTGATGCATATCGTATAATCATACCCACGGATACTTGAGGTGACATTGGAGTATCTAGGTGACATTAGGGTTTTGGTTGATTTGTGTCTTAAGGTGTTATTCTAGTACGAATTCTAGGGCTGTTTGTGACACTTATAGGAATAGCCCAATGGATTGATCGGAAAGAATAACTTTGAGCTGGTTTCGTACCCTACCATAATCTCTTCGTGTGTTCTCCGCTATTAGTGGCTTTGGAGTGACTCTTTGTTGCATGTTGAGGGATAGTTATATGATCCAATTATGTTATTATTGTTGAGAGAACTTGCACTAGTGAAATTATGAACCCTAGGCCTTGTTTCCTAGCATTGCAATACCGTTTACGTTCACTTTTACCACTTGCTACCTTGCTGTTTTTATATTTTCAGATTACAAAAACCTATATCTACCATCCATATTGCACTTGTATCACCATCTCTTCGCCGAACTAGTGCACCTATACAATTTACCATTGTATTGGGTGTGTTGGGGACACAAGAGACTCTTTGTTATTTGGTTGTAGGGTTGTTTGAGAGAGACCATCTTCATCCTACGCCTCCCACGGATTGATAAACCTTAGGTCATCCACTTGAGGGAAATTTGCTACTGTCCTACAAACCTCTGCACTTGGAGGCCCAACAACGTCTACAAGAAGAAGGTTGTGTAGTAGACATCATTGGCTGCCAGAAAAACTACGAATGCGATTTTTCAAACAACCTGGGTTCGGGCTAAGCTTGTCGGTGTCGGCTACTCAGACTCGGCACGTCCATGCCGATCTCGATCAATGGGACCGAGATGTTTCGAAGGGGCCAAAAAGTGCATTGCAAAACTAAAGGAGTTGAAAAGAGTCCGACCAGGTCCATTGAGTGATGAAACCCATAGCCGTTAGAAAGTAATCCAAACGCTTATTGAAAATCTCTGTGATCAAGAAGATATATGATGGCTGATAATCCCCAAGTGCAGGGAATCATTGTAGCAATTCCCAAAGGTGGAAGTGATAAGTATGGAGTGTCGAACCCACAAGGAGCTAAATGTAAGATCAATATTCTCTCAAGTCCTATCTGCCACTGATATGACTCTACGTACACCGAACGTATGCTTCCAACTAGAAACGAGAAATAAAACTATGTTGTGGGTATGAAGAGGATAACTTTGCATGATATCGGAGAGCTAAAATATAAAAGTAGGTGCTGTTATCATAAAGTTAGAATATATTACCAAATATTATAAATAGCGAGTGTGGAATAATGATGGATCGGTGTGCGGAATTGTCCTAGGCAATTGTGTGACGCCCCCGATTTGACCGTACACTAATCATGCACGCAAATGTGTACGATCAAGATCAGGGACTCACGGGAAGATATCACAACACAACTCTAAAACATAAATAAGTCATACAAGCATCATAATACAAGCCAGGGGCCTTGAGGGCTCGAATACAAGTGCTCGATCATAGACGAGTCAGCGGAAGCAACAATATCTGAGTACAGACATAAGTTAAACAAGTTTGCCTTAAGAAGGCTAGCACAAAAGTAGCAACGATCGAAAAGGCAAGGCCTCCTGCCTGGGACCTCCTAACTACTCCTCGAAGCCGAACTCCATGTAGAATCATCCTCGGGATCTCTAGCTCCTGGACTCCAGCATCTGGTTGCGACAATCCGGTATAGAAAGGAGAAAAGAGGGAGAAAAGCAACCGTGAGTACTCATCCAAAGAACTCGCAAGCAAGGAGCTACAACATATGCATGGGTATATATGTAAAGGGCCATATCAGTGGACTGAACTGCAGACTGCCAGAATAAGAGGGGGATAGCTAATCCTATCGAAGACTATGCTTCTGGCCACCTCCATCTTGCAGCATGTAGAAGAGAGTAGATGGTAAGTTCACCAAGTAGCATCGCATAGCATAATCCTACCCGGCGATCCCCTCCTCGTCGCCCTGTTAGAGAGCGATCACCGGGTTGTATCTGGCACTTGGAAGGGTGTGTTTTATTGAGTATCCGGTTCTAGTTGTCATAAGGTCAAGGTACAACTCCGGGTCGTCCTTTTACCTAGGGACACGGCTATTCGAATAGATAAACTTCCCTGCAGGGGTGCACCACATAACCCAACACGCTTGATCCCATTTGGCCGGACACACATTCCTGGGTCATGCCCGGCCTGGGAAGATCAACACGTCGCAGCCCCACCTAGGCTCAACAGAGAGGTCAGCACGCCGGTCTAAATCCTATGCGTGCAGGGGTCTGGGCCCATCGCCCATTGCACACCTGCATGTTGCGAGGGCGGCCGGAAGCAGACCTAGCCTAGCAGGCGTTCCAGTCCAATCCGGCGCGCGTCGCTCCGTCGCTGACGTCAAGAAGAGCTTCGGCTGATACCACGACGTCGAGTGCCCATAACTGTTCCCGCGTAGCTGGTTAGTGCGTATACACCAAATGGCCAGACTCAGATCAAATACCAAGATCTCGTTAAGCGTGTTAAGTATCTGCGAACGCCGACCAGGGCCAGGCCCACCTCTCTCCTAGGTGGTCTCAACCTGCCCTATCGCTCTGCCACAAAGTAACAGTCGGGGGCCGTCGGGAACCCAGGCCCACCTCTACCGGGATGGAGCCACCTGTCCTTTCAGCCCCCTCATCAGAATCACTTGCGGGTACTCAACGAGCCGACCCGACTTTAGTCACCACATGTGTCATGTATAGGGTATATAAGTATATACCCGTGATCACCTCCCGAAGTGACACGGCCCAGTAGTATAGCATGGCAGACAGACAAGAGTGTAGGGCCTCTGATGGAACACTAGCATCCTATACTAAGCAATAGGATAGCAGGTAAGGGTAACAACTGTAGCAACAATGACAGGCTATGCAACAGAATAGGATTAACCGAAAGCAGTAACATGCTACACTACTCTAATGCAAGCAGTATAGAGAAGAATAGGCGATATCTGGTGATCAAGGGGGGGGGCTTGCCTGGTTGCTCTGGCAAGTAGGAGGGGTCGTCAACTCCGTAGTCGAACTGGGCAGCAGCAGCGTCGGTCTCGTAGTCTACCGGAGAGAAGAGGGGGAAGAAACAGTAAATACAATGCAAATATAAGCATGACGATGCGTGACATGACAATGAGCGGTGCTAGGTGTGCCCTAACGCGGCAGTAGGTGGTACCGACGAAGGGGGGGGGAACATCCGGGAAAGAATTCCCGATGTTTCGCCTTTTCGGACAGCTGAAACGGAGGGGGAAAGTTGCGAGTTTGCTATGCTAGGGATGTGTGGCAGACGAACGGGCGGCGTATCCGGATTCGTCTCGTCGTTCTGAGCAACTTTCATGTACAAAGTTTTTCCATCCGAGCTACGGTTTATTTTATATGAATTTTCAAAGATTTAAACAATTTCTGGAATTTCTGGTTTTATATTAATTCGAATTAAAACAGAATATACTGTGGTCACCTAGTTCTACCCTAGCATGTGAGTATGACAGTGGGGCCAGTGGGGCTGGGTTGACCCGGTCAAAGGTTGACTGGTCAACACATGAATAGTGTAAGTGGGTCCCGCGTGGCATAGGTACAATAACCTAATTAACCTATTAACTAGTTTAATTTAGCTAAATAAGTAACTAATGTTTAATTAGTCGAATTAAGCATGATTAATTAAGTTAATTAATTTAATTAATTCATTAGTTACCATTTTTATTTACTTATCTATTTTTAATTTCCTTTTTTCTTAATCGATCTGGGCATGGGCCCCGTTTGTCATAGGCCATAGGCCTTAGTGGGCGGGCGAAACGGGCGCAGGGGCGTGCGGTTGCGGGCGCCCGCACTGGACGCAGCCAGTTGGGGCCACGGCAAGGGGGTAGGGTTCGCCGGCGTGGCAGCGGCGAGGCCACGGCAAGGCAGAAGGGGAGGAGCAGGGCGCGGGCGCCGGAGCGCCAGAGGTGGCCATGGGTGTGGGGCGTCGCCTGCACGTGGGGGAAGGAGGCCGCAGCGAGCGCGAGGACGACGCCGAAGCGGCGCTGTGGACGCCGAGGAGGGAGGTCGGGCACGGCGAGCAGGGGCCCGAGGCGACGGCGGCCTCGCTCTGCAGCGACAGTGGCGAGGTGCAGCTAGGCGGGGCTCGGGCATGGGCGGAGTGGGACGGCCGTGGGCGGCGACCGGACGAGAGGGGAAAGAAGAGGGGGGGGGTCGTTGCTCACCCCCGTTGCAGGGGATCTAGGGCGGCGAGGCTCGCTGGAGCCGTTGAGGAGGAAGACGGGGACGAGGCGACGACGGAGAGGACGACGTTGAAGGAGTCCGGCGAGGAGTCGAGGAGGGGGTCGGCAACGAGGCGACGCAGGGGAGGAGCCGACGAGGTTTCCGAGCGGCGGCGGTGCTCCGGTGACGGCGGGGTCCAGCGGCGGGGAGGCGATGGCGCCGTTGTTTCGGCGGCGGCGGCGGGTCGATCCCTCCGATCCAATCGGGGGGCAGGGGAGGGGAGATGTGGATCGAGGGAGAGAGAGGCGTGGGGATCGTGGGGAGGGGAGTGGGGCTTCCTGTAGCTAGGGTTACGGGTGAGGGGGGTTATGGAGGGGCGGCTGGGCCGGCCTGACTAGGCCAAGGCCCAATTGGGCCGAGGGGGAGAAGGGTCCCCTTTTCCCCCCATTTTTTTGTCTTTTGTTTTATTTCTTTTATTTTATTTTTAGTTTTATAAAAATTACCACTAGTATCTAAATTTGTATTTATAAATAAACTACTGTCAGATTAATTCCTAGACCATAATAAAATAGTTTTAACATTTTATTAATTCTAAAAAGGCATTATCTAATTGATTAAGCCACTGTTTTAATTAATTTAGTGCCTTTAATTATTTTATAAAAATGTGGGTTCTCCACCATTATTACTAAGGATTTATTTGTAACATTTAGCACATTTTAGTTTTTATGTTTGAAAACTTTTATCGTTTAACTTTAATTGAAATTTGAATTTTGAATCGGTTTCGAACTAACGCGAGATTAACAATAGTAATCGAGGTGACGTGGCATCATTAGTAGAAAGTTACTGTAGCTTAATTATCCGGGCGTCACAATTCTCCTCCACTACAAGAAATCTCGTCCCGAGATTTAAGGGGGTTGTAATGGGGAAAGGATTTGGTTACGAAATTCTAACGGATCTTCTCAATCTTGGCTGCTCTTCTCGAAGAGATCGATCCATTACATTGATGTCTTCATTCCACTGCTTCAGGTCATCATTATGAAGTCGTCATCCTTTCTTCGGGGGTTCCTTCGTACTTACGAATAGGTAACGGGGCAGATCGGTAATGACAGAATGCTATAAGGGTAATAATCTGGGATAATCGCATGAATGAGCATATGAGTACCTCTCGGGTTGAACAATTAAAACACATTGAGAGTAAGGTTCGAAGGTACCACAAGAAGTTTCAAGCGGATAGACAATCGTTCGTTGTCGGAAACAGAGTGTGAAAGGGGTTTAGAGCAACGGGAATAATTATTGTGTTTCGTACCAGAATTGATGATCTCTCGGAAGGTAGCTCGTGAATTGCATACGAGGCAACACGCGAGGAACAATCTTGGGAACAAGGAGTGCAAGAGAGTCAGGTTTTGATCTTGTGGAACTGTGGGTTATGGGCCCACCATGTGGTTAAAGTAGGAAGGGCGGTGACATCTTGCACGATCATGATAGCAAGGCATGTCAGAGGGTAGCCTGTCAGTTATATGTCAGCAACATCATCGGTACCAAGGGCGAGGAACGAAGGGAACCATTTTCCTGCTCGTTGAACGAGGCGGACCAATAGGCAAAGTTCACGTCCATCGGTGGTTACCGGAATGTCACCAACAATTGTAACAGGGTCTTACTGACAGAGTTGTACACCGAGGCGTTTGCACAAGCAGGGAATTAATACTGCTTAGATCATAATGATCACCAGAAATGTTAAACCAACCAATGGAAAGGAAAATATGATTATCAGATTAAACAAAACCATGGAAAGGAAAATGTGTTTAAACACATATTTCAGGGGTATATCCTTCCCAAGGACAATGGTTAGAAGAGAACCATTTAGGTTAGGGAAGAGGAAGTTCATGACATTACCCAAAGAACGGTGTTTGAATAATTGATAACGAAAATTTAGCATTGTGCTTCAAATGTTTTTATTGAAGATCGGAGTACCTTAGACATGCTTCGAGATAGCATTGACATGGTCATCAGGTGAAGATCAGACTTTGAAAACACACAGGATCCATCAGGAATAACTTGTAGAATAAGTCTTACAATTTCCTCATGGAAGAATGGATAACCTTGCTGAAAAGGAATCTATAACAATAGGGCCAACCGGCCAGGTGTGCTAGGCATGACATCACCTTACCGGGTCATAAATAGACCAATGTTATAACTCTTGGAAATATGTTCCAACAATCATATCTGACCGAGATTCAGATCTGATTGGTGTCAGGATAACTCAGACTCAGGATGCCTGAGAAGAAAGGTGCAACACAAATTGTCGAAACGACATCGAAGATTCTCGGGAGATGAACTATGGAAGCGAGTTCCGAACAAGGGTTCATCGTTAAATCAAGGAGAGGTGAGGAGGTGACTGATTGACTCAGCGACAATCCATTGAGATTTCCAAAAGATGGATTTCCACAGCTATGTGAACAAGGAGATAACATTAGCCAGATCAAATGATATAATGATGTATGCTCGAGGAAAAACATACACAGTTATACATTGGTTGAAAGGTGCACCCGAAATATGGGATGGGTTGCACGACCAACGTCGGAATGGTGATTCAATAATCAATAGCCTAAGAATGAACGGCCGACCATTGACTTCAAAGCAATAGGGTTGCTAGAAGTTTTAGAATCCGAACAACACAGTTCACCTGTTGGTATCCTGGTTAGAATCAACACGTGAACCTGGAAATGAATGGAGATGGCGAGAAGTATTCTATATCAGGAATTCTTAAGAGGTGGGGCAATCCTCACAACATCCTTGACATGAAAGACAGTAATACTGTTGGGGAACGTAGCAGAAATTCAAAATTTTCTAAGCATCACCAAGATCAATCTATGGAGTTTACTAGCAACGAGAGGGAAGGAGTGCATCTACATACCCTTGTAGATCACGAGCGGAAGCGTTCAAGAGAACGGGGTTGATGGAGTCGTACTCGTCGTGATCCAAATCACCGATGATCCTAGCGCCGAACGGACAACACCTCCGCGTTCAACACACATACGGAGCAGCGACGTCTCCTCCTTCTTGATCCAGCAAGGGGAGAGGAGAGGTTGATGGAGATCCAGCAGCACGACGGCGTGGTGGTGGAAGTAGCGGGATTCCAACAGGGCTTCGCCAAGCGCTGCGGGAGGAGGGAGATGTGTTACGGGAGGGAGAGGGAGGCGCCAGGGCTTAGATTTGCTGCCCTCCCTCCCCCCACTATATATAGGGCCAAGGGAGAGGGGGGCGCAGCCTTGGCCCTTCCTCCAAGGAAGGGTGCGGCCAGGGAGGAGTCCATCCTCCCCAAGGCACCTCGGAGGTGCCTTCCCCCTTTAGGACTCTCCCTTTCCCTTATCTCTTGGCGCATGGGCCTCTTGGGGCTGGTGCCCTTGTCCCATATAGGCCAAGGCGCACACCCCTACAGCCCATGTGGCCCCCCGGGGCTTGTGGACCCCCTTGGTGGACCCCCGGACCCCTTTCGGCACTCCCGGTACAATACCGATAATGCGCGAAACTTTTCCGGCGACCAAAACAAGACTTCCCATATATAAATCTTTACCTCCGGACCATTCCGGAACTCCTCGTGACGTCCGGGATCTCATCCGGGACTCCGAACAACTTTCGGGTTACCGCACACTAATATCTCTACAACCCTAGCGTCACCGAACCTTAAGTCTGCAGACCCTACGGGTTCGGGAGACACGCAGACATGAGCGAGACGACTCTCCGGTCAATAACCAACAGCGGGATCTGGATACCCATGTTGGCTCCCACATGCTCCTCGATGATCTCATCGGATGAACCACGATGTCGAGGATTCAATCAATCCCGTATACAATTCCCTTTGTCAACCGGTATAGTACTTGCCCGAGATTCGATCGTCGGTATCCCGATACCTTGTTCAATCTCGTTACCGGCAAGTCTCTTTACTCGTTCCGTAACACATCATCCCGTGATCAACTCCTTGGTCACATTGTGCACATTATGATGATGTCCTACCGAGTGGGCCCAGAGATACCTCTCCGTTTACACGGAGTGACAAATCCCAGTCTCGATTCGTGCCAACCCAACAGACACTTTCGGAGATACCTGTAGTGCACCTTTATGGCCACCCAGTTACGTTGTGACGTTTGGTACACCCAAAGCATTCCTACGGTATCCGGGAGTTGCACAATCTCATGGTCTAAGGAAATGATACTTGACATTAGAAAAGCTCTTAGCAAACGAACTACACGATCTTGTGCTAGGCTTAGGATTGGGTCTTGTCCATCACATCATTCTCCTAATGATGTGATCCCGTTATCAACGACATCCAATGTCCATGGTCAGGCAACCGTAACCATCTATTGATCAACGAGCTAGTCAACTAGAGGCTTACTAGGGACATGGTGTTGTCTATGTATCCACACATGTATTTGAGTTTCCTATCCATACAATTCTAGCATGGACAATAAACGATTATCATGAACAAGGAAATATAATAATAACCAATTTATTATTGCCTCTAGGGCATATTTCCAACAAATACTTCAATGTAGAACATAACATAAGCTAGATAGGAAAGAGCTCCATAACATGATCAAGTCTGAATTGGAGGGGGGGCAATAACGTTGCCGATGATAACACAAATCATCGAGGGGCAAGGATGGTATTTCTCATCCTGAATTTCGACTGATATCCTGGAAGAGCTCAAAATGTTGGTGCTGATCATGACACATTTGTCGATAGATTTCATGAAGATGTAATCTATCGGCGATGACATCAAGTCAGAGGAATGATGAAAGCGAAAGGTTATTGGAACCACGAGTAGGACACAAACTCGAAATCAAGTTTGATGTTCAAGGAGAAGTGATATGACGAGGAAGATCGACGCAAGATTAGCTCACTGTCAAATTGGTGCGCTGGGAAGGTGCAGGTAGCACAGTTAAAATCGGCACGATAATGACATAGCCGAGTAGGCTAGGAATGACTTGAAGGATTATTAAACTCGTAAGCAACAAAAATTACTTAGAGTTATTGAATCGGAGTGCGGAATTGATTCACTTATCGGTGCCCTTGAGGGGTTCCATCAACTCAGAACCCGTTGGAAAAATGGAATCGGCAAGAATATTAGTTGATGAAGAACTCATAAGAAGTTAAGTAGTTCCTTGGCATTCTCGAGATACCACGGGGGTAATACTCGACGACAGACCAAAGTAGAGGTTGGACGGGGGTATTGCTCTGCAGAGGACAAGTGCTTAAACTTGCACGAGAAATGGTATTTAAAGGAGAACATGGTTGGAACCACGATTGCAAAAGGATCAATACACAGATACTAGACGATATCATATCAAGGAAATAGTTATTATTACAAGAAGCTTCTAAGATAGGATCTACATCGTGTCCATGGGCATGAACACAAAGTTCAAGGTCGACTCCCACTTGTTCAACGCATAACCTTTCATTTACCTCTCATATTTCGAAAATGACATTAGTTGTTGAAAGTTTTTACCTGATGCAATACCAGATAAGTATGACCCGTGAAATCTTTCGGGTTCACACGGATTAGGGAAGGCGTAGGTTCAACCCATCAGGGCATCTTAGGAACATATACCACAAACTTCGGAGTAAATAATACAAGCTCGAAAGTAGAGCATGGTTCACAAATCAGAGGATACAATTTACCAAAGGCATCATGTATCCGAGGAAAAGCTCACAAGCTTATTTAATATGAAGGACATTGTCGGATAAAATCCGACAAAAGGGTCTGGTGGTCCACAAGGGATCTGATGTGAGCATCAGTACTCAACCAGAGGAAGAAAGAATGCAAGGAGATCAGATTATAGAAACAACTGACTAACTCAAAGCTCAATGTAAAGGAATTATAATTTCAATTTCAAGGGATCAGAAGCAAACACTCTGATTGAGGATGGATAAGTCGAGTAAACTTACGGGTACAATCAATGGCAAATTTGATTGGTCGAGATCCAGCTCACGTTTAAAATGACGTCTGAGCCAGAAGGATGAATACTAGGATCTGATTGAGGATTGCGAGCATTCGCAACAAATTGAATCAACGGACTGAAAATGATAATGACAAGAGATGCTAATAAGATTATAGACTTATGGGATTAACCATAATGCAAGCAAGTAAGAATTTTAAGAGCAATAGGCTACTCAGGATTTCGGAAGTTCATATAGTATTTTGAAGACTTTTGTGAAATACATGAATCAACTGGGGATGAGCTAATATCCGGTGAGTGCTAGAAATTATCCATAGTGGTATTCATGTGGCAAAGAACAGCAAGGCAGTAAGCTCAAAGGATTATCAGAGCAGCAAAGAGAATTTCAGGGTATCTTGTAATAACAAGATCAACTGGGAAGCATTGTATGAATGGCGAGTATACGCGGTTATCCATAGGAGTTTATCGATGAAAGGGAATTGCAAAAGCGATGAACACAAGTTCTCGGGTTATCAGCGGAGAGTATCTTCAGGGTCTTCACGTGCAGCAGACGATCATCAGTAATAAGGGGCTCTCCGGGTGAAAGTGATAACGAGATCCTAATGTTAGTTTTAGCAAAATTCACCTAACCCGAATAGAAGAGAGATCAGAGTCCCAGAGTATAGACAAAGAGTAAAAGATCCTAATACCACCCAATGGCGACGTGGGCCCGTAAGACACACAGCCATGTTAGTAAAAGTTTTTGCAATGTCTATACTCGACTTCGGCCAAGGAGTTGGAAAGGGGGATTCCTACAGGCAGTCGGCTCTGATAGCAACTTGTGACGCCCCCGATTTGACCGTACACTAATCATGCACGCAAATGTGTATGATCAAGATCAGGGACTCACGGGAAGATATCACAACACAACTCTAAAACATAAATAAGTCATACAAGCATCATAATACAAGCCAGGGGCCTCGAGGGCTCGAATACAAGTGCTCGATCATAGACGAGTCAGCGGAAGCAACAATATCTCAGTACAGACATAAGTTAAACAAGTTTGCCTTAAGAAGGCTAGCACAAAAGTAGCAACGATCGAAAAGGCAAGGCCTCCTGCCTGGGACCTCCTAACTACTCCTCGAAGCCGAACTCCATGTAGAATCATCCTCGGGATCTCTAGCTCCTGGACTCCAGCATCTGGTTGCGACAATCCGGTATAGAAAGGGGAAAAGAGGGAGAAAAGCAACCGTGAGTACTTATCCAAAGTACTCGCAAGCAAGGAGCTACACTACATATGCATGGGTATATGTGTAAACGGCCATATCAGTGGACTGAACTGCAGAATGCCAGAATAAGAGGGGGATAGCTAATCCTGTCGAAGACTACACTTCTGGCCACCTCCATCTTGCAGCATGTAGAAGAGAGTAGATGGTAAGTTCACCAAGTAGCATCACATAGCATAATCCTACCGGCGATCCCCTCCTCGTCGCCCTGTTAGAGAGCGATCACCGGGTTGTATCTGGCACTTGGAAGGGTGTGTTTTATTGAGTATCCGGTTCTAGTTGTCATAAGGTCAAGGTACAACTCCGGGTCGTCCTTTTACCTAGGGACACGGCTATTCGAATAGATAAACTTCCCTGCAGGGGTGCACCACATAACCCAACACGCTTGATCCCATTTGGCCGGACACACTTTCCTGGGTCATGCCCGGCCTCGGAAGATCAACACGTCGTAGCCCTACCTAGGCTCAACAGAGAGGTCAGCACGCCGGTCTAAATCCTATGCGCGCAGGGGTCTGGGCCCATCGCCCATTGCACACCTGCACGTTGCGAGGGCGGCCGGAAGCAGACCTAGCCTAGCAGGCGTTCCAGTCCAATCCGGCGCGCGCCGCTCCGTCGCTGACGTCAAGAAGAGCTTCGGCTGATACCACGACGTCGAGTGCCCATAACTGTTCCCGCGTAGCTGGTTAGTGCGTATAGACCAAATGGCCAGACTCAGATCAAATACCAAGATCTCGTTAAGCGTGTTACGTATCTGTGAACGCCGACCAGGGCCAGGCCCACCTCTCTCCTAGGTGGTCTCAACCTGCCCTGTCGCTCTGCCACAAAGTAACAGTCGGGGGCCGTCGGGAACCCAGGCCCACCTCTACCGGGATGGAGCCACCTGTCCTTTCAGCCCCCTCATCAGAATCACTTGCGGGTACTCAACGAGCCGACCCGACTTTAGTCACCACATGTGTCATGTATAGGGTATATAAGTATATACCCGTGATCACCTCCCGAAGTGATCACGGCCCAGTAGTATAGCATGGCAGACGGACAAGAGTGTAGGGCCTCTGGTGGAACACTAGCATCCTATACTAAGCAATAGGATAGCAGGTAAGGGTAACAACTGTAGCAACAATGACAGGCTATGCAACAGAATAGGATTAACCGAAAGCAGTAACATGCTACACTACTCTAATGCAAGCAGTATAGAGAAGAATAGGCGATATCTGGTGATCAAGGGTGGGGGCTTGCCTGGTTGCTCTGGCAAGTAGGAGGGGTCGTCAACTCCGTAGTCGAACTGGGCAGCAGCAGCGTCGGTCTCGTAGTCTACCGGAGAGAAGAGGGGGAAGAAATAGTAAATACAATGCAAACATAAGCATGATGATGCGTGACATGACAATGAGCGGTGCTAGGTGTGCCCTAACGCGGCAGTAGGTGGTACCGACGAAGGGGGGGTGGAACATCCGGGAAAGAATTCCCGATGTTTCGCCTTTTCGGACAGCTGAAACGGAGGGGGAAAGTTGCGAGTTTGCTATGCTAGGGATGTGTGGCGGATGAACGGGCGGCGTATCCGGATTCGTCTCGTCGTTCTGAGCAACTTTCATGTACAAAGTTTTTCCATCCGAGCTACGGTTTATTTTATATGAATTTTCAAAGATTTAAACGATTTCTGGAATTTCTGGTTTTATATTAATTCGAATTAAAACAGAATATACTGTTGTCACCTAGTTCTACCCTAGCACGTGAGTATGACAGTGGGGCCAGTGGGGTTGGGTTGACCCGGTCAAAGGTTGACTGGTCAACACATGAATAGTGTAAGTGGGTCCCGCGTGGCATAGGTACAATAACCTAATTAACCTATTAACTAGTTTAATTTAGCTAAATAAGTAACTTATGTTTAATTAGTCTAATTAAACATGATTAATTAAGTTAATTAATTTAATTAATTCATTAGTTACCATTTTTATTTACTTATCTATTTTTAATTTCCTTTTTTTTCTTAATCGATCTGGGCATGGGCCCCGTTTGTCATAGGCCATAGGCCTTAGTGGCGGGCGAAACGGGCGCAGGGGCGTGCGGTTGCGGGCGCCCGCACTGGACGCAGCCAGTTGGGGCCACGGCAAGGGGGTAGGGTTCGCCGGCGTGGCAGCGGCGAGGCCACGGTAGGGCAGAAGGGGAGGAGCAGGGCGCGGGCGCCGGAGCGCCAGAGGTGGCCATGGGCGTGGGGCGTCGCCTGCACGTGGGGGAAGGAGGCCGCAGCGAGCGCGAGGACGACGCCGGAGCGGCGCTGTGGACGCCGAGGAGGGAGGTTGGGCACGGCGAGCAGGGGCCCGAGGCGACGGCGGCCTCGCTCGGCAGCGACAGTGGTGAGGTGCAGCTCGGCGGGGCTCGGGCATGGGCGGAGTGGGACGGCCGTGGGCGGCGACCGGACGAGAGGGGAAAGAAGAGGGGGGGTCGTTGCTCACCCCCGTTGCAGGGGATGTGGGGACGTTGAGCCGTTGAGGAGGTAGGCGGGGACGAGGCGACGACGGAGAGGACGGCGTCGAAGGAGTCCGTCGAGGAGGAAGACGGGGACGAGGCGACGACGGAGAGGACGACGTTGAAGGAGTCCGGCGAGGAGTCGAGGAGGGGGTCGGCAACGAGGCGACGCAGGGGAGGAGCCGACGAGGTTTCCGAGCGGCGGCGGTGCTCCGGTGACGGCGGGGTCCAGCGGCGGGGAGGCGATGGTGCCGTTGTTTCGGCGGCGGCGGCGGGTCGATCCCTCCGATCCAATCGGGGGGCAGGGGAGGGGAGATGTGGATCGAGGGAGAGAGAGGCGTGGGGATCGTGGGGAGGGGAGTGGGGCGACCTGTTGCTAGGGTTACGGGTGAGGGGGGTTATGGAGGGGCGGCTGGGCCGGCCTGACTAGGCCAAGGCCCAATTGGGCCGAGGGGGAGAAGGGTCCCCTTTTCCCCCCATTTTTTTATCTTTTGTTTTATTTCTTTTCTTTTACTTTTAGTTTTATAAAAATTACCACTAGTATCTAAATTTGTATTTATAAATAAACTACTGTCAGATTAATTCCTAGACCACAATAAAATAGTTTTAACATTTTATTAATTCTAAAAAGATATTATCTAATTGATTAAGCCACTGTTTTAATTATTTTAGTGCCTTTAATTATTTTATAAAAATGTGGGTTCTCCACCATTATTACTAAGGATTTATTTGTAACATTTAGCACATTTTAGTTTTTATGTTTGAAAACTTTTATCGTTTAACTTTAATTCAAATTTGAATTTGAATCGGTTTCGAACTAACGCGAGATTAACAACAGTAATCAAGGTGACGTGGCATCATTAGTAGAAAGTTACTGTAGCTTAATTATCCGGGCGTCACAAATTGTTAACAAGACCGGTAATCACTATTGCAATTTCATATGAAGGAGAGGCATAAGCTAACATACTTTCTTTTCTTGGATCATATGCACTTATTGTTGGAAATATGCCCTAGAGGCAATAATAAATGGTTGTTATTATATTTCTTTGTTCACTGTAATTGTCTATTGTTCATGCTATAATTGTATTATCCGGAAATCGTAATACATGTGTGAATACATAGACCACAACGTGTCCCTAGTAAGCCTCTAGTTGACTAGCTCGTTGATCAACAGATAGTCATGGTTTCTTGACTATGGACATTGGATGTCATTGATAACGGGATCACATCATTAGGAGAATGATGTGATGGACAAGACCCAATCCTAAGCATAGCTCAAAGATCGTGTAGTTCGTTTGCTAGAGCTTTTCCAATGTCAAGTATCTTTTCCTTACACCATGAGATCGTGCAACTCCCAGATACCATAGGAGTACTTTGGGTGTGCCAAACGTCACAACGTAACTGGGTGACTATAAAGGTACACTACGGGTATCTCCGAAAGTGTCTGTTGGGCTGGCACAGATCGAGACTGGGATTTGTCACTCCGTATGACGGAGAGGTATCTCTGGGCCCACTCGGTAATGCATCATCATAATGAGCTCAATGTGACTAAGGAGTTAGTCACGGGATCATGCATTGCGGTACGAGTAAAGAGACTTGCCGGTAACGAGATTGAACAAGGTATTGGGATACCGACGATCGAATCTCGGGCAAGTAACATACCGAGGTACAAAGGGAATTGTATACGGGATTGATTGAATCCTCGACATCGTGGTTCATCTGATGAGATCATCATGGAACATGTGGGAGCCAACATGGGTATCCAGATCCCGCTGTTGGTTATTGACCGGAGAGGCGTCTCGGTCATGTCTGCATGTCTCCCGAACCCGTAGGGTCTACACACTTAAGGTTCGGTGACGCTAGGGTTGTAGAGATATGAATATGCAGAAAGCCGAAAGTTGTTCGGAGTCCCGGATGAGATCCCGGACGTCACGAGGAGTTCCGGAATGGTCCGGAGGTGAAGAATTATATATAGGAAGTCAAGTTTCGGCCACCAGGAAAGTTTCAGGGGTTATCGGTATTGTACCGGGACCACCGGAAGGGTCCCGGGGGTCCACCGGATGGGGCCACCTATCCCGGAGGGCCCCATGGGCTGAAGTGGGAAGGGAACCAGCCCTTAGTGGGCTGGGGCGCCCCCCATGGGCCTCCCCCCTGCGCCTAGGGTTGGAAACCCTAGGGCGGGGGCGCCCCACTTGCCTTGGGGGGCAAGTCTCCCCCCTGGCCGCCGCCCCCATGTAGATGGGTTCCTGGCCGGCGCCCCCCCCTCCCAGGGGGCCTATATAAAGGGGGGAGGGAGGGCAGTAGTATTACAGCCTTGGGCGCCTCCCTGCTCCCCTGCAACACCTCTCCCTCTCGCAGAAGCTCGGCGAAGCCCTGCCGAGATCCCGTTACATCCACCACCACGCCGTCGTGCTGCTGGATCTCCATCAACCTCTCCTTCCCCCTTGCTGGATCAAGAAGGAGGAGACGTCGCTGCTCCGTACGTGTGTTGAACGCGGAGGTGTCGTCTTACGTGGCTAGCGGGTGTCTGTCTCTCCCACTTTAGTCGAAACAGATTCGATGAAAAGGGTCCTTATGAAGGGTAAATAGAAATTGGCATATCACGTTGTGGTTTTACGTAGGTAAGAAACGTTCTTGCTAGAAACCTATACAAGCCACGTAAAAACTTGCAACAACAATTAGAGGACGTCTAACTTGTTTTTGCAGCATGTGCTATGTGATGTGATATGGCCAGAAGATGTGATGAATGATATATGTGATGTATGAGATTGATCATATTCTTGTAATAGGAATCACGACTTGCATGTCGATGAGCATGACAACCGGCAGGAGCCATAGGAGTTGTCTTTATTATTTTTTATGACCTGCGTGTCATTGAATAACGCCATGTAAATTACTTTACTTTATTGCTAAACGCGTTAGCCATAGAAGTAGAAGTAATCGTTGGCGTGACAACTTCATGAAGACACAATGATGGAGATCATGATGATGGAGATCATGGTGTCATGCCGGTGACGAAGATGATCATGGTGTCCCGAAGATGGAGATCAAAGGAGCAAATGATATTGGCCATATCATGTCACTATTTGATTGCATGTGATGTTTATCATGTTTTGCATCTTATTTGCTTAGAACGGCGGTAGTAAGTAAGATGATCCCTTATAATAATTTCAAGAAAGTGTTCACCCCAACTATGCACCGTTGCGAAGGTTCGTTGTTTCGAAGCACCACGTGATGATCGGGTGTGATAGATTCTAACGTTCGCATACAAGGGGTGTTGACGAGCCTAGCATGTACAGACATGGCCTCGGAACACACGCAATACACTTAGGTTGACTTGACGAGCCTAGCATGTACAGACATGGCCTCGGAACACGGAGGACCGAAAGGTCGAGCATGAGTCGTATAGAAGATATGATCAACATGGAGATGTTCACCGATCTTGACTAGTCCGTCTCACGTGATGATCGGACACGGCCTAGTTAACTCGGATCATGTTTCACTAAGATGACTAGAGGGATGTCTATCTGAGTGGGAGTTCATTGAGTAATTTGATTAGATGAACTTAATTATCATGAACTTAGTCTAAAATCTTTACACTATGTCTTGTAGATCAAATGGCCCACGTTGTCCTCAACTTCAATGCGTTCCTAGAGAAAACCAAGCTGAAAGATGATGGTAGTAATTATACGGACTGGGACATGAGGATCATCCTCATAGCTGCCAAGAAAGATTATGTCTTAGAAGCACCGCTAGGTGAAGCACCAATCCCAGAGAACCAAGACGTTATGAACGCTTGGCAATCACGTGCTGATGATTACTCCCTCGTTCAGTGCGGCATGCTTTACAGCTTAGAACCGGGTCTTCAAAAGCGTTTTGAGAAACATGGAGCATATGAGATGTTCGAGGAGCTGAAAATGGTTTTCCAAGCTCATGCCCGAGTCGAGAGATATGAAGTCTCCGACAAGTTCTTCAGCTGTAAAATGGAGGAGAATAGTTCTGTTAGTGAGCACATACTCAGAATGTCTGGGTTACACAACCGCTTGTCTCAGCTGGGAGTTAATCTCCCGGATGACGCGGTCATTGACAGAATCCTTCAGTCGCTTCCACCAAGCTACAAGAGCTTTGTGATGAACTTCAATATGCAAGGGATGGAAAAGACCATTCCTGAGGTATATTGAATGCTGAAATCAGCGGAGGTGGAGATCAGAAAAGAACATCAAGTGTTGATGGTGAATAAAACCACTAAGTTCAAGAAGGGCAAGGGCAAGAAGAACTTCAAGAAGGACGGCAAGGGAGTTGCCGCGCCCGGTAAGCCAGTTACCGGGAAGAAGTCAAAGAATGGACCCAAGCCTGAGACTGAGTGCTTTTATTGTAAGGGAAGTGGTCACTGGAAGCGGAACTGCCCCAAATACTTAGCGGACAAGAAGGCCGGCAACACCAAAGTTATATGTGATATACATGTAATTGATGTGTACCTTACCAGTACTCGTAGTAGCTCCTGGGTATTTGATACCGGTGCGGTTGCTCATATTTGTAACTCAAAACAGGAACTGCGGTATAAGCGGAGACTGGCAAAGGACGAGGTGACGATGCGCGTCGGGAATGGTTCCAAGGTCGATGTGATCGCCGTCGGCATGCTACCTCTGCATCTACCTACGAGATTAGTTTTAAACCTCAATAATTGTTATTTGGTGCCAGCTTTGAGCATGAACATTGTATCTGGATCTCGTTTAATTCGAGATGGCTACTCATTTAAATCCGAGAATAATGTTTGTTCTATTTATTTGAGAGATATGTATTATGGTCATGCCCCGCTGGTCAATGGTTTATTCTTGATGAATCTCGAACGTGATGTTACACATATTCATAGTGTGAATACCAAAAGATGTAAAGTTGATAACGATAGTCCCACATACTTGTGGCACTGCCGCCTTGGTCACATTGGTGTCAAGCGCATGAAGAAGCTCCATGCAGATGGACTTTTGGAGTCTCTTGATTACGAATCATTTGACACGTGCGAACCATGCCTCATGGGTAAGATGACCAAGACTCCGTTCTCCGGAACAATGGAGCGAGCAACCAACTTATTGGAAATCATACATACCGATGTGTGTGGTCCAATGAGTGTTGAGGCTCACGGAGGATATCGTTATGTTCTCACTCTCACTGATGATTTAAGTAGATATGGGTATGTCTACCTAATGAAACACAAGTCTGAAACCTTTGAAAAGTTCAAGGAATTTCAGAGTGAGGTTGAGAATCAACGTGACAGAAAAATAAAATTCTTACGATCAGATCGTGGTGGAGAATATTTAAGTCACGAATTTGGTGCGCACTTAAGGAAATGTGGAATCGTTTCACAACTCACGCCGCCTGGAACACCTCAGCGAAATGGTGTGTCCGAACGTCGTAATCGCACTCTATTGGATATGGTGCGATCTATGATGTCTCTTACCGATTTACCGCTCTCATTTTGGGGCTATGCTTTAGAGACTGCCGCATTCACTTTAAATAGGGCTCCGTCGAAATCCGTTGAGACGACACCGTATGAATTATGGTTTGGGAAGAAACCTAAGCTGTCGTTTCTAAAAGTTTGGGGATGCGATGCTTATGTCAAGAAACTTCAACCTGAAAAGCTCGAACCCAAGTCGGAGAAATGCGTCTTCATAGGATACCCTAAGGAAACTATTGGGTATACCTTCTACCTCAGATCCGAAGGCAAGATCTTCGTTGCCAAGAACGGGTCCTTTCTGGAGAAAGAGTTTCTCTCGAAGGAAGTAAGAGGGAGGAAGGTGGAACTTGATGAGGTGATAGTCACCCCTTCCGTACAGGAAAGTAGCGCAGCGCGGGAAGATGTTCCTGTGGTGCCTACACCGACTAGGGAGGAAGTTAATGATGATGATCATGAAGCTTCGGATCAAGTTACTACTGAACTTCGTAGGTCCACAAGGACACGTTCCGCACCAGAGTGGTACGGCAACCCTGTCCTGGAAATCGTGTTGTTAGACAACGGTGAACCTTTCACTACAGGAAACAGCTACTTTGCCGTCTGCCATGGCGGACGGCAAAGGCTCGAAAGGCGGACGGCAAAGACCTTTGCCGTCAGCCGCGGACGGCAAAAGGCTCCGGCAAAGAAGGCTACGGTAAACAGCTTCTTTGCCGTCTGCTTCCTGGCGGCGGACGGCAAAGGCTCTTTGCCGTCCGCGGCGGACGGCAAAGAGGGCGGACGGCAATATTTGCGCTGTCAGTCCGTTAAGTGGCTAACGGCAGACCTTTGCCGTCCGCCGCAGACGGCAAAGAGCCTTTGGTCTTTGCCGTCCGCCTTATGATGTCACCTACACGTCACTAGATGCCAGGTTCTTTGCCGTCTGCCACTGATGGCAAAGTGCAGGTTCTTTGCCGTCTGCCACTGACGGCAAAGTCTTTGCCGTCTGCCACTGTAGGCAAACTGACCAAATGGGTCAGCTCCCAGGAAGCACAGTTGGCTGCCACGTGGCTTCTTTGCCGTCCGCGGCAGACGGCAAAGAGCTCTTTGCCGTCGGTGGCAGACGGCAAAGAGCCTGCATATTGTCTGTTTTTTCTGTTTTTTATTAAATCCCACAATTTGCACAGAAAATATATAAGTTTCATATCACATATCCAGCACATATCCAGCACATAAGTTTCATATCACATCAGTTTCATCCATACACATTGTTCATACATAAGCAAGTTCCATCCATACACATAGTTCCATCCATATATATATATTACAATGCAAAGTTCATCAACATAGCAAGTTAGATGCAATGATCCATAGCACATAGTTCCATCCATCATAACAAGCTAGATACAATGCAAAGTTTCATGAAAGGAAAAGCAAGCACTCCATCATAGCAAGCTAGCTTCCATGAAGTGAATGAAATCTGCAAAATGGTAAATAAGAAAGTTAGAAATAGGTGACTAGAACAAGAAGAAGACTAGAACAAGAAGTATATGTCATTTATGAGCTAACTTAGGTGAAATGGATCATATATGAGCTAACTAAGTTGAAATGGGTTGTTTATGATCTAACTTAGTTGAAATGGATCATTTATGAGCTAACTTAGTTGAAATGGGTCGTTTATGAGCTAACTAAGGTGAAGGGCATCGTTTTTGAGCTAAGTAAGGTGAAATGGGTCATTTTGGAGCTAACCTAGGTGAAATGGGTCATTTTGGAGCTAATCTAGGTGAAATGGGTCATTTTGGAGCTAACCTAGGTGAAATGGGTCATTTTAAAGCTAACGTAGGTAAAATGGATCATTTAGGAGCTCATCTACGTAAAATGGGTCATTTTAGAGCTAATTTAGTTGAAATGGATCTTTTTGAGCTAACTTAGGTGAAATGGATCATTTAAGAGCTAATTTAGGTGAAATGGATCGTTTTTTAGCTCACTTAGGTCAAATGGATCGTTTATGAGCTAAATTAGTTGAAATGGATCGTTTATGAGATAACCTAGGTAAGATGGGTCATTTTGGAGTTAACCTAGGTGAAATGGGCCATTTTAAAGCTAACGTAGGTAAAATGGATCATTTAGGAGCTAATCTAGGTAAAATGGGTCATTTTTGAGCTAACTTGGATGAACTGCATCATTTATAAGCTAACCTAGGTAAAATGGGTCATTTTGGAGGAAAATAAGCTAACTCTAGGTCATTATGGTAAGCATATTGGAGGAAATAAAGCTAAGTCTAGGTCTTTATGCATTTGTTAAGCAAAACACTAGAGAAACTTACCGTGATCAGGGAGGTGTAGGAGCGGGGTGGCTAGTGCCGCTACCTGGAGAAGGATCGTGCGATGCGTTTCTGGAGTTAAGCTGCAACAAAGATCATTTTCAATGTCTCGTTAGCATTACGACACTCAAATGTTGAGACTACCAACTAATGTCCATTCAAACTAAACTCACCGTGCTCCCAGGAGCAATCACTGGCATCGGCGGAGCGGGCTGACCGGACTTCTCGCACACAGACTGCACATTTGGTTTTCAGAACAGAGTCATACTAGTTAGTAATGAGACTCAAATGTTAAGACTAGCAAGTAATCTGCAGAAGAAACTTACCACAAGGAGCTCGTACATGGCCCTTGCCTGCATGTCATTCCGTGCCCTCTCCTCCTCCATCATCTTTCTCGTCCTCTCCTCCATCTCCCGCTGCCTCTCCGCCGCCTCCGCCAGAAGTTTCTCCGTTCTATCTCTCTCAGTCTGTATAGCAGCCTGCAACACCACTCACATGACCATTTGTAATCATTGATGGAAGCGCACACAATGTAATGGAGACAGATAACTGAGTACGTATCACTAACCTTGATGGCGAGTTGCACTGGCCGTTCACGAGGCCTTATCTCAGGAGCGGAGCTCGACTGGCGCGCCTTGATCTCCGGGAGAGTGCTAGGACAACGGATAAGTCCATCTCCAATGGCTATGGAGCCATGGGACCTCCCGCCACCAGATATCATCACCAGCTCTGGATCAATGGGACCCTGGCTCGGGTTAAAGTCCTCCCCTTTCCTCGCCTTCCCCTCATCTCTATATCTCACGAGCTTGTTGTGGGAGGAGATGTTGGTGAAGTTGTTTGCATCATCGAGGTCAGACTGAGAGAAAGCCTTGACTTTCTTGTAAGAGCCAGTGTGGGCCATGGCATACAGGTCGTACACCTCTGGCACCTTATCCGCCTTATTGTGGCGTGCCTGAAAGAGAGAAGCAATGAAAGTTAGTAATTAAAGGGCTCAAGCTAGCATGATGAATGAATTGCATGAATCATGAAGCAAACCACATACCCAGTTGCGCCCGAACTGATATAAGTTGGAGCTGCCTTGATGGTGTGGCACACCTTCCATTTGGGCACGTTTGTCCTTGGCCTGGTTGTGGAGGGCTAGCCATTCTTGTGAGCACCACTCATCGACCAACACCTCCCAACAATCCATCCGATCCGCACACCATCTCGGAGGCGCCTAAGTTAGCAAATAGAAACTTGAGCGCTACGGCTAAGAATTACTAAATGAAGGAACTTAAGTAGAAGGCCTTAAGAATTACCTTCATGTACTGCTCCTTACTCAGGAACTTATCGCGGCACGCCGGCTTGGTCTTCTTGATACCACGCAAGGCGTAGTAGTCTCGAACAGCCTGCACCCGAGCCTCGTGCCGTAAGTTCTGGAGTAGGCGCTTGCAGACGTTCTCGATAACATTTGCGCAGTCCTCCTCGTATCCCTCCTCACACCTGTAGAATGTCTGCAATCAAATGAGACAATATTGATTAGTACAATTAATAACTAGCTAGTTGAAGATTTTGAAATGTGTAAAGGAGAAATTACCCAGAACGTCCTGATCACCATGTCTGCCCTCGTGTCGCACACGACACCGTCGATAATGACATCCGGCGGGGCCGGGGCAGCCACGTAGTGCTCCCAGCTCAACCCAAGCTCTGGAAGCCGACCCTCACCAGGCAACGTGACAAACCCCGGGAAGTTTTGCCGGCAAAGAACTCCAAGGACGGAGTTGGGCCGGCGGACACTATGATGGTGGTCCCAACCCCTGCAGCATGACAAGGCCAACGCATTAGTTATTTGAAGAAACGTGAATGCAGAAGGTACAAAAATTTTAAATGCACTTACGTACCTCTCCCCATCAGGGAAGATCAACCACCTCTGCTCGCGGGTCGCCGGCACGGACGGGAGCCGTGTAGCACCACGCTGGTAGACGGTGCCACCCTCCTCCTCAAGATCAGTCGGCTCCCCGCCATCATCAGCATGGCCACTCGGCTCCTCGGGCTGATCCGGCCAGGTACCCCATCCGGACGTGTGCTCCTCCGGGGTCTCGTGGGCCGAAGGCCAGTCGACCCGAGGCTCGTGGGCCCAAGACCCGTGGACCGGAGGCTCGTGGACCGGAGTCCGTGTAGCCTCCTCCTCGGACGAGTCCACCCTAGCAGTCACGTGCTCGGGTGAAACAGCTGGGGGTGGCGGCGAGGAAGGCGCCCTAGCAGTCACCCTACCTCCTCTCCCGCGACCACGTGCCCCACCTCCTCTCTTCCTACCTCGTCCCCTGCTGGGCACCGCGGTGGACGAAGAAGGGCCCGGCGGTGTGGACATACTGTCCAGCAACGCTCGGCGAAGAGGTACGTCTGGAATCGAAGACCTCAGACCACGCGCCGAGGAAGAAGGAGCCTTGGCGCGCTCCCGACCAGCGCCCACCATCTTTCAACACCTGCCATGACAAACAGTAAACGAAATTAGTACAACATAAAAAAAAGACCGACATGAATAATAATATGTGTATCACTTAAGTGTATCATCATCAAGTACAACATTAAAAAATTTAATACCTGACACTACTAATAATCTCGATCAGTATCATCAATAAATGCATAATCATCATCATCACTATAATCAATGACGGGCTCATAGGGTTCAGTGGCATCAACATGTGCAAGGCCACCTTGACGTAATCGGTCAAGCAATGACAGGTCATCCGCAGCAGTAACCTCTTCTTGTTCCGGCTCTTCTTGTTCCTCCTCTGGGGTGATGTCGGATTCACTGTCACTGTCTACTTCAATGTTTTGGGGTGAAGTATAGCGGTTCTTGAAACGCTTTTTGGAAAGACGTGTCTCTTGGAAGAATTCTCCTTCATATGTGTCTGGGTTAATGTGAGGTTCATAATCCTCTTCCTTTGGGGGAGATAGTCTAGCACGTGGCGGCACTTCATAAACGACATCCCAACCTTTCAGATTTGGATTAGTTTGGCAGGCCCACGGTAGATAGAATACTTGGGTTGCCTGTTGAGCCGTAATATAGACATCAGGAACATCTAAATGGGTGCTTTGGTTGATTTCAACTAGCCCTATATGTTCATGAGTTCTTCTAGTCTCCTTCGGCTGAAACCAATAACATTTGAAGACTACGACATTCGGTGGGTTTTCACCATAGAATAGAAGTTCATAAATTGCTTCAACTCTCCCATAATACTCGGTACCTCCTTCGCCGATAGCAGATACACAACAATTTGTAGACTTTCGGTCGGCCATAGATAGCTCTTTGCCATAGGTACGAAAGCGATACCCGTTGATGTCGTATTTGTCAAATGAACGGACCTTATAGTCAAAACCATTAGCGACTTGTCTCAATTCGGCATCCATAGACTCTGAATTAGCCTACAAGTTTAATATGAAAGGATTGTTGCATTACGCACAAATTAGCGAATGAAACCGGGATAGCCGCCTACAAATTAGCCTACAAGTCTAATAGAAATTACCGTTTGTTTGAACCAAGAGATGAAACCGGGATAGCCGCCACCTTGCTTTGCGAGAAGCTCATACTCTTCGACAGAATCCTTTTGGATCACCGCTCCATACGAGAATAAGGCGACGTATCGACTGTATGAAATATCCAGGAATAAGAGCAGTTCAAAGGAAATAGAAGTTGCGAAACTATGTACCGAGAACTTACTCGATGTACGGCCGCACTTCTATCAGGTTGTTGAAGATATACAACGAAATGGTCCGCCATTGTTCGTTATCCAAAGATACTGGATTTGAAACACTGGCTGGTGCGAGATTCCCTTTGAATAGGCTGAGGTTGGATCCACCCTTTTTAGGGTCGTCAGCATTGTACCGAGGCTTCGGATTATGCAAATGACGATTTTTGGCTTCGTAGTGTGCTGTCACGAAGTTTGCCGCCTCCTCAGTGATGAATGCCTCAGCCATCGATGCTTCAATTCTACGTTTATTTTTACATTTTTGTCGAAGCGTCTTCTGCATCCTCTCAGTTGGGTAGCACCAACGATTTTGCACGGGCCCCCCCAATCTTGCCTCGGTCGGGAGATGCAAAATCAAATGTTGCATTGGATTAAAGAAGCCCGGTGGAAAGATCTTCTCTAACTTGCAGATCAACTCCGGCGCCAACTCTTCCATTTCTTCTAGCACGCTAGGCGATAGTTCTTTCGCACAAAGAACACGGAAGAAATAGCTGAGTTCTGCCAGTACTAGCCATTCATCCTCAGGGATGAAGCCACGCAACATCACCGGCATTACCCGCTCAATCCATATGTGCCAATCATGACTCTTGAGACCAAATATCTTCAATTTATCAAGACTGGCTCCCCTCTGTAGATTCGCTGCATACCCATCGGGGAACATCAACTGCATTTTCACCCACAAGATAATTTCCCTCATAGCCGGCCTTCCAAGATTGAACCATGCCTTTGGCTTCGTCCAGTTCTGCTTTCCTTTCGGTTCTTTCATGTTTTGTAACGGCCTATCACATAGCGCCTCCAGATCGACTCTAGCCTTAGTATTATCCTTTGACTTCCCATCTATGCCGAACAATGTACCAAAAAGTGCCTCGGCGATATTCTTCTCAGTGTGCATCACGTCGATGTTGTGTGGGCAAAGGAGGTCTTTGAAGTAAGGCAGATCCCATAAGCATGTTTTGTGAGTCCAGGCGTGCTTAGAATTATACCCCTTGAAGTACCCTGGACGCTCGGGATCTGGCTCGAGAGCGTTTAACTGATCCAGGGTCTGTTGGCCTGTCAATGCATGTGGTGCAGAGTTTTTGACAACTCTACCTCTGATGAAGTTCTTCTTGTCTTTCCTGAACTTATGGCGAGGATTCAGGAACTCTCTATGCATGTCGAAGCAAGAAAACTTGCGACCGGCCTGAAGCCAACGAAACTCAAGAGCTCCCTTGCATGTGGGGCACGGGAACCTTCCATGCACACACCAGCCAACGAATAGCGCATACGCCGGCAAGTCATGCGTCGAGTACATGTACCAGACACGCATTATGAAGTTCCGTTTGCTATAGGCATCGTATGTCTTGAACCCATTATCCCAGGCTTCTTGCAATTCGTCCTTAAGCGGTTGCATGTACACATTCATATTTTTCCCCGGATAGTTGGGCCCTGGAATTATCAACGTCAGGAAAATGTTCTTTCTTTGCATAATCTGTCCGGGGGGGAGATTGAGTGGAAAGACAAATACGGGCCAACAACTGTATTGGGCTGCCGTCATACCAAACACACTGAACCCATCCGTGCTGATGCCGACTCGAGGATGCCTCGGATCTGCCGCTTTGTCACCATGTAATTCATCAAACTTTTTCCACGCAACACCATCCGATGTGTGTACAATCATCAGATTCCCATCTGCATCTAGTTCGGTTCTTTTGCCCGTTTGTGCCATGTCATCTGTCTGGCCGTCTCTTCGACCATGAAAAGACGTTGAAGTCTTGGTACGATTGGCATATACCGAAGAACACTAACGGGGATTTTGGTCTGTGTCTTCTCACCCATACCGTTGTCTACCACAACATACCTGGAAGACTTGCAAATGGGACAACAGTTCAAGTCCGCATAGTCAAGCCTAAACAAGACACATCCTTTCTCACAGGCATGTATCTTATCATAGGGCATCTTCAGTGCACGGAGGATTTTGTCCGACTGGTACAGGTTTGCAGGCATTACATGGCCTTTGGGTAGAAAGCGTCCAAATACTGTCATCATTGCATCATAGCATTCTCTGCCCAAGTTGAACTGAGCCTTCAGAGCCATTACTTGTGAGATGGCATCCAACTGACAAAGCTCAGTGTGCTCATGGAGCGGACGTTTTGCAGACTCCAACATTTCATTGAAGGCCTTTGCAGATTCCTCCATCTCCTCGTCCGAATCCCGAGCATCATCAAAGTCTTGCACCATGTTTTCCATACCGGTACCATGCTCGTCGGTGCGACGACGATCCACCTCGGCTCGGTCACGTTGGGCAGACTCACCATGAAATGTCCACACCGTATAATCGGGCGTAAAACCACTCTTCTGCAGGTGTTTGCCCATTTCAGCCTCTGTCCTCTTTTCCCAATTGCCGCACCGTAAACAGGGGCACCAGGTTTTCCTCTGGCCATTTGCAAATGCGGCTCGCACAAACCCCTTGGTTTTTGTGAACCATTCAGTGCTCCATTTGTTCTGACCAGTGTGACCGGTGTACATCCACGCACGATCACTCATCTTGACTTTCAGAGCTACTAGACACACAACAAATATATATATATATATATAATTCACCATGTATGTATTCATCAGTTGATCTACTTTGTCAATTTTATTACGTCCATGCAACCTACACTCTAATAGGTAATGATAGGTCCTAATCCCACCCGAGTATGTTTAGATTGGGTTCATTTTCCCATGCTATGCCCCGGATCCTACGCAAAATTTCGGCAGCACCTCCCCGCTGTTCTCCTGATACACGTCTCTGCAATAAACAGAGAGGATGTGTACCCGGAGAACAACAGGGGAGGCACTGACGAAATTTATGCGTCGGATCCGGAGCAAAGCATATGGGAAAACGAACCCAATCTAAACATACTCGGGCTGTCCATGGATAGCGTTGGACAATTCGAAAGAATCAAGGTTATAAATATGCAAATGCATGCATATTTATAACTATGACGCTTTCGAACGGGAGACACATATTGGTTACGCATACTGATAATTCAAGACACATATATATCTAGCTATCAAGTTTCATCGGAATAGATCAAATAATTAATGGGGGAGGAGGACATGTCATTTGTGCTCACCCACGAACGAAGGGGCAGAGCTCGTCAAACGCACGGCCAGGTCGTCGAACACCAAACCTCGCAGCGATGAAACAACTGCACATTTAAAACTACCCGATCAACACAATTATATATGATGTTTTTCATAACAAAATCGAAAGATATATGACCTAACTAATAATTCACAAATATATGACCCCGTCGGCTTCTGGAAGGCCAAAGAACACCTTTTCGGGACGTGTCGGGGGTCGGGGTGTCGTGTCGGTCTCGGGGTGCCGTGTCGGGGTCGGGGTTGGGGTCTCGGGGTCGGGGTGTCGGGTCGGGGTGTCGGGTCGGGGTGCCGGGTCGGGGTCGGTGTGCCGTGTCGGTGTCGGGGTCGGGGTGTCGGGTCAGGCTCGGGGTCGGGGTGTCGGGGTCGGGGTGTCGGGGTCGTGGTATCGTGCTCGGGGTCTCGGGGTCGGGGTGCCGGGTCGGGGTCGGGGTGCCGTGTCGGTGTCGGGGTCGGGGTGTCGGGTCAGGCTCGGGGTCGGGGTGTCTTGTCGGGGTGCCGGGTCGGGGTCGGGGTGCCGTGTCGGTGTCGGGGTCGGGGTGTCGGGTCAGGCTCGGGGTCGGGGTCTCGGGGTCGGGGTCTCGGGTCGGGGTGCCGGGTCGGGGTGTCGGGTCGGGGTGTCGGGTCAGGGTGCCGTCTCGGGGTCGGGGTGCCGGGTCGGGGTCGGGGTGTCGGGGTGTCGGGTCAGGCTCGGGGTCGGGGTGTCGGGGTCAGGGTCGGGATGTCGGGGTCGGGGTCGGGGTCGGGGTGCCGTGTCGGTGTCGGGGTCGGGGTGTCGGGTCAGGCTCGGGGTCGGGGTGTCGGGGTCGGGGTCTAGGGGTCGGGGTGTCGTGTCGGGGTGCCGCGTCGGGGTCGGGGTGCCGTGTCGGGTCGGGGTTTTTTCCTCTTTTTTCCTTTTCTTCTTCTTCCTATTCTTCCTTTTCTTCCTCTTCTTCTTTTTTCTTCTCCTCCTCCTCTTCTTCTTCTTCCTTTCCTTTTTCCTCTTCTTCTTCTCCTCCTCTCCTCTTTTTTCTTCTTCTTCTTCTTCTTCCTCTTCTTCTTTTTTCTTCTCCTCCTCCTCTTCTTCTTCTTCCTCTTCTTCTTTTTTCTTCTCCTCCTCCTCCTCCTCTTCTTCCTTTCCTTTTTCCTCTTCTTCTTCTCCTCCTCTCCTCTTTTTTCTTCTTCTTCTTCCTCTTCTTCTTTTCTTCTCCTCCTCCTCTTCTTCTTCTTCCTTTCCTTTTCCTCTTCTTCTTCTCCTCCTCTCCTCTTTTTCTCTTCTTCTTCTTCTTCCTCTTCTTCTTTTTTCTTCTACAACCTAAACCTAAAACTAAACCTAAACCTAAAACTAAACCTAAAACTACAACTAAAACTAAATCTAAACTAAAAAGGAAAAAAAAGAAAAAAAAAGAAAAAAAAACTGAAAAATGGGGGCTCACCTGGGGGGTGGAGGAGGCCGGTGGAGGAGGGGGCGGGGCGGTGGAGGAGGCGGCCTGGGGGCGGCGGCGAGCCAGGGCGGCGGGGGCGACGGGGCGGCGGGGGGCGGGGGGCGCGGGGCGGCGGGGGGCCGGGGGCGGCGGGGCCCGGGGCGGTGAGGGCGACGGGGCCCCGGGGCGGCGGCGAGCCGGGGCGGCGGGGGCGACGGGGCGGCGGGGGGCGCGGGGGCGGGGGGCGCGGGGGGCGGCGGGGGGCCGGGGCGGTGAGGGCGACGGGGCCCCGGGGCGGCGGCGAGCCGGGGCGGCGGGGGCGACGGGGCGGCGGCGGCGCGCGGCGGGCGGCGGCGTGGGAGGAGAGAAACGGCGGCGTGGGAGGGAGAGGGAAGAAGCGAGTAACGGGCGGGGGTACGGGCCGTTAGGTAGTAGGCTCTTTGCCGTCCGCCCCCCTTTGCCGTCCGCTTTTTTGCCTCTTTGCCGTCCGCTAGCGGACGGCAAAGAGGTGGCCCGTTAAGTTTTTCAAAAACGGGCGGGGGGTGGGGGCCACCTCACTCTTTGCCGTCCGCCAGCGGACGGCAAAGATTCTTTGCCGTCTGCTTTTGGGTAGCTGATGGCAAAGAGCTGGCGGACGGCAAAGAGCTTCTTTGCCGTCAGCTAGCGGACGGCAAAGAGCTGGCAGATGGCAAATTAGCTGATTCCAGTAGTGTTTGAACTATGAGGAAGCGATGGCGGGCACGGATTCCGACAAATGGCTAGAAGCCATGAAATCCGAGATAGGATCGATGTATGAAAATGAAGTATGGACTTTGACTAACTTGCCCGATGATCGGCGAGCCATAGAGAACAAATGGATCTTTAAGAAGAAGACAGACGCGGATGGTAATGTGACCATCTATAAGGCTCGACTTGTCGCTAAGGGTTATCGACAAGTTCAAGGGGTTGACTACGATGAGACTTTCTCACCCGTAGCGAAGCTGAAGTCCGTCCGAATCATGTTAGCAGTTGCCGCATACTATGATTATGAGATATGGCAGATGGACGTCAAAACGGCATTCCTTAACGGCTTCCTTAAGGAAGAATTGTATATGATGCAGCCGGAAGGTTTTGTCGATCCTAAGAATGCTAACAAAGTATGCAAGCTCCAGCGCTCAATCTATGGGCTGGTGCAAGCATCTCGGAGTTGGAACATTCGCTTTGATGAGATGATCACAGCGTTTGGGTTTACACAGACTTATGGAGAAGCCTGTGTTTACAAGAAAGTGAGTGGGAGCTCTGTAGCATTTCTCATATTATATGTGGATGACATACTATTGATGGGAAATGATATAGAATTCTTGGAAAGTATAAAGGCCTATTTGAATAAGTGTTTTTCAATGAAGGACCTTGGAGAAGCTGCTTATATATTAGGCATCAAGATCTATAGAGATAGATCAAGACGCCTCATTGGTCTTTCACAGAGTACATACCTTGACAAGATATTGAAGAAGTTCAATATGGATCAGTCCAAGAAGGGGTTCTTGCCTGTATTGCAGGGTGTGCAATTGAGCACGGCTCAATGCCCGACCACGGCAGAAGATAGAGAAAAGATGAGTGTCATCCCCTATGCCTCGGCCATAGGGTCTATTATGTATCCCATGCTGTGCACCCGACCTGATGTAAACCTTGCCGTAAGTTTGGTAGGAAGGTACCAAAGTAATCCCGGCATGGAACACTGGACAGCGGTCAAGAATATCCTGAAGTACCTGAAGAGGACTAAGGATATGTTTCTCGTTTATGGAGGTGACGAAGAGCTCATCGTAAAGGGTTACGTCGACGCTAGCTTTGACACAGATCTGGATGACTCGAAGTCACAAACCGGATACGTGTATATTTTGAATGGAGGAGTAGTAAGCTAGTGCAGTTGCAAGCAAAGCGTCGTGGCGGGATCTACATGTGAAGCGGAGTACATGGCAGCCTCAGAGGCAGCACAGGAAGCAGTCTGGATGAAGGAGTTCATTACCGACCTAGGGGTGATTCCCAATGCGTCGGGCCCGATGACTCTCTTTTGTGACAACACTGGAGCTATTGCCCTTGCGAAGGAGCCCAGGTTTCACAGGAAGACCAGGCATATCAAGCGTCGCTTCAACTCCATTCGTGAAAGTGTTCAAAATGGAGACATAGATATTTCTAAAGTACATACGGACCTGAATGTAGCAGATCCGTTGGCTAAACCTCTCCCTAGAGCGAAACATGATCAACACCAGGACGCAATGGGTGTTCGATTCATCACAATGTAACTAGATTATTGACTCTAGTGCAAGTGGGAGACTGTTGGAAATATGCCCTAGAGGCAATAATAAATGGTTGTTATTATATTTCTTTGTTCATGGTAATTTTCTATTGTTCATGCTATAATTGTATTATTCGGAAATCGTAATACATGTGTGAATACATAGACCACAACGTGTCCCTAGTAAGCCTCTAGTTGACTAGCTCGTTGATCAACAGATAGTCATGGTTTCCTGACTATGGACATTGGATGTCATTGATAACGGGATCACATCATTAGGAGAATGATGTGATGGACAAGACCCAATCCTAAGCATAGCTCAAAGATCGTGTAGTTCGTTTGCTAGAGCTTTTCCAATCTCAAGTATCTTTTCCTTAGACCATGAGATCGTGCAACTCCCGGATACCGTAGGAGTACTTTGGGTGTGCCAAACGTCACAACGTAACTGGGTGACTATAAAGGTACACTACGGGTATCTCCGAAAGTGTCTGTTGGGTTGGCACGGATCGAGACTGGGATTTGTCACTCCGTATGACGGAGAGGTATCTCTGGGCCCACTCGGTAATGCATCATCATAATGAGCTCAATGTGACTAAGGAGTTAGTCACGGGATCATGCATTGCGGTACGAGTAAAGAGACTTGCCGGTAACGAGATTGAACAAGGTATTGGGATACCGACGATCGAATCTCGGGCAAGTAACATACCGAGGTACAAAGGGAATTGTATACGGGATTGATTGAATCCTCGACATCGTGGTTCATCCGATGAGATCATCGTGGAACATGTGGGAGCCAACATGGGTATCCAGATCCCGCTGTTGGTTATTGACCGGAGAGGCGTCTCGGTCATGTCTGCATGTCTCCCGAACCCGTAGGGTCTACACACTTAAGGTTCGGTGACGCTAGGGTTGTAGAGATATGAATATGCGGAAACCCGAAAGTTGTTCGGAGTCCCGGATGAGATCCCGGACGTCACGAGGAGTTCCGGAATGGTCCGGAGGTGAAGAATTATATATAGGAAGTCAAGTTTCGGCCACCGGGAAAGTTTCGGGGGTTATCGGTATTGTACCGGGACCACCGGAAGGGTCCCGGGGGTCCACCGGGTGGGGCCACCTATCCCGGAGGGCCCCATGGGCTGAAGTGGGAAGGGAACCAGCCCTTAGTGGGCTGGGGCGCCCCCATGGGCCTCCCCCCTGCGCCTAGGGTTGGAAACCCTAGGGTGGGTGGGCGCCCCACTTGCCTTGGGGGGCAAGTCTCCCCCCTGGCCGCCGCCCCCCATGTAGATGGGTTCCTGGCCGGCGCCCCCCTCCCAGGGGGCCTATATAAAGGGGGGGAGGGAGGGCAGTAGTATTATAGCCTTGGGCGCCTCCCTCCTCCCTTGCAACACCTATCCCTCTCGCAGAAGCTCGGCGAAGCCCTGCCGAGATCCCGCTACATCCACCACCACGCCGTCGTGCTGCTAGATCTCCATCAACCTCTCCTTCCCCCTTGCTGGATCAAGAAGGAGGAGACGTCGCTGCTCCGTACGTGTGTTGAACGCGGAGGTGCCGTCCGTTCGGCACTCGGTCATCGGTGATTTGGATCACGGCGAGTACGACTCCATCAACCTCGTTCATTGGAACGCTTCCGCTCGTGATCTACAAGGGTATGTAGATGCACTCCTTTCCCCTCGTTGCTAGTATACTCCATAGATGGATCTTGGTGAGCGTAGGAAAATTTTAAAATTCTGCTACGATCCCCAACACTTATGATTGGAACTCTAGCAAGCATCTGCAACTGCTAAAGATCATTAAGGTAAAACCCAACCATAGCATTAAAGCATCAAGTCCCCTTTATCCCATACGCAACAACCCCCTTACTCGGGTTTATGCTTCTGTCACTCAAGCAACCCACTATAAGCGAATCATAAACGTATTGCAACACCCTACAGCGGGAATCCCTCACGCTTGCGCGACGCGGAGGGCACAATAGGACAGCACCAAAATAAAACATACAACTCATACCAATCTATATCATCAATCAACCCAAAGACAAAGGATATCTACTCAAAACATCATAGGATGGCAACACATCATTAGATCATAATATGTGGCATAAAGCACCATGTTCAAGTAGGGATTACAGCGGGGTGCGGGAGAGTGGACCGCGTAAAAGAGATGAGGATGGTGGTGATGTTGATGAAGACGATCACCGCGGCGATGATTCCCCTCCCGATGGCACTCCGGCGCCACTGAGAGAGAGGAGGAGAGGTTCTCCCCCTTGTGCTTCCTCCTCCATGGCCTCCCCCTAGATGGGGAGAGGTTCTCCCTCTGGTCCTTGGCCTTCATGGCGATGATAGCCCCTCCGGGATCCTCCTCCATGGCCTCCGGTGATGATGGCCCTCTCCCGCAGGGTGCCAGAGAGGGCCTAGATTGACTTCTCGTGGCTACAGAGGCTTGTGGCAGCGGAACTTCCGATCTCGGTTATTTCCCAAAGGTTTCTGTATTTATAGGAGAGGATGGCGTCGAGAACAAGTCAGGGGGGTCCCCAAGGCAGCCACGAGATAGGGGGGCGCGCCCCCACCCTCGCGGGGCCCACGGGACTCCCCTCCGGTAGATTTTTGTTCCAGTATTTTTTATATTTTCCAGAAAAATTCTCCGTCGATTTTCATCGCATTCCGAGAACTTTTATTTATGCACAAAAACAACACCACGGTAGTTCTGCTGAAAACAGTGTCAGTCCTGGTTAGTTCTAATCAAATCAGACCAAAATCATATAAAACTATTGTAAACTTGGCATGAATACTTCATAAATTATAGATACGTTGGAGACGTATCAGCATCCCCAAGCTTAATTCCTGCTCGTCCTCGAGTAGGTAAATGATAAAAGAAATAATTTATGAAGTGTGAATGCTAGCAAGTGAATAAGTTTTATCAATGATAATTCCAATCACTTTTTCTAGCATGATTATATATCAACTCATAAAACTTCTCATGATCAAGTAACAAGCTATTCACATGTTAAAGTATAGATCATAAACTTTCTTGAAAACTAACAAACCGTGCTCTTAGTCATCAAACAATTGCAGTTCATCTTATTTTCGGGAAGGGTCTATGTAAGAGCTTTGATTCAGCAAACTCCACATACTCAACTATCATTTAATCTTTCACAATTTCTAACACTCATGTGATATTTATGGGTTCAAAGTTTTAATCGGACACAGAGAAAGATAGGGGCTTATAGTTTTGCCTCCCAACCTTTTACCTCAAGGGTAATGTCAACAATAATAACTCATGAAAACCTACATCCAAGTGGATATATATATCCGGATCGCTCCAACACAAAGTGATTGCCAAAGGAAAAAGTGTAAAAAGGAAAGGTGATGATCACCATGACTCTTGTATAAGGGTAGGAGATAAAAGTAAAAGATAGGCCCTTCGCAGAGGGAAGCAGAGGTTGTCGTGGGCTTTTATGGTTGGATGCACAAAATCTTAATGCAAAAGAACGTCACTTTATATTGCCGCTTGTGATAAAGACCTTTATTATGCAGTCCGTCGCTTTTATTTCTTCCCTATCACAAGTTCGTATAAAGCTTATTTTCTTCGCACTAATAGATCATACATATTTAGAGAGCAATTTTTATTGCATGCACCGATGACAACTTACTTGAAGGATCTTACTCAATCCATAGGTAGGTATGGTGGACTCTCATGGCAAAACTAGTTTAAGGGATGTTTGGAAGCACAAGTAGTATTTCTACTTGGTGCAAAGAATTTGGCTAGCATGAGAAGCTCAACATGTTGGATGATCCAAGACAATATAACGTTTCGGATATAGGAAAACATAACCCATTAAGTTGTCTTCCTTGTCCCACATTAACTTTTTAGCATGTCATATTTTAATGAGTGATCACAATTACAAAAGATGTCCAAGATAGTATATTTATATGTGAAATCTCTCTTCCTTCAATATTCTTCCATGAATTGTTCAAGTGACCAATACAATGTTTGCTAACCTTCAATAAATTTACCACCTCTACTTCTTATATGTGAAGTCATTACTCCCCATGGGATAAGCATATGAAACATATATAATTTCAGATTTATGATATTCAATTCATTCAACCATTTACTCATAGGATATATGTGAAGCACGTGAGTAAATGACAAACTACCCCAAAAAGATATAAGTGAAGAACACTGAGTAGTCAAATAATTCACTAGCCATGGGAGGATTCTTTTCATTCAAGCTTTCAGATCCAATGATTTTATTCAAATAGCAAGTAAGATTGAAAATACGCTCCAAGCAAAACACATATCATGTGATGAATAAAAATATAGCTCCAAGTAAGGTATATCGATAGTTTTGAAGACGAAAGAGGGGATGCCTTCCGGGGCATCCCCAAGCTTAGGCGCTTGAGTCTTCCTTGAATATTACCTTGGGGTGCCTTGGGCATCCCCAAGGTTAGGGTCTTTCCATTCCTTATTCTCCTCATATCGATATCTCACCCAAAGCATGAAAACTTCAATCACACAAAACTTAACGGAACTTTGTGAGATAGGTTAGTATGATAAAGAGTAAACCATTCACTTTGGTACTGTCAAAGACAAGGTTCATAATTGTTCTCAAACAATGCCTACTGTACCATATCATTTCTACAATTTATATTGAGAAATATAAGCCATTGAAACTAGAAAACAAGCAAACTATGCAATGAAAACAGAATCTGTCAGAAACAGAACAGTCTGTAATGATTTGAACAGCAACCATTCTGCTACTCCAAAAATTATGAAATAAACTGGTGGACATGAGGAATTTTTCTATTAATCTTCTGCAAAAAGAATCAACTCAAAAGCACTCTTCTGTAAAAAATGACAGCTAATATCGTGAGCGCAAAGTTTTTGTTTTTTACAGCAAGATCACATTAACTTTCACCCAAGTCTTCCCAAAGGTCTTACTTGGCACTTTATTGAAACAAAAGCTATAAAACATGATTACTACAGTAGCTTAATCATGTAAACACACAAAAATAGTAAGGGTAAATATTGGGTTGTCTCCCAACAAGCGCTTTTCTTTAATGCCTTTTAGCTAGGCATAATGATTTCAATGATGCTCGCATAAAAGAAAAGAATTGAAACATAAAGAGAGCATCATAAACAATATGACTAGCACATTTGAATCTAACCCACTTCCTATGCCTAGGGATTTTGTGAACGCATAATTTATAGGAACAAGAATCAACTAGCATAGGAAGGCAAAACAAGTATAACTTCAAAACTTTAAGCACATAAAGAGGAAACTTGATATTATTGCAACTCCTACAAGCATATATTCCTCCCTCATAATAACTTTCAGTAGCATCATGAATGAATTCAACAATATAACCATCGCATAAAGCATTCTTTTCATGATCTACAAGCATAGAAATTTTTCTACTCTCCACATAAGCAAAATTCTTCTCATTCGGAATAGTGGGATCACTAATTCCTAAAGTTGACACTCTTCCAAACCCGCTTTAGATGATAGTATTATTCATACTCCAAAAGATATAAGTGAAGTTCATGGAGCATTCTACAATTAATATAGACTAACCAATATCCAAGCTCAAAATATATAAGTGAAGCACACGAAGCATTCTATAAAACCATAATCAAAAGATTTAAGTGAAGCACAAAGAGCATTCTATAAGGTCATACTCAAAAGATATAAGTGAAGCACATGAATCATTCTATAAATCGATGAAGGGACATCTCATACTAGCATGGTTCTTAAAGAAAAAGAAAAACACAAAGGACACAAATCATGCGATCAAAACAAAACCCGAGGTATACCGATAATTGTTGAAGAAGAAAGATGGGATGCCAACCGGGGCATCCCCAAGATTAGATGCTTGAGTATCCTTGGAATATTTACTTGGGGTGCCTTGGGCATCCCCAAGCTTGAACTCTTGCCTCTCTTTATTCTTCTCACATCGGTAACTCCTCGTTCTTCGAACACTTCATCCACAAAAACTTAACAAAAACTTTGTGAGATCCGTTAGTATACTAAAGCAAATCACTAACTTTAGGTACTGTTGCAAACTCATTCCAATTTCATAGCACTTTATCTACTGTATTCCAACTTCACCATGGTTCATACCCCCCGATACTACCCATAGATTCATCAAAATAAGCGATCAACACATAGAAAACAGAATCTATCAAAAACAGGACAGTCTGTAGTAATCTGGAAGTTTAGTAAACTTATGTAACTCCAAAAAATTCTTAAAAATATGATAATTTAAAAAATTTGTACAGAAGTAATGTGCAAAAAGTTTCAGACCCATTTGACTTTCAAGTAAAAAAATGTAAATTCATGCACTACAGCCAAAGTTTCTGTTTTTGTACTGCACATAGTAAACAAGCAATCTAATCATCCTAAAACCAAAGCTTGGCACATTATTTTTATAATACAATGGATATATACAATGAGATAATTATTTTCAGATAAGCTTCCATGAAATTTTTTTACATTGTTTCCATGAGCATGAACACAAGTGCTCAAGGTCGACCCTCACTTCTTCAATGCATAATCTTCCAATCACTTCTCTTATTGAAAAACTTTTCAGGCATGAGAGGCAAGTAATTTTTTTTGTATTTTTATTCTTTTTAATTTTTTTGTATGTTTCACCCACAACTAAACAGAAACAAAAAGTTAAAACAAAATCTACTTAGTGTAGAAAGCAAACAAGCACACACGAGAATATCAACCCCACGCTATTGCTCCCCGGCAACGGCGCCAGAGAAGAGCTTGATAATCCCCAAGTGCAGGGAATCATCGTAGCAATTCTCAAAGGTGGAAGTGATAAGTATGGAGTGTCGAACTCACAAGGAGCTAAAGGTAAGATCAATATTCTCCCAAGTCCTATCTGCCACTGATACGACTCTATGTACACCGAACGTTTGCTTCCAACTAGAAACGAGAAATAAAACTATGTTGTGGGTATGAAGAGGATAACTTTGCATGATATCGGAGAGCTAAAATATAAAAGTAGGTGCTGTTATCATAAAGTTAGAATATATTACTAAATATTATAAATAGCGAGTGTGGAATAATGATGGATCGGTGTGCGGAATTGTCCTAGGCAATTGTTAACAAGACCGGTAATCACTATTGCAATTTCATATGAAGGAGAGGCATAAGCTAACATACTTTCTTTTCTTGGATCATATGCACTTATGATTGGAACTCTAGCAAGCATCTGCAACTACTAAAGATCATTAAGGTAAAACCCAACCATAGCATTAAAGCATCAAGTCCCCTTTATCCCATACGCAACAACCCCCTTACTCGGGTTTATGCTTCTGTCACTCAAGCAACCCACTATAAGCGAATCATAAACGTATTGCAACACCCTACAGCGGGAATCCCTCACGCTTGCGCGACACGGAGGGCATAATAGGACAGCACCAAAATAAAACATACAACTCATACCAATCTATATCATCAATCAACCCAAAGACAAAGGATATCTACTCAAAACATCATAGGATGGCAACACATCATTGGATCATAATATGTGGCATAAAGCACCATGTTCAAGTAGGGATTACAGCGGGGTGCGGGAGAGTGGACCGCGTAAAAGAGATGAGGATGGTGATGATGGTGGTGATGTTGATGAAGACGATCACCGTGGCGATGATTCCCCTCCTGATGGCACTCTGGCGCCACCGAGAGAGAGGAGGAGAGGTTCTCCCCCTTGTGCTTCCTCCTCCATGGCCTCCCCCCTAGATGGGGAGAGGTTCTCCCTCTGGTCCTTGGCCTTCATGGCGATGATGGCCCCTCCGGGATCCTCCTCCATGGCCTCCGGTGATGATGGCCCTCTCCGGCAGGGTGCCAGAGAGGGCCTAGATTGATTTCTCATGGCTACAGAGGCTTGTGGCGGCCGAACTTCCGATCTCGGTTATTTCCCAAAGGTTTCTGTATTTATAGGAGAGGATGGCGTCGAGAACAAGTCAGGGGGCTCCCCGAGGCAGCCACAAGATAGGGGGCGCGCCCCCACCCTCGTGGGGCCCACGGGACTCCCCTCCGGTTGATTTTTGTTCCAGTATTATTTATATTTTCCAGAAAAATTCTCCGTTGATTTTCATCTCATTCCGAGAACTTTTATTTCTGCACAAAAACAACACCACGGTAGTTCTGCTGAAAAAAGCGTCAGTCCGGGTTAGTTCTAATCAAATCATACCAAAATCATATAAAACTATTGTAAACATGGCATGAATACTTCATAAATTATATGTACGTTGGAGACGTATCAATGGCTTCAGCGGGGTCGTGCAAACTGGCTCATGGATGGTGATAGGATTTCACCTTATTTTTTCATAGAGCGGCCAAAACTCATAAGAAGCGGAACCATATTAAAATGTCGTTAGATGATAATGGGACTTGGTGCCAAGGTATGACGACTTGAATAACCTTATCTTATGTTATTTCGCTAATATTTTTACCTATCATGTGATGTGTGAGTGGTCTTATCTAGGGTCAAAAGTTTTATTTTGTATGATATGATTTCTGTTCTACTGACCCCTTATACTACTGAAGAAGTGCGTAAAGCTTTGTTTGTTATTGGTTATATCAAGGCTCATGGGGCCGATGGGTTACATGCAGTTTTTTTATAAAAGGTTTTGGCCTATGGTAGGCGAGGATCTCGTGCAGGAGGTTTTGCATGTAGTGAATTCTTGAAGTATGCCGCAGGGATGGAATGTTACGGCCATCGCTATGATCCCTAAAGGGGATTCACCATAAAAGGTGAGCAAATTCATACGTATAAGCCTTTGTAACATTGTCTTTACAAGGTTATTTCGAAAATGTTGGCAGCCCGACTGAAGGTCATACTACATGATATTATCATTCCTACTCAGAGCGCATTTGTCCCTAGATGTGTGATCACCGACAATATTTTGCTAGCTCATGGGAGTGTACATGCTATAAAAAAACAAGGCAAAGAGGGTTTGTGTGCTATTTAATTGGATGTGCATAAAGCGTATGATCGTGTTGCATGGGTTTGTTTGGAAGCAATTTTATTGAAACTTGGGTTTCATGCTTATTTAGTAAATCTCGTTGTGCTCGGTGTCAATTTTGTTGAGTACATTGTTTGCTTCAATGATCATGTAATGATCATTATTGTTCCATCAAGAAGTTTAAGGGAGGGGGTCACCTCCCCCCTATCTTTTCTTACTCTGCACTGCACTAAAGGGGTCACAACCCTGTTGGTTCATGCTGAGGCACAAGGAGATTTGGTGGGTGCCAAAGTATGTCGAGAAGCTCCCGCTGTTACTAAACTTCTATTTGCTAACTAGAAGAACGCTCGTGCGTTGCGACGGGGCCACATTAACTTTAAGAGTTCAATATTAATATTCTCATACATATCAAGTGACATTGGCGACCTTTTTTACCATCAAATCCTCACATACACACTCTCTCCCTCCCTCTTCCTCACTCTCTCTCCCCCTCTCCCTCTCTCTCTAACACACACACATAATCCATCTATTTCACACACTAGTGCATAACAATATGGATTATGTGTATTATATTTGCCACTACAACTGAGGGAATTAATTTCATGTAAATCGGCCAGTGACAGCTCCAAGAATACGGGGAGGAGGTGGCCCGGGTCGGCGTCGGCGCCGTCCGGCGCGGGCCACGGGCCCGCTTCCAAGTGCGTCTGCGCGCCGGCCACCCACGCTGGGTCCTTCAAGTGCCGCTTCCACCGCACCAACTCCCAGGGCCACGGCCACGGCCCGGTCCAGGGAAGCTGCCCTTCTTCGCCCCTTCACCGGCCGCGGCCAACGCGGTGCCGCGGCACCCGGCCTCGCCGTTCTCGTCCTCCGGCACCATCGCGACCCAGTGACGCAGCCCAAGCATCGGCCTAGAATCAAGAACGCTCGACAACGGAGAGGCAAGGGAAGATCATATACATCTCATAAGAAAGGGAGTTTATTTACTGCTCCCTCGATGTATTTTTTCTTTGTTTGGAGATTGATTACCATCCGTGAGTTAAGGTAAAGTTAATGTGATTGAGCTATTTTTCTGAAAATCAAATATGTTTTCTAATTAATGTGATTGACTGATTTAAGGTAAGGTTAATTAATTTAGATTTGATATTTAAAAATTGTTCATGATTGATTCTACATTACTAAATAACTTGCGCCAGTATGGAAAGTTCTGATCTGTTCAGATTTCTTTCGTTGTGTGAGAGGGTGACCCGAAAATAAACCGATGAAGTGGGGGGAGGGGATGAAAAAAATCTACGAAAAAGAACCAGCGAAGGTGGGAGGAGGTATCAAAAAAACCATGGGAGGTGGGACGAAAAAAACCTGAAAGCGGGACTACCAACTGCTCCATTAGGAGTAGAGATGATTCACTTATTCTCATGAAGGCAAATGCACAAAATGCTGAATATGTGAAAACGATTCTGAATGCTCACTGCTCAGCTTCTGAACAAGTGGTGAATGTTGATAAGTCAAGCATATATTTTTTATCCTAGGTACTAGTGTTGATGTTTGTTCTACCTTGGAAATTATGACGGAGGCTTGATAAATACTTGGGTCTTTTAGCAACTGTGGGGTAAGAAAGAATGACAATTTCCAATACCTAGTTGATCGTACTATGACTCTCAGACTAACTGGATGGAAAGAGAGATGCTTGTCATCTAAGTTAAGTCGGTGGTTCAAGCTATACCAACTTATACGATTGTTTTGGGAAACGGCGTTGAAGATGCCCTCAATTACCTTGCGCCTGAGGGCAGCCATGGGCTCACCTATTTGCAAAGTGCTTTCGCTGTCTTGGAATGGGTATGCGCTCGCCGCTAGACCGGTCGTTGAATGGTCGCTAAAACGTACGGAAGGTGGCATGGAAACTACAGAACTAGTAAAAGAACACTAGAAGCACGTTAGTTAGCTGCACGTATGTACCTACGTCTGCATTTTCTCTCTGGTAAATAAACAAAGGAACACGGCGATCAAGCTGACTACGACCTGGATTTGGACTTTGACAAGGAACGGAAGAGGAATGCCAGCAAAAATCAACACGACCGACCTCGAATAGCGAACCGACCAGCTAGCTTGCCAGCCGGCCATCGTCGCCCTGGCCTCAGACTGCTGGAGACCGACCAAATAAGAGGGGCAAAACATTATTTTGAACTCTAGTAAAAACTAGTAATTCTCAAGTCTATTTTTATTCATTGTTTTTATATACCATTGTTTGACTAGCTAAATACTCTCTTTGTTTCATAATATAAGAACGTTTTGACACTACAGTTTTTAATCATATACTCTTCCCTCCGTCTAGGTGCATAGGGTATAGAATGCCTTAGGCCTTGTACAATGCTAGGTGTTTAGAGAGGTCCTTAAAAAATAAAAATAATTTTTTGAAGCACCAATGCCTATTTCTATAGAAGAGACATCTAATTGAACGTCTATCCTTTACAAATAAGCGTCGGTCCTTAAAAAATACTGGTTTATTTTCCTAAACACCTTCCCTAAGCGCTTGCATTGCACAAGGCCTTAGGAGCTACACCTTGACCAAAACATATGGAGATATGGCAACGTTATGTTTGAAATGAAAATAATCAAAATGAGCCATCGCATGCCTATATAGAATATAACTAAAAGAGGTAGTTAATCCTGCATGGGTGGGATGAAAAGATTGAGATCAGCATGCGTGAGATGGAAGAACTAAGATATGCATTTGTGTAATGGGGCTGCATGGGGCCCGTAGGTGTTTTTTTAAAAAAAAAACTTCCGATCTATTCATCTTCAATCATGGTACTATAACGAACATCAGAAATAAAAAAAATTACATCCAGATCCGTATATCACCTAGCGACGGCTACAAGTACTGAAGCGAGTCGAAGACGTGCTACCGTCATCGCCTCTGCTTCGCCATAGCCAAGCAAAACTTGTTGTAATAGACAGCAGGGAAGTCGTCGTGCTAAGACTCCACAGGACCAGTGCATCAGAACAACAACCGTCACCGATGAAGAGACGCGTAGATTAGAAGGATCCAACCTGAAGACAAGTGAATGTTGCGAACGAAGACCTGATCCGAGTAGATCCATCAGAGACAATTACCGACCGAATTCTACGAGATCCACTGAAGACACACATCCACACGCCCTTCGATGATGCTAGACGCGAGATATTAATTACAATTATGACTTATACTCTTGGAATACCTGGTTTTCACTCATCGTATTAGGCATTGAGTATTTTTATGCATGTTACACATATTTTGTTAACTAAACTGAAGACCTAAATATACATGGCCGACATACATATCCGGATGGAGGAAATAAAGCCAAAGAACGCATGGTCCAACAGTGTATATTATATAATGACCTTTATCATCCAGAAATAGACAATTTATTTTTCAAAAATCGATAAAGAAAAGTCATTTTTTTAGACAAACCACCTGACTTTTATTAACTGACAATAAGGTTTACATAATCAGGAGGTTCGAGTAACCAGACATGCCTTCCAGGCGCTAAGCAAGATAATTTTTTGCAATGTTATGAGCATCCACATTACTTTCCTGCCGTTCATGACGAAACTTCACATCTCCCATCACCTGCTTCAATCTTCTAACTTCTTCAATGATCAGCATCACATTTGTTCCTCTATTCGCTTCATCTGTACTCCGGACAACATTAGCACAATCCGAAACTATAACTGCCTCTCCCACTTGGATATCTTGTTTCAACCTCATCGCTTCCCGACATGCCAATGCTTCAACATATTATGGGTCTTGAATTCCTACCATTATCGTAATAGATGCTCCCATAAACTCTCCATCGCCATTGCGAAAATAGCTGCAGCAACACATCGTTGTTCATTGACAGAAACCGCACCATCGTAGTTCCCTTTGGTAGTTCCGGCTGGAGGCGAAATCCATGCTTGTTGATGAGTATGTCCCCCAGCTCTCGTAACCTGTCCATTTCCCTCATCCACCCCTTCGAGTTCTGCTAAGAATTTTGTGATGAACTTTACATGTTGAAAATGAACTTTGATGGATTCTTGTAGCAAATCCCGCCATACTTTCCACAATGACCAGAGCGTAACCATCGTTTTGACAGTCTTTTTCCCTCAACCACTCGTCCATAGTGAATAACCAGTTCTTTGCATGGTTCTCCCCACAACTTCTGATGCGGTCATACATATCTTCGTCGAGTAGCACCATACACACCAGGCTAACCAACATTCGAGCAATGAGTGGCACCACAAGTCTACCCTTCTACAAACACCATGCAATTTGATTCGGTTGTCATATTCCTATGAGACGAAACATCATGCGTTGGTAAACTCTGCCTTGCTAGGCGCCATGCAAACATTTTAACCTTGCCTCGGAGCTTATACTTCTAGATTTTTACCCAAGCTTTCTCTTCTCTTCTTGAGTCTGACCCACCTGAACTCCCTTCTAGCCAAGCTTCTCTTATGTTTATTGTTAAAATCAACATCCGATACGCTGACCTTATAGAAAAAATTCCCTGATTTTTCGAGGCTCCATCCCCATGCATCTTCCATGTACACCGTAGGGAGAGGTATTTGCAGTACGGAATCCCTATCAATCAACAGTAGGTGATCATCCAAAGTGGTCACATTCCAACATTTGTTCGGTTTATCTATCCGTTCGCTTACTAGATCCGGGTGATTTCCTTGTAAAGGTGCTAATAGTCTCAATGTATCTCTTGGAAGCCAATTTTCATTCCAGACACTTGTTGATTCCTTATTCTTCTTATCAGCTCGTGTTTAAGGACCTGTCTTCCTTCAAGTATGGACCTCCAAATATGCGATGGTCTGTTTCCTAGCTTGGCTTGCAAGAATTCACTGTTCGGGAAATAAACCACCTTTAGTATTTGAGAACTAAGTGAGTTCGGTTCTTGAATAATTCTCTAGCCCTTTTAGCTAGCAGCGCCAGATTGAACAATCCCATCTTCCTGAAACCCATGTCTCCTAAATATTTCGGCTGACACGTGTCTGTCCACTGAGATCCAAGTGTTCTTCCTCTTCCCTTCCTTTGCTCCCCATCAAAACTTCCTCAGAGATGCACTAATATGTTCACATAGACCCCCGTGGTAACTTAAAACAGCCCATCGTATACGTAGGTAGTGCTTGTGCAACTGCCTTAATGAGAACTTCTTTACCTGTTGCAGATAACAATTGCTCAATCCATCCTTGTATCCTCTTCCACAATCTATCTTTTAAATATTTGAATACTCCACTCTTAGATCTTCCCACATGAGTAGGCAATCCTAGATGCTTCTCTGATAGTGCTTCTGAGCGCACCCCCCAAAAACTTCTTTAACCTCATCTTCCAGCTCATTAGGACATTTTTTACTCTAAAAAATAAAGGACTTCTCCTAATTTACCCTTTGCCCAGATGCATTGCAGTACAGATAAAGAAAGGGATAATTGTATTTATACCCTTTAGTTGTGTCCCCCTCGTCAGGATTGTCACTAGTTTCTGAAAACACGTGGTCTTGCCCAACCCACTTTGGCGTCTTGTGCTTTTGCCCTTTGACCGATTGTTTCTTTTTTGCCACGACTTCCACGAATGTCATTCCCTCGTGAAACTTGGCAAGCACTTAAAACATTTGCCATTCTTTGCCACCAACTTTTTCTTGAATTCTTTGATGTTTTTAGATTTTACTGTTCATGGTGGTATGATAAGAGCTAAAACTCGGATGGGCACTTACCAACACTTTTGTCATGAATGCAAGTGACATTGACATACGGGTGATGTTTTTCTGAACATTTTGATATCTTATTTGCATTTTTATGATTTAGTATGAATTAGTTATGAGGTTTTCAAAGTGACGGTCAAACAGTCAAAGGGCAAAAGCACAAGACGCCAAAGTGGGTTGGGCAAGACCACGTGTTTTCGTGAACTAGGGGCAATCCCGACGAGGGGGGCACAACTAAGGGTATAAATGCAATTATCCCATAAAGAAAATCCAATATTGTTTTGAGCAAAATAAAGAAAAATCAATAAAGGAAAAAGGTTGAGGTATTCGTTCGTGGGCTTAAGATGGTATATCTGACTTTACTCTCCTTTTTTTTATCTAACTTTACTCTCCGATGTACCAAGCCCAACAATTCTGCTAAGAGAATACCAAGCCCAACAAGGACTGGCCCAGTCAGTCCAGAACTCCGAATCAGGCGACACGTCAAGCTTGCTCGAGGGAAAGCAAAACCAAAGCCGAAGTATCCATCCAATCCAACCGGGCGCACGCAGCGACGACTCGCCGGAGAAGAATCCCGTCGAGAAATCAAACTATCGGAGGAGCTTCACGATGGCGGGGGAGGGGAGGCCGGACTCGCAGCTCTTCCAGCTCCTCACCGACCTTCTGCAGGAGGTACGCACGCCCGCACGCCGTCTCGATCCGCGTCCGATCTCGATTCCTCGCCGTCCGGCCGCCCGCCCGCCGTCGATTGGAGCCTGGCTCGCCGGTTTCCCCACCGGGAGTATCGGTTTGTTCCGGTCCGAGGTTTCTTGTTTCCTGGATCTGGTGGGGATTAGAGAGGGGGAACGCGTCTGATTCTGCTTACAATCGTTGACATTGCTGTTATCTGTATCTGATATATGGCCAAAACGCCAACACCCAAGCACCTGTACTAGTTTACCTGGTTTTCACTCACAAATCATGAAAATCAGCACTGTTTGTATGTTTGTTTCATCGTGTGGTGATTTGCAAGACAGAATAGGATAGGCAGAATCATTGGTACTCCCTCCGTCTAGGTGAGTAAGTCACCTTAGGAGTAGCAGCGCGACCTAGGTGGATTTAGATTGGACGAAGAGGAGCACCGGGATGAGCTAAACTTCCAATCACGGCACCCGGACAAAGGGAAGCAAAATCAGCATTTAATCCCATGCCTTTTCAGCTCTCCATGCAGGCCCACGTACTCCCTAATCAACGAGGAGGAAAGAGAGCGCTCGTGAATGAGCCTGGGAGGGGATCGAGGAGAATTCAATGTTACACGCCTTGTGGTTTTGGGAAAATCTGGATTTCGTAATGTGACTTACTTACCTAGACAGAGGGAGTAGCTGTTTTGCATTGCTTTATCAGAAACTTAGCGAATATTATGGGTTTCCATGCCTCCGTGCATCTGCCCTACTTACTGTGTCTAGCTGTATCTGAATATTGGCAATGCAATGCATGTGATGCTTTGTCTCAATGTCTCATACCCAATCTGTATACCAGTTCATTGATGTTGTCTCTATTGATTCGGACATTTGTTATGCGAAAACTGTTAGTTTACTCTTACACCTCAGTTTCCTGAGTATATTTCTTACTTCAGACAATTCAGCCTTGTATATTTCACATGGCAGTACCGCATTTGTCTTGTGGTAATGGACTCTTGAGTATAATTACCTTGGTGTGTCCGTGCATCTACCCTACTTACTGTCTCTAGCTGTATCTGAATATTGGCAATGCAATGCATGGGATGCTTTGTCCCATAATTTGTAGTATACCAGTTCATCAATATTATCTCCTACGATTCGCCTCAGTTTCCAGAGCATATTTTTTACTTCAGACAATTCAGCCTGTATATTTTCCATGGCAATAGCGCATTTATCTTTTGGTGATGGACCCTTGATAAATTAACAGGTCTTCAATTCTCTTTTGTTAATATATGTAGGTGGAGTCAATGAGCAACCAGGAAGAGGTAGAATTGAGAGCAAAGATTGAAGCGCTGGGCCTAGAAGTCACTAAGGTTCCAGAGAAGGCACCTAAGCAACTTGATGAGGTAACTGCAACACTCTTACCACCACATCCTGCTATTCCCCTTTCCATGAATCTATGTCTTATTGGCTCATTAGCTTTGGTTCAACTCTCTCTTCAGTTAGAGATAGCCGCAGAGCTGGACAGGTTGTCGGCAAGGCTCGATAATGTCGACAAGATGATATCATCTGCCATGACATCTGACCCAGAGGTGAAATCGCTTCTGAGCAGCACCGCCGATGTCTGGATGCCCGTCATCACCGCGTCTGCTGATGAAAGGCGAGGGTTTGCGGAAACAAGCGGTGACAAGGAAGAGCAAGAGAAATCTAAGTAAATAGCTTGGACTGAAGCCCTTGTACTCCTTTGTGCCAGCCTTGTTCAGCATTTTCCTTGCACGAGTATATGTTCATAGCTATGTATCAAATGTTCTTTTGGGCAATAACAGAAAATAAAAACACATGCTGTTCATGTACTTCTATTCTAATTTGTGCGATGGTTGAGGTAATAAAAGTCTGCCAAGCATTGTGTCTGGCTGCTAGTTCCCTTTTCTCCCTTCAGTTTCAAAGCTGCACATGCACTGCCAAGTTTGTTTTGGAAACGCACTGCACTGTGGTTGTAGCATGTAGAGATCATAAGCAGTCTTTGGGGTTCATTTGCCACTTTGGTTTCGATGAACTTTTTAGAAGGATATATTGGCCGCAAGAATGTGCTTCAGAACAGTAGTGGTTGACACACATCATCTCCACAGTAGCTAATTCAAATTTTCTGAATGCTACTAGGTCCAAAAGGCGGTGCCGAACGGGGCAATCTGGTCTTTCATATATTGTTTCAGAATAATAAAGAGACAAGCATAGAGCATTATCCTCTAAAATCCATGCTATTTATCCAATCACATGATCCGTTGGCGAACTGGTCCCCACCGCAGCTTAGCTTCTTGGCGCGAAACCAACGACCGGGAGAGCACCACGAGCTCAAATCGACGGTGGCCCGGCCGTACGTCGGCCCTCCTCCGCCACCCGCTCCCCTTCCCCTCCCGAGTACCTCCAAAGATGTCGCCAGCCAGCCATGGCGACGCCCTCCCGTCCCACCGCCACACACTTCACCTTCTTGTCCCGTCTTATCCACACTCTTGCTAGCTGCACCACACTACACCACGTGACCTCTTCGCCTCCGTGCGCCTTCACGAGCTGCTTGCTGGCTAGCTAGAAGGCGCGCTGCCGGCGAGGTGACCGGATCGACGAGCGCGTGTTGCCGCCGCCATGGCCGACGACGGCAAGCCCCGCGACCAGACCCTCCAGGAGCTCGACGCGCTCAGCCGCACGCTGTACCAGGCGCACAGCAACCGCCGCCACGCGTCGCTCGCCCTCCCGCGCGGCGTCGTCGGCGAGGATGTCGTAGCGGCGGAGGCGCTCCGGGCCGAGGCCGCGCGCCCGCGGACCCGCCGCCTGTCCATGACGTCACCGTTCCGGTCGAGGGGCAAGGCGGGGAAGAAGGAGGATGACGACGAGGACGACGACCGCGGCATCCTGAGGGCCGCGGCGCCGTCCAAGAGCCGGAGCTTCGCCGCCGCGGCTTCCCCGGCGCTGGGCGGCGGGGAGAAGAAGAAGGGGTTATGGGGCTGGAAGCCGATGCGCGCGCTGTCGCACATCGGCATGACCCGCCTCGGCTGCCTCTTCTCCGTCGAGGTGGCGGCGGCGCAGGGCCTCCCGTCGTCCATGGACGGGCTCCGCCTCGCCGTGGCCGTGCGCAAGAAGGAGTCGCGGGAGGGCGCCGTGCAGACCATGCCGTCCCGCGTGCAGCAGGGCGCCGCGGACTTCGAGGAGACGCTCTTCGTCCGCTGCCACGTCTACTGCAGCGGCGGGGGCGCAGGCAAGCCGCCGGCGAAGTTCGAGCCCCGGCCGTTCCTCCTGTCTGTGATCGCCGTGGACGCGCCGGAGCTGGACTTCGGCCAGAGCACGGTGGACGTAAGCGCCCTCGTGAAGGAGTCCACGGAGAAGAGCCAGCAAGGGGAGCGCGTGCGGCAGTGGCAGATGGCGTTCCCGCTAGCGGGCAAGGCCAAGGGCGGCGAGCTCGTCGTCACGCTCGCGTTCCAGATCATGGAGGACGGCGGCGTCGGGCTCTACAGCCAGCCGGCCACAAAGACTGCTGCCTCATCCTCCTCTAGTTCGTCGGCGTTGTTCGGAAGGAAGCAGAGCAAGACGTCGTTTAGCATCACGAGTCCCAAGGTCACGCGATCGGAGCCGTCATTTACGCCTGCCAAGGGCACGCCGGCGCAGGACTTGAGTGGCATCGACGACTTCAAGCTCGACGGACCTAGTGCTCCGGTGCCCGCGCCCAAGCAGGAGCAGAAGAGAGAGCCTGAGGCAGAGCCGGAGGCGAAAGCCGATGACTCGGAGTTCCCGGAGTTCGACTTCGACGTCGTCGACAAAGGCGTGGAGGGGCAAGAAGAGAAGGACGAAGCGAACGCCGACAGCAAGAAAGAAGACAAGGATAAGGAGGAGGGCACAACGCCGGCGGCCGGCGATGAGGTGGTCAAGGAGGTTGTGCACGACAGCGCGAGCATGTGGCGCCTCAATGAGCTGGAGGCGATCACCAATCAGATCAAGGCGCTCGAGTCACTGATGCTCGGCGACACGCCGGAAGAGGATGCCGACAAGCCGGCAGAGCCGCAGGAGGACGAGGCGGCGGTGGAGGGGCTGGAGGCCGACGAGGAGGAGGTCACCAGAGAGTTCCTGCAGCTACTGGAGCAGGGAGAGGACAATGGCAAGTCAGCGGCCGCTCCTCAGGTGTCATCGCTCAAGTCCAGCGCGAAGCCGGGCTCCGGCGCCGACGAGGCTTGCTACATCTCCGACCTCGGCAAGGGGCTCGGCCCCATCGTGCAGACCCGGGACGGCGGCTACCTGGCCGCGACGAACCCGTTTGACATCCCGGTTGTGAGAAAGGAGCTTCCCAAGCTGGCCATGCAGCTGTCCAAGCCGTTCATCCTCCGCGGCCAGAAGCTCCCCGGCGGCGGCGCCGAGGTGTTCCAGCGACTGTGCGCTGGCGGGTGCGAGGCCCTGTGCGAGAAGCTGGGCGCGCTCACCGCGACCGACGAGGTGGTCGGCAAGACGGCTGAGCAGATCGCCTTCGAGGGCATGGCATCGGCGATCATCAGCGCACGGAGCAAGGAGCTCGGCGCGAGCTCCAGCGCGGCCGAGTCCGTCTCTCTGCTCCGGACAATGTCGGCGGCGATGAGCGACGGGCGCAAGGAGAG